>NW_016107416.1:4144300-4281166 GCF_001604975.1 Cebus imitator
GAAAGGCTTGTCTAGTAATGAGGATGTATAGTATATTCAGGGGTTGAAATGAATGAGAAATAAGAGCATTGAATCCATGGGACAGTGGGCATGCTGGAATTTACAAAGGCCAATTTGTGGATCTGACTGTATTTTCCTTCTTTAAAAAGGAAAAATTACATTTGATGGGGTTTTCGAGATGAATCTTTTCTGTATTCAGATATTTTGAATAATAAGTTTGTTTTACAACTTGGGGCAGCTTCCCAAAACTGGGAATAGTCTTTTAAGACAACAATTCTATTCTCTGATTAACTGTGGGATCAGAATCTAAGAGAATTTGTGTAGTGACAAGAATCTGATATGATAATGTGTGGGAGTAGTCTTGAGGAATGGGCTAGAACTCCTGAATTTCTAAACTTTTGAGGCTTTGTTGCCTTGTTACCTAAATAGATTTTAAGGCTCTTATATACATAAGCTGGATCCAGACTGGATTCTTCAAATTCTTTTCAATTTATTGGGCACTGACTTACTTGAGTGCTTTATTTCCTATTCAGACATCTCTTCTTCACAGCATGTGGACAGAACTGACTCGCCATTAGCATTACACATGCTTCCAACTTGGTTTTGGTTCTGCTACTCAGCTTGCATTGAGCAGCTTCTAAGTTTGCAAACAGAGGGCTTGTGGGGCCTGCTGTGACCCACAGACATATTTTCATAGGTCTGCTCAGTGTTATGTTTTGACTTAGTTGTCAGCGTTTAAATATTTTGAGATTTCATGCAAAACTCCAGATTCCTATCTTCTTTGGGGGGAAAAGCAAATCCGAAGCTCTGACAATGCTGGGCTTCACTTTCCCACATAGCAACCATCAGTTGGAGCTGAGACATCTCTGTTATCTTTAGAAGGAATTACTAATGCTCCAGTCTCCATTATTGCTTCCCTAACAGTGAGGATAAGTTATTGTCATCATGCTTGACTGTTTTACTCTGTGCTTATTTTCTCACTTATGGCCTTAATGCATTGTTGCTATTTGCCTGGCCTGCTGGTAGGCATTTGAGTGCGCTCCTGGACCCTCTCTTCCCTCCCTCCTCTTTCTTTCTCTCTCACACACATACCCACACACCCTCTGTGTATAATCCATGCACATAGGGTTTGCTGAACCGGGTTTGGCTAGTTAGCTGAGCTGAGTTAATTGCTCTGTGTGAGATTGGGAGCCACAGCCCTTATTTGTAGCTTGAGGCCCTGTGCTTAATCAAGTGGCTTAGTTAACCAGGAATTC
Source organism: Cebus imitator (assembly GCF_001604975.1). Classification (NCBI taxonomy): domain Eukaryota; kingdom Metazoa; phylum Chordata; class Mammalia; order Primates; family Cebidae; genus Cebus; species Cebus imitator. Next base: position 4,145,557 of record NW_016107416.1, read on the forward strand.
ATTCCCACGATGTTCTGTGCCATGGATTCCCATTGAGGAAGTTGGGCAAATGGTAGTGTTGTCGGATTTTTGTGAGACTATTTTCAGAATGTACTGTTACAGACATCTTAAGAGTGTGTGAAAATTCAGAGCTTTGGGCATCTCCTGGAAAATCTAAAGCAATGTAGTTGAAATTGAACTTTCTGGGCTGAAGAGATGTTCTAGGTCTGCATCTTTCAATAGAGCAACCACTAGACACATGCGGTTAAGTATTTGAAATATGCCCAGTGCAACTAAAGAACTGAATTTTAAGTTTTAATTAACTTAAATGTAAATCACCTCAAATGGCTTGCTTTAGTGGACAGTTCAGGTCCAATTCTCCTCTGATGGGTTTTGTTAGCTGCTTTTGGAAACCACTGGCCTAAATCCCAGATCCCAGGAAGTCCTTAACTTGACATTGCTAATCAGTTCTGTTGAGAACTTCGGCATCAGAAAGGGATCTTCAGTTAATCTTTGGTATCCACAGATGGTGGAGAGAGAGTCTTTAAACCTTAAATTCTCCACCTAGACACTAGCACAAAAACTAGCTGGGTTGGAGAGTAAGCCTAGATTGGCCTCAGTTTGTACCTTTGGTGCAGGAAGGTAAGGATGTACAACCTCTGTCTCTGGTATTGGGCAGAGAGTGGGCCAAAAAGGAGCAGTGAACAAAAATATGGGCCATTTTTACTGAGATTTAGATGCTGCTTGACTGGTAGAAATACCAAACATCTTTAAGTCCCAGCTGTTTATCTTTGTTTTTATTGCATTTGCTTTTGGGTTCGTGCTCATGAAATCCTTACCTAAGCCAATGTCTAGAAGGGTTTTTCCAATGTTATCTTCCAGAATTTTTATGGTTTTAGGTCTTAGATTTAAATCCTTTATCCACCTTGAGTTGATTTTTGTATAAGGTGAGAGATGAGAATTCAGTTTCATTCTCCTGCAGGTAACTAGCCAATGACCCCAGCACCATTTGTTGAATAAGGTTTCCTTTCCCCACTTTATGATTTTTGTTTGTTTTATCAAAGATCTGTTGGCTGTAAGTATTTGGGTTTATTTCCAGGTTCTCTGTTCTGTTCCAATGGTCTATGTGCCTATTTTTATACTAGTATCATGCTGTTTTGGTGACCATGGTCTTATAGTAAAGTTTGAATTCAGAGCTTTTGCATAGCAAAAGGAACAGTCAGCAGTGTAAACAGAAAACCCACAGAGTGGGAGAAAATATTCACAATCTATATGTCTGACAAAGGACTAATATCCAGAATCTACAATGAATTAAAACAAATTAGCAAGAAAAAATCAATCCCGTCAAAAAGAGGACTAAGGACATGAATAGACAGTTCACAAACAAAGATATGCAAATGTCCAACAAACATGAAAAAATGCTTAACATCACTAATGATCAGGGAAATGCAAATCAAAATCACAATGCGATACCACCTCACTCCTGCAAGAATGGCCATAATCAAAAAAATTTTAAAAAATAGATATTGGTGTGGAAGTGGTGAACAGGGAACACTTCTACACTGTTGTGGGAATGTAAACTAGTACAACCACTATGGAAAGCAGTGTGGAGATTCCTTAAAGAACCAAAAGTAGAATTACCATTTGATCCAGCAATCTCACTACTGGGTATCTACCTAGAGGAAAAGAAGTCATTTTACGAAAAAGATACCTGCATACGAGTGTTTATAGCAGCACAATTTGCAACTGCAAAAACATGGAACCAACCCAAATTCCCATCAGTCAGCCAGTGGGTAAAGAAACCGTGTGTGTGTGTGTGTGTGTGTGTGTGTGTGTGTGTGTGTGTGTGTGTGTATGTGTATATATGTGTGTTTGTATTGCACACACACACACACACACGATTGAATACTCCTCAGCCATAAAAAAAGAACGAAGTAATGGCATTTGGAGCCAGCTGGATGAGATTGGAGACTATTAGGCTAAGTTGAAGCAACTCAAAAATGGAAAACCAAACACTGTATGTTCTCACTCATAAGTGGGAGCTAAGCTATGAGTATGCAACGGAATAATAATGACACAAAGGACTTTGGGGACTCCAGAAGAAAGGGTGGGAAGGTGGGCGAGGGATAAAAGACCACAAATTGGGTGTGGTGTATACTACTCGGGTGATGGGTACACCAAAATCTCACAAATCACCAATAAAGAACTTAGTAATGAATCGCCACCTGTTCCCCAAAAACCCATGGAAATAAAAAAATAAATGAAAAAATACTAAACATTTTAAGCATCTGCTTCCTGGTACCTACAGTCTCCTGACTTTTTTCCTATCTACTGTCCATTCTCAGGCTCTTTGACTGGTTCCTTCTTTCCTTCTCCACCTCAGTGCTACAGTACCCCAGGACTCAGTTCTTAAATCTCCCTTTCTCTCTCTACTTAACAGTAATATGGTTCCAAATACCATTGGGGTAGCTCCAGCCCAGGTCTCTTCCCTGAACTGCCCATTCTGTATATGGCTGTCTTCTTGGTTTTGTATATCTGGTGGACATCTTACACTTATAGCATGTCCCCAAATGAATTCCTAATCCCCAACTCCAAATCAACTTCTCCTCAATCTTAGCATGTCATTAAATGGCAAGGCCATTCTTCTAGCTGTTCTGCCAGAAGTGCTTGTCATCACCCTTGACGGTTCTTTTCCTCTCATGATCCACATACGGTCAGTCTGCAAATCTGGCTGACTCTGCTCTCATACTAGATTTGGAATCTGACTACTTTTTCCCTCTTTCCTGTTGGCATATTGGGGCTTTTTAAATTAGTTTTTCTTTATATAGACTTCAGCGTCTCCATTTCTGACCCCCATACTCCCACGATACTGTCTCTCCTTAACACAAAAGCTAGAGTGATAATTTAAAATTCTACTAAAAATCTTCCAGTGGCTCCCATCTCTCTTAAATGGCCTTTGAAGTGCTATGCAGTCTGACTCCGTGCAGAAAAAAGTTAACATAGCGGGCCTGAGACTACTACCCTTAGAAAGGCCTGCTTGTGAAGCCAGACCTTGGCTGGTAGCATCTGGAAAGTTAGCTTTGTGGAGGGTTCCCACCATTCCCTCATCGGAATGGCTCACTGTGCAAAACTGTTTCTGCAAACAATATGGCTTATGCTGAACACCTGTTCTTTTTCTGAAAGTCTAGAATTTTTGTACATGCTAAGCAGAAGATGCCTATGTGATCAGTCCACAGTAAAAACCTTGGGTGCTGAGTCATTGTTGAGTTTCCCTGGTAGGCAACATTTCACACATGTGATAAGAACTCCCTGCTGGGGGAGTTAAGCAAGTCCTCTCCACAAGGAGAAGACCCTTGGAAGCTTGTGCATGGTTTTCTCCAGACTTCATCCCGAATGCTGTTTTCTTTTGCTGATTTGGCTTAATATCTTTTCACTAATACATTATATCCACAAAGGACCTGACACAGTGACTCACACCTGTAATCCTAGCACTTCAGGAGGCTGTGGTGGTCTGATCACCTGAGCTCAGGAGCTCAAGACTAGCCTGGGTAACATGGCAAAACCCCGTCTCTACTAAAAATACAAAAATTAGCCGGGCGCGTTGGTGCACATCTGTAATCCCAGCTACTTGGAAGGCTGAGGCAGGAGACTCGCTTGAACCTGGGAGGTGGAGTTTGTAGTGAGCCAAGATTGCATCACTGCACTCCAACGTGGGCAACAGAGCAAGATTCTGTCTTTGAAAGAGGTATATCAACAGCTATGAGTATATGCTGAATTCCTTGAGTTCTCTTGGTAAATCATTGAACTTGGATGCTCTTCGGGATTCCAATGCCCTCTCTTACCGCTCTGACCTTGTCATCTACCACACAGCTGTCTCTGCTCCTGCATCAGTCATGGTGATCTGTTGTTATTCAAGTGTGCCAGACAGGCTCTTACCTAATGCTATCTTTTTTCTGCCTAAAATATTTTCTCTCAGTTATCTACCTATCTGCTTCTTTCATAGTTTCCATCTTAAATATTTGTTTTCTTCTTCAGGAAGCCTTCTCAACCACCCTATTCATAATTATAACCCTACAACCACCTTTTCTATTGCTGTTCCATGATTTAGTTCCATCCACAGACCTCATTCTTCCTACCATACCCCTTATTTTTGTTCATTTCTGAACCCTTAGCTCCCAGAACAACACCAGGTCATAGTAGGATATCAGTAAGTTCTTTTTCAAAGAAGGAATTCTTCTACCATGGGTCCATCACCACCTATTGCAGCTATCTCTTGTTGTATTATAAACTACCACCAAAATGTAGTAGCTGAAAAAACCACTCAACATGATTGTGTAGGTCAGGAATTTGGATCAAGCACATGGGTGAAGTCTTTATGTGGTGTTTTCTAGGTCTGAGATGTTCAAGATGGCATCCTCACTCACATGTCTGGTGCCTCAGCTAGAATGGCTCTACTGGCTGGGAGCTGGCTCCATCAACTTGCCTGGTGATACACGTCTGAGGGCTTGGTTCTTGCTGTCAGCTGGGTTCCTTGGTTCTCTGCCCTATAGTCTCAGGACCTGATCCTCCTCACATGGCCTCTTCTCACAGTCTCTGTAGCAGGATGGCTGGAATTCTTACTTGGCAGGTCAGGGATTTTCATGCTCTCTTAATGTCACGCTCCATTTTATTACAAACACATTCACAGTTTGGTTAATTTGCATGAGTGTAAAAATATGCGTATAAATTTAAAGTGGAACATTTTCAGAAAATTGGGTGATAAATTACCTAACTTTGTGGTATGTCTGTTAAGGCCTCATCATTCAGTTGGTTATGCTGGTTTTCACACCTTCCCCTGCAAAACTATTCTCAATAAAATTATCAAGATGTAGTGGCTAAAATACACAGTTACCTTTTATTTCTTATTTTTGATGATTTCCCACCTTTTTAAAGCCCTCTACTCATGGACCTTCCAGGATTTTTAAACATCTGTCTTCTTTTAGTCTTCACAGATGCCCTCTATACCATCTTCTTACATGCTGGTACACTGGGGTTCTGGCCTTGTCCTCCATGGGATCTCATTCACCGCGTGGCTTCATCTATCCCCAGATACACACTTCTAGCTCTGAATTTCCTCCAGACCCCAATATCTCTCTGCCTCTGGACTTCATCCCCTGGATGTCCCGCATACAATTCAAGCCCACTCTATTCTCTGTTGATCTGCTTGCCCCATTCCTTGTAGCCTGTTGCTTCACACATGGCACCATCATTCACCTGGTTGTCTAATCCAGAAACCTGGATACCCTTCACTCCTTCCTCATATTCCACCACATGTCCAGTTGGCCAAAAATTTCCTCTGATGCTTTGAAGTGATCTCTCTTGGATCTGCTTCCTCGTCATCTTTATATCCCAAGAACACAGAGCGAGTCTTATTTATTTTCTTATCTCTGTTTTTAGCACAGTATTTGATATAAGTATAGGTACTATAAATGCTTGCTAAACTATGGCAAATTCCACATTTAAAAAATAAAAATGAGAATGACCTGTAGTCAACACAGTGTTTGTAAGTTTGGAGTCTTTATATATGGCGTAGTGGTTTTTTAAAATCTAAATGCAACTTTTCTCTTGATTGTCTTCAAATGCCTCATCATCTCCACATTTGCTGTAGGCAGTAGTTTAGTGGTCCATTATATCTGCCACACTGATTGTCTTAAATAGCAGTTTCAAATCCTGACAGGTTGACTTGCTTAGATTTTTCAGACTGAGTGCTCTGTAGTTCTGGATTTTCTGTAAAGTAACAATGTTTTTGCTTCCTGCAGATTTGTGTGATGCAGTCTCTTGTGTTTGAACAATGTTTGATTTTCAGCATTCATTAATTTCATGTTGATTTAAAAATTATCTGGATTATCTCAATTTTGATGGATTCTTTATTTTTGACAGGCATGATATCTCTATCTTAGGAGCTACTAAAATTGAGCCTGCCTCCTGCTGCTGGGCTCAACATTTTGATTGCTGAACTGTCATTTTTGGATTGCAATGTGGTGGAATTGCAGGATATCAAGACAGACCAGTTAAAAAGGTTTTCTCTCAATTTAGTCTCTATCAGATGCAGTGCCAAGTATCTTCCAGATAAATATGCCTGCATTGATTGCTCTTGTCCTCTGCCTCAAGTTGAGGATGTTAAACTCTCTGGGTGGTCCTGGGCCTTGGACAAGTAGGTGGTGGGTCCAATGTGGTGTTGGAAGCTGATGGCAGAAGAGACATCCTCAACTCTTGGCTCATCTATCAGCAAGACCAGAGAGCCACTCTAATGGGAAATGATCAAAGCTATTTTATGGCCTTATTTGGGGCAGAAATGAAGGGCTTATGGGGAGCCCTCAGGCATAGACTTCTGATACATTTTTAGAGATATTTAGGGTATATTTCCCTTTTTTTTTTTTTTTTTTTTTGACGTGGAGTCTCACTCTGTCACCCAGGCTGGAGTGCAGTGGTGCCATCTTTGCTCACTGTGACCTCCACCTCATAGGTTTAAACGATTCTTCTGCCTCAGCCTCCTCCTGAGTAGCTGGGATTACAGGTGCCTGCCACCATGTCTGGTTATTACTATTATTTGTATTTTTAGTAGAGACAAGGTTTCATCATGTTGGCCAAGCTGGTCTCAAGCTCCTGGCCTTAAGTGATCTACCCTCTTCATCCTCCCAAAGTCCTGGGATTACAGGCATGAGCCACCATGCTCGACCCCCATTATTCTTTTATAGAGGCATGAATCCTAGAATTTGACCTCTAGTAATGATGGACTTTTGAAAAAGGATATGTAGATGTACAGTCATCCCTCAGTGTACTTGAGGGCATGGTTCCAAGACCCCCACGTATGCCCAAATCTGTGCCTTCTCAAGTCCTGCAATCGGCCCTGCAGAACCACATCTCCTACAAGTCAGCCCTTGATGTACACAGGTTTCATTATCCTGAGAATACTGCACTTTTGATCCCTGTTTGGTTGAAAAAGTACTGTACATAAGTGAATCTGCACTATTCAAACCCGTGTTGTTCAAGGGCCAGCTGTAACTTGTGCCACTCCTCTCTACAGAGAGGTGGCCAGATTCTGCAAGCAGTGCAGGCATAGTGAGGTACCTGCCTTAAGCATGATGGGAAGTCACTGCAGTCTCTTAATTCCATCAGCATCACCTAAAAAATGTGCTGTGTATTCTAGTGAGGTCTCAGTCAGACTTATGATTAGAAGATCCTGTGTGAGGGTTGCCTATAAAAATCTGATCATATAGAGGCACTTCAGTCACACGGGGGAAGATTTAGATAGTGACTTTGGGTCAGTATTGTGTTTTCTGCTGGGGATGTAGAGTAAAATAAGACACAGTTCCTGCCCCCAGTGGGCTTATAGATTTAAGAGGCATAGAGGACCATGGAAACAAAAGGACATGGTGTGATCGAGGGGCTTTGTTTGGGGCAAGGAGAGGTGGGAAGTTGGACAGGTTTCATTTCATGAGCTGTACCTGGCCAGGGGTTTGAAGGATGCATGGACACTTGCCAGGGCAGTAGGAGTGGAAGAGAGGGCAGGACATAAGGGAGGGGTGGGGGCAGCCTACCGCTGTCTGAAGGTAAACATGTATGTTTTGTTTGAAGGAGGAGGTTGGGGAAAACAGGATAGAATTATGGGAAGTTTTTCCGGGGCAGTTGTGGGAGGGGTAGTAGAGAAATTAGCAAGTCAAAGCCAGAGTTAAGGAAGAATTCTAGGCAGGATGGAGATACTGTTGGACTTAACTTTTTGTATTGATTGCCCTAGAGGGTGGAGCTAGAGGGAGCTGGGACTGGAGGTAGAGGAACTGACTCGGGTATGGCTATGGGAATGGAGGTTAGACGTCTTGAAGCAGAGCAGAAATGAGCTTTGAGGTTTAAAAGGCAAAGTAATTAGGCTTGGGGATTGACTCTGAGTGGGAAGAGAAGTGTAGGTGGATCTGGGGAGAGGAAGCAGTCTCAGACATTTCAGCAAATATGCCTGTGTTCTAGCCACCTAGGTCTGGGGTTCAGAGATAAGTAAGACATGGCCTTTGCCCTACAGAGCCTGATAGCTAGGGCTAGGTGGAAGTGGGAGACCAAGAACAGTTGGAAGGGTTGGTGAGCAGTGTGAGGGCCTGGAGAAATCAGAAATCCTGAGTTCGTAAACATGCCAATCTTTTGCACCAGTTGTTGAGCATCGGATTAGAGCCTTGATTCAAGGTTGGGATTAGAGGGCAGATGTGGGAACAATCTGGTGCCCAGAAATAAAAGTTGTTAGGCTCAATTAATGAAAGCATAAATGACATGGATGGCTTTTAGACTTTGATAGTCACAGTGGCTGGAAATCTTCCATTGCTCCTCTGGACCTGCTCTTGACCCTTTGCCAGTCCCCTCTGTGACCAAGGAGATTAAGCTGAGTGGACTTTCTTGCCCTCTGGTTTCTAGTTAGTATTGGCCACTGGGGAGGTCCCAGCAAAAGGACAGGGGGTGGGCAGCTCCCTTCCTACCAGCTCACTGTGGGTTGGGTGCTTCCATTTCCTAAAGGCCACAGCTCCTGTTAGGCAGCTCTCTCTATGTGCTTGTTCCCCTGTCATTCTTGTTTTTTTGAGATGGAGTTTCATTCTTGTTGCCTAGACTGGAGTGCAGTGGCATGATCTCGGCTCACTGCAACCTCTGCCTCCCTGGTTCAAGTGATTCTCCTGCTTCAAGTAGCTCCTCCCGAGTAGCTGGGATTATAGGCATCCACCACTATGCCTGGCTAATTTTTTGTATGAGCCTATGCCCCTGGCCATCTCCACTGTATTAAGGTCACTCCTTTCCCTGGCCTGTTGGGTCTCAAACTATGGCAAGGGATTGCCACTATTAGGAGCATTGTCCCTTAGTGGTTTAGTGCCAAAGTTTGTAATGATAAAGACAGTAAGAAATACTTGCCTGCATGACTCAGTATCTACAACACACACACACACACACACCTACCTGAAACAAAAGTTTCATGAGAGTACTTACCTTTAATGTGGATGATACCCTCTAATTTCTAAATTCGATTTGTTTTACTGAAAAAGTAGTTGGGGTATGCTAAACTGATTTCACAAATGGGTTAAGACTCATATTAAAAAAAAAACCATTGGAGCTTCCTGATGTTTAGGGACACAGGTTGGACCACAGATCAATGACTCAGAAATCCCCATAGTGCTAATATCTGATTGCTTATAGATTTAAGCCAAGTGTGAGGCTTAAGTTAAACTTCTAAAATGAAGTTAAACTCCTCAAATCAAATATACATTGTAGGTGTTAATACATGAATTTTTCTGTGGATTATAATGCCAAGTACCTTATGTATAATAGAGATAAGATTTGGATCTTGAGACATGTGTATGACTAGTGTGTGAACTAAGAGTCATCCTGGCCCAGAAGTCCCTGTGACTTGATCAAATCTTGGAGAAACCGAAAGTTTTACTTGTCATCTCGTATTTCTTTTGTCTTGACATAGTAATAGTATTAGTAACTTTAAATATCAGGTCTGGATTACTTCCTTTTGTAGCAAAGAGTTGAGGAAGTGTAAGATGGATAAATAATCCTTGTCTATGTATTTATAGGCACATTTATAGAGATTCAGTGGGCTTGAGTTTTGACAGCAGTGTTTGATCAGAAACATTTTCCCAGAATCTTAAAAAAAAAAAAAAAAAACTGCAGTTCAAATATTTCTAGTAAAAAAAAAAAAAAAAAAATCTTTTTTGGTTCCTGTAACCAAATTTGTGTTTCCAATTTTTCTCTCCTTTGTTTCATTTTTGTCTGCAGCTAAGGAAGGGCCACTTGGGAAATGCAGCTATGGCTCATAAGGAGTCCCTCACTCTATTGCTGTATGTTTCCTGGGGCTGCCATGACAACGTACCACAAACTGGGTGGCTTAAAACAAGAAAGATTTATTTTCTCACAGTTCTAAAGGCTGTAGGTTCAAATTTAAGGTGTTGGCAGGGCTGGGCTTCCTTCAAAGCCTCAGGAAAAGGATTCTTTCTTGCTGCTTCCAGCTTCTCCTGGTAACCCGGGGCATTTCTGACCTACCGCAGCATAACTCCAATCTCTGTCGCCATCTTTACACACCATCTTCCCCCTGTGTCTCTCTCTGTCTCTTCTCCATTTATAAGGACAGCAGTCATACTGGATTAGGACTCACCCTACTTAATTTGATTTCATCCCTGTTTCTAAATAAGGTCACATTCATAGGTATGCAGCTGGGGGGCCTGGAATCTCAACATACTGTGTTTTGGAGTCGAACACACTTCAACCCATAATAATGGCTATTTGTTATAATCCATTTTTTTTCTTGATTTTCCAGTAAGACACGTTAGGGGAATTCTGTTGATTTCTCCATTACCTTCCTTACAATATTACTCTTTATTTCTCCCCATGTTGCTCCAAAATGGTCCACAGATAATTTTCATTCTGTATTATTGAGAATTGAAGGTTATTGGTCTGATTGACTTATCTACTACCTTCTCCACATAAACATTTCTGTATCTGCATCCTTGTTCGCATTTACCTTTTCAGGTGACACTCTTGAGACTCATGTATGTCCTAAATTCTTTCTCCCGTCATATCCTTTGTGGTCTGCTTCATTAAGCATTGATTGAAGTCCAGTGGCTGGCATGGATTACATTCCTATTCAGTCTGTAATTAACTTCTTTATAGAGGTGGCAGGGGGTGTGTTTTGGAGCATGTGTCATGTCCCCAACATAGCCCAGTCCCTTTCCTTTGGGGCTTCACATGCATGCATTTTGAAATGAAGAAAGCAATCAGCAGGTGCCAGATGAGTTCCCTGGGCATTCAGAAGGGAGAGAGCCCACAGTAGACTGGAATGGCTGAGTGTGAAAATGGACAGAATTTAGATAAATGCAGTAGAGGAGGAGGGAGAGTGTATCATGTGGCAGAGATGATGGAAGTTGAAGTATTGTAGTAGTTACTAATTTGTTGGTCCTAACACCACTTTGCCCTCATGTTTTCTTAGAAGACCTGAAGGAATGTTTCATATGCATATTATTTACCATATTAGAAATCAAAAGTGAGATATTAAAAAATCAATTGATTTAAAATAACAAAATGCCCATTACAAGTTAAAACACTTATTTTTTTAGGAAAAATAACTATTTTCCAAAACCAAAAAAAAAAAATGTAGTGAGAAGCATATCACTGTATACCATTTTTTGCAAATCTCTTCAATGTTTGGCTTATTAGCTGGATTCTCAAATCTGCTTTCTCATTCAATCTGTTGCAGTGTTGTTTTGATTGAAATATGTGAAGAAAATCCTGCCTCATACAGATATGTAGTTGGAGAGAGACAAGCATTTTAATAGCTTTGTCAGATAATTGCAGATATGCTTTTTGTAGATATACTACATGAAAGTTCAGTAAGTGATAGTTTCCTTTTCTTGCTTAAAACATACATTCATTATATCACAGTTTCTGTGGGTTAGCGTTCTGCACACAGTTTAGCTGGGTCGTTTTCTTAGAATCATCAGGCTGCAATCAAGATGTCACCTAGGCTGCACTCTCTTCTGGAAGATTGACTGGGAAGAATCTGCTCCAAGCTTACTCAGGTTGTTAGCAGAATACATTCCATGTGTATGTAGGATTGAGGGGCTTGGCTTTTTGCTGACTACTAGCTAGAGGCCACCTTCAGCTCCTGGAGGCCGCCTCTCTTTCCTAGAGGTCACTTGAAGTTCCTTGTCATGTGAGCTTTTCCAACCCAACTGCTTACTTTATCCAGCTAGCAAGGAGTCTCTAGAGCAAGTCAGCTAGCAACACGGAGTATTATATAATACAACCTAATCACAGGAGTGACAATTCAATCATTTCTTGTAGTGTTGAATTTGGAATCACAATGGCGAAAGTTTCATACTCCGTTATAATACATTGGTTCATGTGGTACCTTGACAGGTCTTCTATTCCTGTGTAATTTAATACCATAGATTGGTTATTTGGAAACTGTTAGTTCACAGAGTTGTATCAGCTTTCCAAATGTTGACATATTTCATTATATATTATCAAAACCCACACATATTAACATTACTATCAATTTCATCAGAAACATCTAAGTGTTGAGAAGCTATCAAGCTCACAGTGGTGGAGACAGGCATTATAAAATTTTAATTTTTGCGTTATTGTTGGCAACTAATAGTGTTATCTGTTTCTTTGAAGTGCCGAGGCACACATCATTCAGTCTAAGAAATACCTACCAAAAGCTCAAGTACAAATATCCAGAGTACATCAGCCAGTCATTCCCTTCAAGTAAAAATGGTACACCATAGAAAAACCAGTTAGTTGAGCTTGCAGCTCAGTCAGTCAGTCATAGGAGTGCTTTTCTCTGAGGTGACCATTGCACTTCAGTATGCACAGTGCTTTATGCATACTTCCTATTTCTTTACACACAATGTCAAAAAGATGTGAAATCAAGGGTCAAAAGATAATAAAATTTTAACTGCTTCATCAAGGGCATTCTTAAATTATCTTTTTTAACTGCAGATGAGTGGCAGTGAATAATGTTAATACAATGTCTGCTAGTGTAGTTTATTGTCACTACCTCTATTCAAGCTAAGGCACCAGTAGTGCAAGTGTTGAACATAGTTGTTTGAAGGATAAACCATGAGATTCCAAAAGTTATTCAACACATTGACTGTTTAGGCACCAGTGTTTATTTTCAGGATTTCCCATTAAAAAAAAAAAAAAAAAAGTTTTCATGCCTATAGTCCCAGCACTTTCGGAGGCCGAGGTGGGCAGATCAAGAGGTCAAGAGATCGAGACCATCCTGGCCAACATGGTGAAACCCTATCTCTACTAAAAATACAAAAATTAGCTGGGTGTGGTGGCACATGCCTGTAATTCCAGCTACTCGGGAGGCTGAAGCAGCAGAATTGCTTGAACCCAGGAGGTGGAGGTTGCAGTGAGCCAAGATCGCATCACTGCACTCCAACCTGGTGCCTGGCGATGGAGGAAGGCTCTGTCCCCCCCCAAATTTTTTTTTCAATTAGCATCAGCACCAATTAGTCATTTTATAATCCGTTTGTAAGGCAAAGGTACAGCTCTGCAGTTGGGATAGCAACTGAGTCATCACGTTTGTAGACGAATCTTGCATTTGAGGAGTTACTGTGTTATTAGGAAGTGACACTGCCACATTTCTGGTTTTGTTTTTGTTTTGCTGATTTATGCAGCAAGCCTTCAGCAATGTCAGTTGTACAAAGCTTTCTTAGTGTCTCAGTTGCTGTGTGCTCTTCTCCAGCTAATGCAGTATGATACCCTATAAGGTGTTTCAGTGGCTTTTTCATTTCTATCTTGAAATACTACAACGTTTGACTTACAAAGTTCTCATCATGTCTGCATTAAAAAAATTAATTCATTTTCCTTTAAATCCTTAGTGGTTATTTTCAAAATGATGCTGCAACTGAACTATTTGAAAATATTCTGTTGCATAAAACGTAGTAAGCTACTAATATCTATAAAGACAAGGTAAAGACAACTTTGTTAATATTTTTCTTTATAGTTTTTCTCAGGTATTTTTTTTTTCTTGAGTAGTTTCTTCCCTTCCATGAATCAGAGACCTCAAATGTGTCAGTTTCATCTTTTTTAGGATCTTTAGGCATAAAAAATATGTGTACCTGTGGGTGAGAAATCAGGCTTTCTAAACCTATTACTATTTTGTTATTTTTTTTATTTCTATTTATTTATTTTTTTTGAGTCTCACTGTGTCTCCCAGGCTAGAGTGCAGTGGCACGATCTTGGCTCACTGCAACCTCTGCCTCCCAAGTTCAAGCTATTCTCCTGCCTCAGCCTCCCAAGTAGCTGGGATTACAGGTGCACACCACCACACCTGGCTACTTTTTGTACTTTTAGTAGAGACAGGGTTTCATCATGTTGTCCGTGCTGGTCTCAAACTCCCAACTGCTGATGATCTGCTCCCTTTGGCCACCCAAACTGCTGAGATTACAGGATTGAGCCACTGTGCCCAGCCTCTAATACTCCTTTTTTATGTTGGATTTTTTTCATTAAAATGTACATAACATAAAATGTTCCACATAAGTGTATAGTTCATAGCATTAAGCATATTCACATTGTGCAACTATTGCCACCATCTACCTCCAAAACTTGTTCATCTTCCCAGACTAAAACTCCATACCCCTTAAATAATAACTCCCTATTCCCCACTCCCCCAGCCTCTGACAACCACCATTTACTTTCTCTCTCTATGAATTTGACTACTCTAGATACCTCAGAAGTGGAATCGTACACTGTTTGTCCTTTTGTGACTTGATTATTTCATTTAGCATAATAATGTCTTCAGTTAATCCTTGTTGTATCATGTGTCAGAATTTCCTTCCTTATCAGGGTTGAATAATATTTCTTTGTATATATGTGCCACATTTTGTTCTTTCATCCATTGGTGGACACTCGGTTCCTTCGGCCTTTTTGTTATTGCAAATAGTGCTGTTGTGAACGTGAGTGTACAAATATCTATTATACTCTCTGCTTTCACTTTTCTCAGGCATATACCAATAAGTAGAATTACTGGATTATATAGTAATTCTATGTTTAACTTTTTGAGGAACCACCGTACTGTCTTCCACAATGGGTATATTATTTTGCAGTCCCTTCATCGGTGAACAAAGGTTTCAGTTTTTCCCTATCTCTGACAACATTTATTTCTCTGTGTGTGTATGTGTGTCTGTGTGTAATCACCATTCTAATGGGCAGGAAGTGTCTAGTCTCTTTTAAACCAACAATCCATCTTTAAATATAAAAAGTTAGACATTTATTTTAGAATGATATAATTTCTAAATTACAGTTTTCATAAAGTTAAAATATTTAGAATAATGTTTGAAAAGATTTAAAATATTATCGTAAATCTGTGAAATGACAAATCAAAAGGGCAAATAACCTTTCAGGCCTGAGAAAGTTTTGACTCTGCAGATGTTCCGAAAAGGTGTTGGGATGCCTGGGGGCTTGTAAGACCATACCTGAAGAACTGGAGTTGAAATATATTATTAGAAACATGGTCATAGTTTCTCATGAAACTCTTTCTGTAGTTGGACAAATAATGATTTATTTTGATTTACAAATGTGTTTACTAAGAACTTAAAAAATGTTTTTCCCATTCTACGACAAAGATATTATTTAACAACAACAGAAAACGAAATAACAAATCAGTTGCCATGGAATTAAAGTTGGGAAAGAAGAATGTTTTGTCCTTGACTGGGAAACTATTTAGAACTGACATTCGAAGGCAGGAATAAATTGTACTTTTCTGACAATAGGAATATTTTAAGTTTGTTCTTAATGTTTAAAAAAATTTTTTTTAGAATTATTTAAGGAGGGTGTGCATATCAGTTTTCAAGTTAAGAGATTTCTCTGAAGCATCAGTTACAACACTTACTTATATTTAAAATATATTGTTAGAATGCCAATTAGGTGATTACAAGAAATGACTGAAATTTCATTAATGAAAATAATTACAGGCCGGGTGCAGTGGCACACACCTGTAATCCCAGAACTTTGGGAGGCTGAGGTGGGAGGATCACTTGAGGTCAGGAGTTCGAGAACAACCTGGCCAATGTGGTGAAACCCTGTCTCTAATAAAAATACAAACATTAGTCAGGTGTGGTAGTGTGTGCCTGTATTCCCACATACTCGTGGGGCTGAGGCTGGAGAATCACTTGAACTTAGGAGACGGAGGTTGAGGTGAGCTGAGATTGTGCCACTGCCCTCCATCCTGGGTGACAGAGTGAGACTCTGTCTGGGAAAAAAAAAAAAATTCAAGAAAAGTTAGGCATATTATTTTGTTTTATAACCCAAATATATCATTACATTAAATGATATATCAGAAACCATCAGCATTTAAATAAGAGTGTTTCTTTTTTTCCTATCAGCCATCCACTGAACATGGGGAGTGTGGTGCCGAACTGCAGCCTCACCTGAAGTCAGGGGCAGACTCACTTTTTTTTGCTTTCACCGCACAGTTTGCATATTTCAACATTCTTTAAAAGAGTTGCTCTAAATTTGGCTAATTATCTCTATGCATATAGCTCTTATCTTTTATTTCTCATGAAACCAAAGTTTGTGATTGCTCAACTTTATGATATGGCATCTTTTTACTTAGATTTAGATGCTATTTGAAAACATAATGCCTTTAAACTCTGATTCAGATAGATTTGGATAGTATAAATTTTTAAATGATACTATACATAAATGTCCACATATAGGTTGGAATTATAAGGTGTGTAACGTAACTAGTAATCATCGAATAGGTAACAGATGCCCATGTGGCTATTAATTGGGGAATGTGCTTGTGTGAATCACTGTATAAGTTGACCTCCTCCAGTCATGAGGTAGGGGGTGGTGCTGCCTGGCATTCTCGGTTTGGGCCATTTTGTTTAGGTAGATAGTTGCCTATTAAGCAAGATACTTAATATGTATGTTTTGTAACTAAAAATTTCTTGAGAGAAATTTTAGATTTTCCCTTTGGTTTCAACATTATGAAGTATAAAATTGTGAATAGTGCTTTAGATTGTCCCATGCAGTAATGATGAAAATCATTTGGAGATGGTGGTGAGGACTCTCTAAGAAAACAACATGGAAAATGACATATTTGTGCAAAAAAGTGGAGAGATGATGCTTAATGTGGGAATGCTTCAGTGCACATCGGGCCACTTATTGCTGTAGCCTCAAAGATCATAATGTTAAACATCAAGATGATACAAAATCAAATCATTCTCTGGATATTTGCCATGCTGCCTCCTGTTTGGGCCTGGAATATTGAGCTGCGATTTTGTAAGTGTGTGTGGTAACATTTATAACGGGGCTACACAACACGCAGAGTAGTGGTTCTGAAAACTGGAGGTGTGTACGCTGATCATGACTGCTGGAGTCAAGATATTGGGGCCTCTTCTGGGAAGGCAATGTCTGAAAGGGAATGGGATTCATAGATGAAGGCTACAAAGTCACAAAATGTGAAATATGAACTCACATCTGTAAGGGAGAGTTTTTTGTACTCTGAGTGAAGCAAGTCTTGCTTCCAGTGAGTGTCTGGTTCATTCCTTACATAGGCAACATAGGTGGGGAGTATAAAGAACTTGGCTGTGTTTATGTAAGAGACAGCTTTAAGTTCTCAGTGGGATTGGACCACAGCTTACCTTTAGGGTTGATGTTGGGAAGAAAAATAGGCTGCTTTGTGCTGTCTTTTATATTAGCCAGGCAAAGAACAGCTTGACAATTTCTTTGCTCTTCTAACATGATTATATCCATCTAGCTGGAATAGGAGACTCAATTTTTGAGGACAGGTAGCTGAGAACATTGTGGTTTGGGGACCTCTCAAAAATATTGAGAGTCTTGATTGCCTAGATGGGAGGTCTATTCTAAAGGAGAGGGAAGGAGGTGATAATGATTTGTTAAATGCAATCTTTTAGGTAGATTGACCGGGGCAGACTTTACAGGATGAACTGGAAATGAGAAAGAGTGAAGTCCAAACAGATACAAAGCTGTTGTAACTGAGGTGTATAAGCTGTTATAACTGAGGTATATAAATCCAGCTGCTATTAGTTCTGATTTCTGGGTTACTTTATTTCTACTACTTTAGGCAACATTTAGAGTAGAGAATCCACTAACTTGGACTGGCTGGCAAAGAAAGTGAAATAGATCCATGTGGGGTTTTGGGGAAAACACTGGACTTGGCATCTGGGACAGGAGGATAGCCCTGGCTCTTCTATGAATATGAACTAGCTCTGAAGCCGTGGGCAAGGCCCTTGAACTCTCAAGACCTCAGGTATAGAGTAGCTTATCTCTAAAGCTCATCCCCAGCCATAAAAGTGTTTTCTAGCTTCTGATTTATTACTTTCAAGTACATATTTCTAAGTACTAATAACTTCTACATGCTACCAAGGAGTGGTCTTTTAGGGGCCTATTATGATGAAGTGTGATGAATAGATAACTCATTTGTAATTAACAGTGTGCCTTTCCATACAATTTCTGAGCTCCAAGTTTCTCATAATTCCCTTCCCATAAGTAGAGTTAAGCCTTTGAAATTTTGTTTGCATTTTTAATCTATTTGGAAAATGAACGTTTCTGAAATATACGTACCTCATCTCCCTAATTAGATTGTAACCTCCTTGAAAGCAAAATGCCTTGTTTCCTTGTTTGCTTTTTTGTTTTAATTCATTATCGTGTCTTAAATAGCACTTCGTGTATTAGGAACTTAATGAAATAGATGAGTGAATGACAAGTTAGCGCATAAACTTCACATCAAATTATTGTGAACTTTGAAATATTGTAACAAATTAATAAAGGTTTAAGTCTCTGATCTTTCATTATATTACTTTCCTGAATTACATAATGTGTGTGTAATTATTGCTGTGGCTACATGTAAATGTGACTTAAAATGTCAATCACGGTACATTGCTACATTAAAAAATGGTAGGAGTGGACTCATAACCATGTAACTGTTTTTCTCTATACTGAAAGGAAATATCATTTTCTCCCCAAGATCAGTCTTTGAGTAACTTTGCAGATCTAGAATAGTACCTTACAATTGGGGAAGGGAGAAAAGAAAAGTAACCTCAAGAGTTCAGAAGTGATAGTGGCCAGTTATGTAGAGACAAAGTACGTTGTTAGTTTTCTGACCAGATAGAAAATAATGCTTTTTTTGACCGGAGATGATTTATGAGATAAAAGCTTTCTAAATATCAGGGTGCCTGTCTTCCACATCTAGTTTCCATAGGAGCCAGAGACAAGAGGGGATAAAAAGAGAAGCTTGAAGGAAGAGGAAGAGGAAGCTGGGGGTGGGTACATGTAGTGGGAGTGAGGGGCAGAGTAGCAGGCATTATTGTAGAAAAGGTGGGGGAGGAAAGGACCAGGCTGGAGGGGCTCACCAGCCTGGGAGGAAGCAGCCCTCTTCCTATGCCAGTAGCTCCCTTTGCTTTTGTTCTGCTTCCATCTGGCACGTTACTTGCTGTTCATGATGATAAATCTGACCACTGGTTACAGGGAATGGAGCTGTTTAACCTGTATTTTAGGACTTTATAATAGTAAGCCAATTAGAAGAGATGTTTAGTTATCAGAAATATTTCTATAAATACAGCAGCTATGTATTTTTTCCTGACAGTATCTTAATTGTTTGGGCCTTTAAGGAACTGAGCTTTAAGAGGTATAATAAGCCAATTAAAAGACATGGTTAGTTAGTTATCAGAAATATTTCTATAAATAGAGCAGCTATGTATTTTTTTTCCTGACAGTATCTTAGCTGTTTGGAACTTTAAGGAACTGAGCTTTAGGAGGTAAATACTCCAGATGACTCTTTATATTTTGTAAATAAAAATCAGCTTACTATTCATTTATGTAGCCAGCATTCATTGGCTGGCAAACATGTGTCAGAAACTTTACCAGCCAATGGAAATACAATAAAGATATTATATGGTCCATACCCTCTTGTAGGAAGTTATAATCTTGTCTGATGGTGCACATCACTTATAAAGCACCAGGTCACAGAGACACTGCTTTGGAAATGACCACTCTCTGCTTGAGAGAGTGGGATTTCAGAAGGTGTCCTGGAAGAGACGAAACTTGACTTCTCTGCTGTCTTAAATTATTGACTCAAACATGATCTGTTAGATAAAGTCACAGAGACTCTGTGTCAACATAGGTGACTGAGGACAGCCCAGCTTGGCTGGTGACTATAGCATTCAACCCATCTGCTGTTCTTTTGCCACACTGAGTCTGGCTTTATCTCCATTGTGATGTTGGAGTGAAATGTAAGAGGCACTCTGAAATTGACCCAGGTCTCTATACTCTGCAGTCTTCATACTGTCCTTCTCATAACTAGTTTTCACTGTTGATATCTTTTCTACTAGAATGTAAGCAGCTTTGTGGGCCAGATATCCATAGTAATATGGTAGTGGCAGTGGTGATGGTAATATGTAAAATTCATTGAGCATTACTAAACACCAGTATGTATGCATGGTCTCATTTGATGTCTGTAGCCTCTGTAGCTGATGGGTGTGGGTGGGTGGAGTGCTGTCATTCTCTCCTGCCTTAGCAATGTCATTGATACTTAAAGTGGATGGATGATCCTCCCATGTCAGTCAGCAGCACCAGGAAAAAGATGGTTACTTGTCCTTTTTTTGTGGATGTGTCTATACAACTTCTCTGCCACATGCCCAGCTAATACAGGTTTTTGTTTGTGGTTAGTACATAAAAAGTGACAGAATCTGCTCTGTAGGGTGAGTTCCATGGTTACTACTCGTTGTGATTGGTATGCCATCAGAGTGCCTCCAATGCCCTCAGGTACTAAGGCGTTGAGGTACACGTCACTGTTCGTCCTTCTGACGTGCTCTTCTTTCATCTTGCCAGCAGTGATTCTTTTCTTTTGTCAGAGAGTCTACAGCTCAGAACTCCTGCTTGGCTTCTGCTCTCAGGCATCACCTCTGTCACTGTGGCTCATGCCCAGGCCCTTTAAGACACTGATGGCACCTGCTGAGCCCAGGGTCAGCCACTTTCTTTCCTCCTCCTCTTCCTTCTCTACTGTCTTGTAGTGTCTCCAGTATGTCTTAGCAACCACTGCAAGAGGTTGGCCATCCAGGCATTTGTTGTTGTTGTTGTTTTTTTTTTTTTGACTTGATCTGTCACTCACTGTCAGAGCATCTTCCTATTTATGGCCTTTTCCCCTTCGTGGATGTGGGGGCTCAAGGCTGCTACTTTGTTCCCAGAGGTTTTATTTGTTTAGTTACTGTGTACAGCTGCCAAGTTGGAGCTGTTTAAGAACCATGGTGTCATAAAGATGCTTCATTGCAATAGTAGCTGTTGATTAGAAACAAGACAATCTATTAATTTCCTAACACTTTATTATCATTTCTGTTGTCTCCTTCTGAAAGAAATTATGACAAAAATTTTTTTAAATGAAGCCCAATTAGCAGCAATCTCATACTTTATTCATAATAAATTTTATTTGGATACATGTATTTTATATTTTTAGCCCTCTGGTTTTGACAAAATGACTTTCCCTTCCATTGGGCAATTTGAATGTTCTTCTGTTATATATAGATACTTAACATCTGTGAGAGGTTATAGATTCTTGATTTTTACACAAAGGTCTAAGGGAGACACCAAAGTATGGACAGGCAGCGTAGCATGTTTGTCATTTGTGTGGGCTCTAGAGTGAGATTTTCTTGATTGAAATACAAGTTCTACCACATACTAGCTGTATGATCTTCTGCAACTTACAATCACTGTACTTCAGTTCCTCATCTGTAAGATGGAGTTATAGGGTTGCTGTGGAAGACAAAATGAGGTCACATTTCTGAAGTGCTTAGATGGTGCTGGGCACGCACTAACAACCTAAGTGTGTCTTCTATATCATGTCTGTGTTTCTCAAGTAGACTTTGAGCAAGTCTAGCTAGGGAGTCTCTTCTCAGTAGCTACATGGGGCCCAACACATAGTTTATACTCAGGTTTGTAAGTAGACACATGAATGTATAAATTAACAGCATAACCTTTAATAAATCCTTAGTTAATGTTTTTTATTTAATAATTTGTTCTTCTAAGCTCCAGTTCTCAACTCTTTAGATGACTCTGCTTTAGTTTTGGGTTTTTCATTGTTTCATTATGATTACTTTGCTGATTTTTTTTTCTTTGGGCTATCATAGCAGCAGCCATTAGCTCCAAGAAGATTCAGCAATTTAGTAAGAACAGTCTTGATTTTGAGTTGTCCACCAAATATAACTTAACCTAAGACAGTAATATACATGGTTTCAGGCCGGGCGCAGTGGCTCAAGCCTGTAATCCCAGCACTTTGGGAGGCCGAGGCGGGTGGATCACGAGGTCAAGAGATCGAGACCATCCTGGTCAACATGGTGAAACCCCGTCTCTACTAAAAAAATACAAAAAATTAGCTGGGCATGGTGGCGCGTGCCTGTAATCCCAGCTACTCAGGAGGCTGAGGCAGGAGAATTGCCTGAACCCAGGAGGCGGAGGTTGTGGTGAGCCGAGATATACATGGTTTCATTACAATCTGTATGTTGTTAAACATGCATAATTTCTAAATTTATGCAAACAAACATTCATTGCTGTGTGTCTCCTAATGCTATACTTGAAATGAATTGGCTCTTGGTTTTAAAGAGCATTCAGTTAATAGTTGGGGTGAGCCCTTAAAATATTAATTGCATCTTTTAAAATTCTAGACATTAAACCACTCCTGTGAAGACTCAAATTATAAAGGGCCTGAAAGTTATTTAAATAGTTTGTAAAATGTGATATGTAGGCTTCTCTCTTAATTCAAAGCAATATGTCAGTTATTGACCCTCTGAAACTCCTCATGCTAAGAAAGCAGTTCTTGTTTTCCTCTTCCATTTGTTAATATAGCTGAACTGGCATTTTTTCTTCCCTTTTGTATAGAACGGACTTAGGCCTGAAATGCTTTTGGATGGTGAGGTACTTGTGTGTGGTATCATCTCTGCGGGAGATGCAGGCCCCTGCCTATTCTCCTCCTTGCTCTCTTTGGCTGTGGGGCTTACCAGTGCTGAGACAGCCAGAACTGCCTGCAGTCAGCACTCTAGTACAGTGTCAGAGGCTGAGGATAGATGTGTTTGATGTAACACCTTATTTACCTGGTGAGTTCAGCTTGTGGTCTTGGATGATTACTGTGGTGTTAGATATAAGGCCCTATGGAGGTCCAAATCTGTTAGTCCTGGCCTGCGATTTGGTTGCTCAGGTGGTTCTTGCCCTTGCTATGGGGAGCCTTGATATACGTGGCTTGTAGGTCCTGCCATGTTAATTGACTGTTAGTCAAATATTGTATCTCTCTGTTACAAGGTTCTGAGGCTGCAAACCTCTTATCTCTTGCTTCTGGGAACCCACTTTCCCCAAACCGCTCTTATTTTAGAGTTACTGAAGTAGCAACTAGAACCTTGCAATAAATACCTCTGCCTTGACGCTATCTAGACTTTGGTCTAATTTTTGAATATTAGATTTGAATATTTGACTCTTTTTAATGTTACATGGTAGCTTGAGGTGACCCAAAGAGAACTGCCTCTCACCAGCAGCTGGGGTACTGCTAGCTTTGAAGACAGGCTACTCAAACCTTGCTACACTAAAAGTTTCTGCACAAGTGCCCTGGGACACAAGGTACATCTGAATGTGTCCCCTTAATCACCAGCAACAGAGGGGGAGTTGGATCTAAGTTTACTTTTCTTATGGCAGTATCTGCTTTGTAAATCAATGAATACCTATACATTGTTGCAGCAAACTTTTTTTTTCCAGTTAAAAATAAAATGATAACTCTTCTATCTGGTGGTTATCAACATGATGGCAGCATGCATGTATGTGTGTATGCTTTTTTTTTCAATTAAAAATATTAAGTCTTCTGTCTGATGCTGATGCAATAGGCCAGTGGTTCTCAATATGACAGCAGCATGCATGTGTGTACACTAATGTAAATGAATATACATGCTTGAGTGTGGCTATATTATATAATGGAATCACTAACGAGACTTTTCCACAATAAACATGTCTAGTTTCTAACCACTCCCACACATTTGGTTTCCCAGGGGTGGTGGTGAGTGTTTGAGTCAACTACAAGTTCTTATCTGCTTTCCCTTATGGTGTCTTTCAGCCATAGTCATGAGAGAGTTTTAGTTATTTGTAATGGATGATAATAATGATATGGAATACAACTCTAATAACATACATTGAGCAATTCTGAATCCACTTGCACAATCAGAAACTGTGCAGTGTTTTTAATGAATATTTTTCTCTTGCACTAAGTTAGGGCATTGACTTCATGATTCTACCATGATAGTATTAGAGTAAATAAAACTTGAAAAACTTGAAATAAAACTTGAAAAACTCATTTTTCTTAGAGTGGTTGGGCTTTGTAAATTGATCAGAGTGTATCGTTCTTAGCTCTACTAGAGAAATCAAAATAATTTATGTACATATCTTTGTACTGCAGGCTAGAGCTAATGAATATTTATAATACTATGTGGCAGTATTCATATTTACTATCTGGCAGATGAGGAACCTGGAGCAGAGAAAGTTAAGTGATACGATGATAGGAATAGCTAGTGTTTAATGAGTGCTTAATATGTGCCAGGCACTTTCTAAACACTTTCCATATCTACTTAATACAACAATTCCAGGAAACACTATTATTATTTTATAGTTGGGGAAACTGAGTCTTAGATGTTTAGTGCCTAGCCTGTGGTCACCTAGCTGGCAATCGACAGAACCCAGTTCCAAGCCCAGCCTGTCTGGCTTATGTTGTACAATTCCCTTGGAATAGAATGGGGATTTGAGCTGGATCTCCTGCCTCAGTACTTTCTCTTAGAGCTACACTGCCCCAATTTTTAAAGGGTTTTCTCATTTTTATTTGTTTCTAATTTTTTTTAGAGATGAGATCTTGCTTTGTCACTCAGGCTGGAGAGCAACTGTGGGACCATAGCTCACTGTGACCTTGAACTCCTGGGTTCAAAGGATATTCTTGCTTTGGCCTCCTGACGAGTTGGGACTACAGCATGTGCCATCACACCCAGCTAATTTTTATATACACACACACACACACACACACACACACACGCGCGCGCACACACACACAGGTATTGATCGACTTACGACCTATGCAACTTATGACCATTCGACTTTATGACCACAATCGCTAGCCACGACTGCACGACTGCTCTGCATCTGGCAGTGCAAACGTTGCCCAGCTGGGCGTACGACAGTGCGGACCACCTTCCAGCAGCACTACCATCTCCGCGTGCATATAGCCTACTCAACTTACGACCAAATCGTGTTACGACTGGTCTGTCGGAATCAATCGTGGTCGTAAGTCGAGCACTAGCTGTGTGTGTGTGTGTGTGTGTGTGTGTGTGTGTGTGTGTGTGTGTATTTTTTAAATGTTACTCATGCTGATCTCAAATTCCTGACCTCGAGCAGTCCTCCCACCTTGGCTTTCCAAAGTACTGGGATTAACAGGCATCAGCCACCATGCCCAACCAGTTTTCTCACTTTTAAATGATGGTTTGTAAACAGCGATACTTTAATTAGATCAGTGACCCTCAATGGGAGTGGTTTTGTCCCTAGGACATTGTGCAATGTCTGGAGACAATTTTGGTTATCATAACTAGTGAGAAACTACTTTTGGCATCTGTCAGAGTGAGGCCAAGGGTGCTGCTAAACATCTTACAATGTAGTGAACAGCACTACCTGCAGCAAAGAAGTGTTAGCTCAAATGTCAGTAGTGCAGAGGCTGAGAAACCCTGTTTTTAGAGTGTTTTGCATGATGCCTTTTCTCTAAGAGGAATCAATATCTTTAGGGTACAATTCTGCAAAGAGTAAAAAGGAAGCAGGGCTGAGCTGATACTAAACTTACATAGGCAGGGTCCTGGCTTTGAGAGTCCTCCTCCATGACTGGATTAATTATTTTAAACACTGCTTTCATGGACTCATAGAATCACAAACATAAGGACCTTTCACATTCTGGAATATAGCTAGGCTTGAGGTATTATATGGAGTGTGTGTCTCTGGGCATTGGTGTGGTGAATACTTGTGTGTGTGTGTGTGTGTGTGTGTGTGTGTGTGTGTGTGTATTGTACAAGAGTGACTTCATGAAAGGTGGCTTCTGCCAGAATTCAGAACACAGCAGGTAATGTACTTAATGAAGACGTAAGAGCATGAGCAATTCTTGTCTCATGAGAAAGATGTAAACTAGTTTATTATGATGATGTAATATTTGGGTTCCTGATTTATCATCCCCATCTCCAGTGATGCAAAACCTTAAGAACTACACATAAAAATTCAGAGGGTGTCTTTCAAGTATGGCCTATTCCCCTGAGCAGTTAAAAATGTCACTTTTGTCCGGATACATTGCTGCTTGTGGCTGTTTCACAGTTAAAAGCTTGACCTATCCACCATACGATAGAAAGTTATGGGATGTTTATTCTGTGAGAGAGGTCATAATCTGGGAAGATGTGAGTCATTCAGCTAATAGAGCAGAAAAATGTCATAGTCAAGCTGCAGACTCCGGATGATGGGAGCATGGAGGAGATGATTCCTACTGTGTACTGAGGGGAACCAGGACAGGGAGAGTTGTCAGGAAGGAGGTGTTCTTTGAACTGGATCTTGTTTTAGGAGAAACTTGAGTGGTCCAGGTTGAGAACCAGCTTAGGTAAAAGTGTGGCCACTTTAGGGCAGGCTGGGGGAGGGGATGTGAAAGGAAATCATTACCATTATCATCACAACAACAGTAATAATAATCATGGCTGCCATTTATTGAGTACTGCTCTGGGAGGCACCACTCTAGAGGCTTTAAGATGCACTCATTTAATCCTTGCAGCAGTCTCATGGGGTTGGTATTATTATAGCTGTCATAGACAGGAAATCCAGTGTCTAGTAAGGCCAGGGTCCAGTCCCTGCTGACAGTGCTATTGTGGCTGCAGGCAGCCCCTTGAGCAGCAATCCTTCCTGGTTTGCTCTTGGTGGTTCCCAGCATGCCTGAGGAATGATGTGAGCAGAGACGTGGTGTGGCTGGATGAACACAACTCTGGGAACAATGCCTTTGACATAGCTCTTTAAACAGAAGTAAGTTGGGGCTTTGTCTAAAAAAACTGGCTCTGTTCTGCTCAGTCTCATAGGAATTCTTAGAAATGTTGTGACCTGGAAAATTGGAGAGGTATGATTTGATTAATTTGCACATTTAAGTATGACAGTGTAACTACAGACTAAACAAATGGTAATTATTAGCACAAAGCTTTCCTCCAACAGAGAGTCAGGGTCAAGGCAATCTGGAATCTTTGGCTCTTCAGATTAGTTGTGAACATGGAACAACAGCTCATTCTTCCCCTCTACCCAGGGCAGACCCCTGTGTGGGGGATGGGGAAGTAGAGGGGAAATAGTTTTCCTTGCTTGACTGCGATAGCTTAGATTACTATACACTCATCTCTGACAGATTTTACACCTTCATCTCCCATCCTACCCTGGTGATGACAATTAAAGGCTAAGGTCTGGTTAGAAAAGTAACAAGTTAACAATGTATCAGAAAGTTGTTGGCAGTTACATTTCTTTGAATGACTCTTCTTTGAAGCTACTTTGTTGCAGTAATGTATCTAATTTGACCTACTCAAAAAGAATTCAATTCTGTTGCTCCTTGTTCCTTCATTCATCAAGCCTTTGTAGAAGCCAGTCCTTGACCCAGAGGGGCTGTAGTCTAGACTCTGGAGGAGAACACAGACGTGGGAACCAATGAGTGTAGCTGTGGATGTGAAAAGTAAAGAGACAGAGGTAGAGAAAAAATGTTTATGAACCCCTATAAGGAGGGGTTCCTTCTAACAAAAGAGGGGGATGAGCAAGAGGCAGCCTTTATTTATAGGAGTATTTTCTCTCTGTTGTTTCATCTTCTGTCCTGGACTGATACCCTGCCCTTTGCATTCATATTTTTTCCCCTCTTACCAGCGTGAGTCTCCTGGGAAGCCCAGGCCTTCTTTGTGGGGGCTCCTCTCTCTTCTTCGTCACTCATGCCCAGGGCCACACAGGAGATTCACCACTTTTTTCTGTTACTGATATATTTCTTCAGCTTTGCATTCTTGCCTCATTTTTCTGTCATCTGACCCTAGCGGATCCTATCACTTGTCTCAGAGGTAGCTAGAAGCACATGAGATGTGGAAAGTGTTGTACTGGGAAATACACAGCAGTTATATACAAATAACTGCACCTGGTCAAGGGAGCATTTTCTTACACTGGGCACCAACTTCAGTTTGAGGTGCACCTTCTTCCTGGGTATCATTTTGGAGTCCTGGCCTTCTTAAAAATATGCTATATAAGTATTGTTCACTTCTGACCTTGTTAATTCATTGAATATGGCAGAATCGATTGTGGCCTCTAGGAGTTTGGAAGGGCTCTGTAAGAGAGCCTGTGATCTTGTCAATCTCTGTAATAACAATGATTCCCTTCCTTGGAAAGGAGTCTGGGGAACAGAATCATAAATTTGGAAGCAAATGTATCTTTTGTTAAAGTATATTTTTAAATTATTGTACTCTTCTGGATAACAGGTGACATTTCTATCAGAAGAATTTCAAATTTATGCAGACTAGTTATTCTGCTTTGAAAAGCCTTATTTCCTTTGTTAATGACCAGATTGGATATTTTAGTTATGAATCCCTAATTCTAATAAAATATAAGCCAATTGATGTATCATAATACTTTTTATCAAACCATAGTCTATTATAGGCATGAAGCACAAGAGGTCTAACCTATTTTAAACTGATTAATTTAATTAGGAGGCCGGTTTGGAGGAACAGCAAATTGCTTCTTGTTAGTTCTCTGAGCACTGTAGCTGTAGGATTGTATACTCTCCTCTAACACAGGTCTCTTCTTTCTGAGGTAATCTATTTCTCCTAAAAAGGGGTTTTAGATGCTGAGTTGCATTTGTAAGTAAATTCTGTATTCTTTTTCTACCTTCTTTCTTTCTTTATTTGACAGTCATTAAAGCCTTGCCGTGTTCTTGTTATGTACTGATACATGCTTTATAATTACTCTGTAACTAAAAATGTTAAACTTGAATGGTTATGGGTTTTTTTTTTTAATTTTTAAAAAACACTTCACTGGAGAAAGGCAGTGTTGTGGGTGTAAAAAAAGAATTCTGGCAGAGAAGAGTTGAAATCAGAAACTAGGTGTGGTGGGGGAGGAATAGCAATAGTGCCAGGGTCTCTTGGTCCATGTCTTGATCATTTACTGTTCGCCAGGTGCCTTTATGTGGATTGACCATATATACCAGCGCCTGATGAGCATTTGCCCACTCAGTCCTCAAGGAACTCTATGAAATTGCTACCTGTTTTCAGGAGGCAAAAGCTAAGGCTCAAAAATGTTAGTTACCTTGTTCCAGGTCACAGAGCTAGTAAGTTGGAGACTAAATTTGAATCCAGGTGGAATGGTTGCATCCTACAAAGTTCTTGACCAGAGAACTAACTGGGATTGGACCCACCCCAATTCCAGCCCTACTCTCCTACTTCCCAACTACATGACCCTGGGTAACGTTATTTTAACCCCTCTGAGACTTTCCCCCAATTTATAAGTGGGTTTAAAGCACAGTATAAGGTTGTTTTCAACCCATTTACAAATTTGGGAAAAGGTTGTGACTTTTAAATATCGTGATGCATGTTAATGGTTTGGCATGTAGAAGGAGCTTGGTGAACGTT
Source organism: Cebus imitator (assembly GCF_001604975.1). Taxonomy (NCBI): domain Eukaryota; kingdom Metazoa; phylum Chordata; class Mammalia; order Primates; family Cebidae; genus Cebus; species Cebus imitator. The sequence goes on from NW_016107416.1 coordinate 4,174,746, forward strand.
ACCTTCTTGCCCTTTCATTTCACGTCCTGGGGAAGTAGCAATGACATTCTGCAGCCTCTGTTCTTGAATGTCCCCAAGGTATGAGGCACTTCTAGAACTCCTAGAGCTCTGCATAGGTTTCTTAAACATATTGCCCATTGAATTAGATAATTTCTAAGGTTTCTTCTCACTCTTTAGTGATTCCAAAGACAAGTTCGATTTTCATAAATTTGTGTAGTCTACATAGTTGCATCTTGCAAAGTGTGGGACTGCCCTTGCAATTGATCTGTCAGTCTACGTGTGTGTGCACAGCTGGATAAGTGTGTTTTCCATGTAGTATGAGAGAATTTCACTGGCACTCGTGATTTCTTTTTCTTAAGGTAAGATAAAAGTTTATTGCTTTGATTTATTTCTTGGGATTAGTTTTTTCTTGACTATTAAGAAAGAGGGGAAACAAGCTTGAGTGAAAATAGATTGAGGTTCCACCCCTCAATTTCACACTATTAAAAGAGTGACACCCAACCTCTTAAGTTTCTCTTCCACAGCATGGGTGGGTTTTGTAGCTACTGAGATCTGGCTGGGGGTTGGATTAGGGAGGAGTTCCCCTCCCCCCATTTCTTCCACTCTGTCCTTTTGGTCCATCAACCAGCCAAGTTCCTGCCTGTCTTTGGTTGGAAGAAGGAAGGTTTTTTTGTGACTTGAGATAAACATTTAACAGGGTATCTTAATGTTTGTATGGTTGTCATTTGCTTCATTAAAAACAACAGAATGTACCTGTGACATTTACTAACATGTGAGGTGTCTGAGGAGCACCTGCATGAAGCCCCTGGGGTTATTTATTACAGAAAGAAATTCCTGGCCCACTGCAAAGCCACAGAATCAAACTTGTAGTGTCATTATTTTGTGATTTGAAATATTCTTTTCGTGTATTGATCAAACTTTTGTTTGAGAAGCAGTCATACAAACTTACAATTTGACCTTGTTCAGACCTTGGTGCACATGTTTTCAGGGTGAATTTTCTCCCACTGCAGCTTGCTGCTGCCAGTGAGGGTCTGCTTGCACAAGCTCCAGGTGACCTCACTAGTAGGCTGGGCTGGGAGTGGTTGGTGATGTTGCCAGGGAGATTGAAGTTGGGGCCTGTGGAGCCAGGCAAGGCTGGAGCCAGGAATATGTAGTTCACTGAATTAAATGCAAAGGAGAGGTGGTTCGTGCTCAGAGGAGATGAATTTAGCAATCTTAGCAGGCAGAGGAGGGAAATGGGATTCAAACAGGTGAAGCCAGAGGCAGCAGGAGACTCCAGCTGGATGGGGATAAGGCAGTAGGGCCAGACCTTGGATTAGGGACCTTTGGAACTAATTAATCTCAGGCCTTTTCCTCAAGGTATTTATGGTATGACTTGACAGTCTAACTACTGGGAATTTTTGTGATAATTGAATATTTAGACATTGAGTATAATGCATTACATGGGTTAAATGTATATATTGCTTGTAAGTAAAGACTATAATTGAAGATAGCTAGTAAGAGCTAAGAGTATAGTTAGTAAAAACGTACTAGAACTAAAAATAAGCTTATTTCTGAGAATGCATTTTTTACTACCCTATACCTATTATTTTAGAAAATTCTAGGAAGTGCAAGAATATACAGACATACATTCTTACATTCTAGTGCAGTGGCCCCTAAATTTCACTGCATAAAAGGGCCATCTGGGTAATAATTTTAAAAACATAAAATCTGGCTTCTACTCATAGACATTCTGAATTAACTTCTATGGATTATGACGTGGACACTGGGATTTTAAAAGCTCTCCAGTCTCTCATTTTATAGTTGAGAATATTCAGGACTAGTGAGATTGTGAATTTTTCCAAGCCTGCATAGTTTAATTGTAGAGACAGGATTAAATAAACAAAGGTCTTCCGACTCTTAGCTCAGGGCCCAGACACCACACAGGACCCTAAGGGAATTTAAGACAGGGCACTGTGACACAGGTGGTGCAAAAGTTGAAAGGCAAACTCCAAATGGTGAGGCAACCCAGAGACCAGCAACAGCAGGAACCAACTGCATCATCCCTGGGGTTGGAGGAATGATGGAAGCAGGTGGTGTTTCTGGATCCCAGAGACTGTAGCAACCTTGGAGGGAGCTGGGACCAAGATGGTAGTGGAAGCCTGTGTCTAGTGGGAGCCAATACTCTAGAGGGGGCTGGAGATGCCACCTGAAGTGTTGGGTGGATACCCTTGCTTCTCCCTCTTCCTTCATGCTCTTGTCTTCCACCATTCCTTCCTAATGGCCCAGAAGAGTTGGGAAGTATGGTTTCCTTTGGGACAATGGAGGGAGTAGTCCTGAAAACAACCAAGCAGTAACTAGCCCTGTGGTCTTTCTAATGTACTGAGGTCTTGTGTTTAGAGCAGAACTCCATTTGGGCACTGCTCACTCTTTCTTTTTACTTATTTTTCTTTCTTTGCTTTGGGTCTTGCTCTGTTGCCTAGGCTGGAGTGCAGAGGTGCTATCATAGTTCATTGTATCCTTGAACTCCTGGGCCTAAAGTGATCTTCCCATCTCAGCCTCCTGAGTAGCTGGGACTACAGGTGCATGCCACCCTGTCCAGGTAACTTTTTTAAAAAAATTATTTTTATTTTTATTTTTATTTTTTTGGCAGAGACAGGGTCTAGCTATATTATCGTGGCTGGTCCCAAACTCCTGGCCTCAAGTGATCTTCCCTCCTTGGCCTGCCAAAGTGCTGGGATTGTGGGATTACAGGTGTGAGCTACCACACAAGTCTAATGGGCAGATAATTTTGTATATTCTTTTTCATAAGTGGTGTGATGGACAGGTTTCTAGGTTGCTATAATATATGTCTGTACATTTTCGTTAATATCTTCTTTCTGTGACAGTTCTTCTTTCTCCCATTCAACATGTTTATATTTTTACATTTTTTATATTTAAAAAATATATATAGTTTAAAAAAGACCCATTGAAATCTTGTCTGTGCTAAATCTTAAATATTTGTTCCTTTGAAAACTAGCTACTTTCTAGATATATTGCCTAAAGCCAGATGATACCATGTATGCATATGAGATGACAGATCTTACTTTACTATGTCATTTAAAAGCATTTTTAAAGAAAAATGGAATCATAGTACACTGCATTTTATTTGTTCTGCCTGATGGACCAAGTGCTTTGCACCCAGCGGAGCTGAGCCTTGCCAGCCTGCTGTTCTAACAGTAGCTCCCCTGTAGAGCTCAGCATTCTTTAGACTTGGATAATGAGACTGATGTCATAAAGAGAGCTTTATTAAAATAAATACAGTACCATATTTTCTTTCTAATGGCATTCTGATTAATTCCATCACAAACGCATACCTGACACTCTTAATCAATTGAGATAGCAAAGGGACTCCAGCTAGTGGTATTGAAAGTGTCAAGGGTGTTTTCAACAGCATGTTCCTACCCTGACACCAGTATCAGTGTTTGGTATTACTGTAGGTCATAACCTGAAGACCTATGTCTATTTTAACCTATTTCACTGAACTGCTGTGATAGTAATTAAATATTAATGCTTGCTCCTGTTTTGGGGATGTAGCTATTTAAACACTAAGAGATTTAATGTTGTCCCAAGGCTACCAGCAAGGAAGTTGTAGGGGCAGGGTTAGAATTGGTTTCTAATTTCTAGCCTTTTGCATAAATTGCCAACCATGGGTTCCAGTAATGTGTTCTGACTTTATTTTCCTTCAGAATTAATCTGCGGTTAATGATAGCTTTCACAATCAGAACATGTAGATATTGAATTTATGACTTCCATAAATCTACTACTTTCCAACATACCCACAAGGATGATTTGGCAGGGACACAGCTTGTGGCACACCTATTATCCTTTAGTTAATTGGGCTGTTTTTACTATTTGGGAGATTCTGTATTTTTACATATCACATGAAATATTAATATTCAATATAAATTTCAAACTTTAAACATTTTTGCACCATTACCTAATTTTTGAACGTGCTTATGACCAAAATTGCTGGATATGGCATGTTCTAATGATTTTTTCACTTCTATGGCCTACTCCTCTCAGAAGAATTACGGTCCAGAAAATCTAATGATTTCTTCTTGTGGTATGGTGGAATGCTAGATAATGGTACAAAACAAGATCCTGCAGACTGTATAAATGTGATAAAAATGGAGTAGAAACACTCAGTTTTAGCAAGTTAATGACTCGTCACCTCCTGTAAAATTGTGTGTGCATGCATGTATTTTTTTCTTTAATGCCAGGAGGTATGCCAATGGGACTGTAGAGGATATGCTAGTGAGACAGAGAAGATGTGATTAATACAGAAAAGCCAAAATGCTCATTATCAAAGAGGGGTTTGTAGGATAAATCTTATCTTTTACAGGACATAAGAACAATAAAAAACTATTTTATGATTGTTAATTCTGCTCAGATTGCTGCATTATTTAAACTGTGAGGGAATCTTTAAAAAATTTAATTTTCTATTTCCCATCTACTTTAATTTTAAGGGGATTTTGTTCACTGTAGGCAATGAATTGTCTACGGATAAATGGAATTGTTGGTAGACACTTTCACTTTGGAGCTCTTCTATAATTGAAATATGAAGATATTTGAATTGCTTTATAAGGACATTTAAATACAAGAAGTAGCTTTTTATGTTTCAGATTGAAAGCAAAGAAAGCTACCTCACTGATTGTAAATTCACTTTATAAAGTCTCGAATTACTAAAATTAAGTTCATTGAGCTCAAATAAGCCAATCGTTTTCCCTCCTCTCCAAGGGAGAAGAGCAGGACCTGTACCATCTCGATTGGTTTTGTATTTGCTTATTTCCTCCTATGATTTGGCTGTGTCCCCACTCAAATCTCATCTTGAACTGTAGTTTCCATAATCCTCAGGTGTCATGGGAGGGACCCAGTGGGAGGTAATTGAATCATGGGGTGGTTACCTCCATGCTGTTCTCATGATAGTGAGTGAGTTCTTATGAGATCTAATGGATTTATAAGGGTCCCCCCCCTTCACTTGATACTTCTCCTTGTTGTCACCATGTGAAACCTCCCCAGCCATACTGAACTGTGAGTGAATTAAACCTCTTTACTTTATAAATTACCCAGTCTTGGGTATGTCTTTATTAGCAATGTGAGAACAGACTAGTACATCTCCCTTTCATAATACTCGGAAGGAGAGATGGCACATGTTCACATGACATAGTCAGGACAGAATATAAGATATCTGTGTTTAGGTGTCAAAGCATATAAAACAACGGATAGAAAATGATCATGGGAAGGGAGGGGACAGTGTTGAGCCTTGGCAAACAGATACTGGAGCAAGTTATTTGTAAGGAGGCTGATCTGATGGAACAGTATTCATGTTTGAGGCCAGTAGTAGTGATAAAATGGGATAAATCAAATAGGACCAAGTCACTAAGATGCCTTAAATGTCACTCTGTCAATTTTCAATTTGATGTTGAAGTTACTGGGGAGCCATTTTAGGCTTTCTAGCACGGATGTGACTAAATGTAGGCAGAACTTGTGTCTGTCTCATTTGCTAAGCATGCCTAGCAATGTGAAAAGAGTTAAATCTAGAAGACCAAATATAGCTATTGCCTGAGGTTCTAGATCAAATACAGCTATTGCACAAGGCTCTAGAAGACCAAATCTAGCTATTGCATGAGGTTTTAGGCACTGAAAGCAAGTTTGATTGACCTGAAGAGGTCTAGCTTTGGATGGATAGACTAGAAAGGAAAGAATCAAAAAGATTTTTGAAAGTTGGCAATGATAAAGAAGTTCTGAATCTAGCTTAAACATGGCTCTTGGTGCAAATGGCAAGGACAGTGTTGATGCCATTGAGAAAATTAGGGGAATTATTTTGTTATTTCAGAGCTGAAATATGGAAATTTAATTTGCTTTTAAGCAAATCAACCTCTTAGCAGAGTCCCTTATTTTAACACTCAAGATAGGGCCAATGGGCAGATGGGAGATGGGGACTTCTTTCTGGGGAATTAGAGCCTTGAGTTCTAATCTGCCATTGATCAATTACTATCCTGAGCAAATCCCTTCCTCCCTTGATTTCATTTCCAACATGTGAAATCGGAAGGATAACGCATCTCTACTTAGAGTGTGATTGTATTAGTCCTTTCTGACTACTGTAACAAGTATGCCATTATTTCTCACAATTCTGAAGTCTGAAAAGCCTAAGATCAAGGTAATGGCAGACCCAGGGTCTGTTGAGGGCTTGCTTCTAGGTTTATAGATGGCCATCATCTCTCTGTCCTCACAGGGTGGAGAGCAGGCAGGTAGTTCTCTCCAGTCTCTTCTTATAAGGGCCCTATCCTTATGACTTAATTACTTTCCCAGAGTCCTGCCTCCTTATATATCCCATTAGGGATTGAGGTTTCAACATATGATTTCTGGGGAAACACAGATGCACCAGTTTTATAACAGTGATTGTCAAGGGTGTGCAAAGAAACGTTGGCAGGAATGCTGTGCAAATGGACCTGTCTTTATGCATACTCTTCTTTATTGTTGATGTGGTGTTAAAACCAATGACCAGTCATTAAGAACCCTTGCTCCACTCTCTTCTGGGCATATGGCAAGTGAGATTCTGACTTTAATGGCTGGGAGAAAGGAGCTGGGAACCTGTGTAAAGGACCTCTTTGTCTTGTGGCTGTTCCAGCAGCAAGAGAGAAGACATTGCTTGCAGCCAAAAGAAAAGGGGCTGTCTCCAGGAAAATGTAGCGTTTAGTTAGTAGAACTTTCTTTAGAAAGACCAGAACTCAGCCTTTTAAATAAAGTATCCAAGTCTCTGTTCATCTGCATGTGTGTATTGAAAGAATTAGTCAACATAATTTGACCTGCACTTTTTAGAATGGAATCGCCATTCTTTGCTAAAAACCCTGAGTATGGAGTAACAATAACAAGAATCAAAAGATGTTTTCAAGTTGTATATGCAACATAGAATAGGGTTTTGTTTTAAAGACAGGCAGTGAGACTTTTTCTGTATTGTAATTTTCATTAACATTTTGTAATAAATTCAGTATTTCCAGTTGAGGTTCAATAACTTAAAAAGGGAAAAATTGCAATTTTAATAATAAGCACAGGTTGATTGCCTACTTTGTCTTTTGTATTGAAATGAATGTTGCAATTACTGTGTATTAATACCCAGCGAACTATGTTTCTTTTTCATCTGGAACTAAAAAGTATTACTTCTAAACAGGCACACACAATTTATCCTTGTAAATAAAATAATTCTAAGTGTGCATGTATATGTTTATTATGAAGCCATCTTTCAGAATGCACCAAATGGAAGGAGAGAGGAGCTGATTGTCTTTTATTGTGGGGCTGACAGAATGTTTATTAATGGCCATGGATTTGAAATGAGCATCTTACTAAATGGAAGTCTTCGGCCAACCTCTGACCCTTTTGTCTTAAAGGTTTGAGAACAGATAATACGAAAGAATACCAGCTTTTTTCCAGATGGCTGCATGCCTGATGTTCCTTTATGTTTAGCTGTCATTCAAATATGAATGCCCAGTGATTATAAGTGTCTCTTTCTCTTTTCTGGACTGAAATGAAACCTTTTATGTATTGTGTGTTAAAACAGATTAACTGTTTGGCTCATCAGTAGGGAAATTAGAACAATAGCTGCCAACTCAATGGTATAGTAGAAGAATGTCCTTTGGGGCCAGGGGCTAAGGTTCATAAGCAAATAGTGTATACAAGTGTTGGACTGGGGAAGGACAGACAAGTTATAAAAATAATTCTCCTGAATTTTAATTTTATAACTGCACCAGAATAGTAGTATCTTTTAGAAGCAGGAAGGATTGATCCATTTTTCCAAACTTTTACATATCTTTTTTAGTTGCTCCATTAATAATTTCTTGGAGTATTGTTGTACAAGATGAATTAAAAATGATGTGTTTATATATAATATGTGTCTTATGAAGACATAATGCATAATAACCATATAATGTTTTCCTAACTTTTTAGTATGCTAAGATTGTCTTTAGCACATTTAGAATATGTGTGTTTCATAAGGTAGCCATAATGGATAATTTGAATGTCATTTTTCTACTATTACAATTTTGTAATCTGAAATGGAAGTCAAGGTGGATGAGTATCATTTGGGTGTGGCTGAAATGCAGGCCTGCCTGGAGGGCAAGAGGAAAGCTGGTGACCTCTCAGTGACCTTTGTAGGAGATGGCTGGAGGCCAAAGGTCTGAGGGGACCAACCACATCAATTTAGGAAGCTAGAGTACTTTACAAAACACTAGACCAACTCACATTGTTAGCTTTGAGTAGTAAAGTGGCCCTCATTTTCCTTGGAAATCCATAGAAGGAGGAAAGTACAGTAGTATTATGACCTTGTGGAAGAAAAAGAGCACATCTGAACTTACTTAACCCCTATTTAAAATGATTATTTTGGTTACAAGAGGTACTTTTTATGTATTGTTTATAGAAAAGCACAAAGAAAAGCCTATCATGAAATTCTGTTGTTTTAATAACAATTGTGTTTTCTAAAACTTCCAAAGATAAAAATAGGCTTAAATAAAATAGGCAGCTATACCACCTTGTAAAACTTATCTTCATAGTATGTTTTTGATGCTTTAACATTTTCTTTTATAAATTTTAAAATGATTTTATGCTCAGCTAATTTTTATAGCAGCTTTATTGTTATATAATTCACATCCCAAACAATTCACTCATTAAAAAATGCACAAATCAGTGTCTTTTTTTATATTCTCAGAGTATTTGCATCCATCATCACAATCAGTTTTGAAATGTTTTCGTACATTCTTCCCCAAGGAAACCCCACTCTTTTTACCAGTTATCCGCTATTCTTACCAGCCCTTGACAATTACTAGTCTACTTTTGGTACTTTTGGTCCCTATAAAGTTGCCCATTGTGGACCTTTCATATAAATGGAATTGTACAATTGATATGTGGTCCTTGTGATCAGCTTCTTACAGTTGAAATGTTTTCAAGGTTCAGTCATGTTGTAGCATGTGTCAGTACTTCTTTTTATGGCTGAATAAATTCTATTGTATTGATATGCCATATTTTGTTTATGCATTTATCTGTTGGGGGATGTTTGGATTGCTTCTATATTTATACTTTTTGATAATTAAAACTTTTTTCCATTGAATATTTATCTTGTACACAATACGACTTCTATTAGTCTTTAAAAGATTAACATCTATGGAGGTTTCATGTAAGATTACGGTGACTACTGAAAGACAACTGTGGAGCCATGGGCTGCTATATCAGATCTTGCACAAAAGCCAATCAAAAACCATAGACCTCTAGGATCTAAGTATCCTAGACTGAGACTGAGGATCTCCAAAATGGAAGAAATGCTTATGGTTAGCAGTAGAGTGGTGGGTAGGGGAGGGGTCTTGGGCGTGGAGCAGTGGCAGATGAGCTATAGTATCTCCACAGTACCACAGAGTGCCCAGCAGGTAGTTGGCATTCAGTAAATGTTTGTTGTCTGAGTCCATTTCGTGATAATTCCCTACCAATTTACCATATTCCAAAGGACAAATTTTCTAATAGTTTGCAGGCTCTCAGTTCTCCCAAGACGAATATCCTGCAACTTAAATAAGACTATTATCTTGATAATGATTATAGTTGCAGAGTACTCAGTAGTTTATAAATAGTTTTATTTGGCTTTAATTAATTTTCTAGGTAAATACTGGTTATAGCAGGGAGTAACCTCAGAAGTCAGAAACATTTCTATTAACCAGCAGGGTCAAACTTCACTCCAGGTCCTGCAGCTACAGAATTTGTGCTTTTCCTCAAATGTCCTGCTGCTTACATACCTCTCTACCTCTGCCTTTATCTTGCTTCTCTCCATTTTAGAAACTGTGACCAGCATCCTCTAAAGCTTTCGTGGGGACCTCTGAGGGTTTTAGTGTGAAAACAACCTTACTGAAATGTACACTAAAGAGTTGCACAGTTGTGTTTGACTGTTTCTTGGAATAAAAATCTCTGACTTAGGTACCAACATTAATAGTGATTATGGTACTGCAAGATGCCACACAGTGGTTCCATCAACACTGGGTCCCTGAAACCAAAGTCCAGAATGGAATAAATGAAATGGAATCTATGATTAAATAATCACAGTAAAGCAAATATTGGGTCAGAGGCATTGGCAAGGTTATCTTCATTGATACTTTGGGATAAGGTCAAATGCTAGTGCCGGAAGATACAGGACTGGACTCCTGAAAGGGCACTGTGTTGCCCTTTACTCTCTACTGGGTGTTCTTGTGCATTTCAGTAAATATAACATCTGTCTACAATAGCATCTATCTAGCATGGTGAGAAACAGGCAATGCATAGTCCTTCTCTATGGAGTTTACCAACATACATTCTCACAGTAATAGCAAAGAATTAAGATAGTCATCACTCTAAGTAGGACGTGAAAGTAGTTTAGAGAAGGCGAAGAGTGATTATGGGTGGAGAGCTTGCTGTATTCAGGAATATACTTTTATTTCTATCATACAGGTGGGCAAGCAAGGGGTAAGTTATTTTGGCCAAGATCAAATGTCTAGTAAATAGTGGAGCCAGGCCGTACCCATGCCATGCAACTCCAGCATTCTTACTTTGAATCCCAGTGCTGAGCCGTCACCTGCGGCTGACCCTCATTCCTACTCATCTCCACACTTCCCTTTGCCACTGGGTCCTGTGACTATGCTTCTGAAGTGAAAGTCATATTTTTTTTCCTAACTTGATACCTCTATTGGTGGTTATTTCATCCTCTGAACTATAAAAGTAATGCATATCCACAGGAGAAACATTCAGAAAATAAAGTATAATGAAGAAATTAAAAAGTACTTGAAATCCTGCAGTGTAAGTAGCACAGAATTGAAGACATACAGAAACCTCAGTGATGATGGTGTTTGTGAAGTGGTTTGATCAGGTACTTTTATTCACTTTCTTTCACAATTGCTGTCTCTTAAGTGCAAAAATTGCAGTGATGCCTCCAGTGACCTGATGAGAGAAATGTCTATTCCTTAGCGTCATGAGTCTACTTTATAAAAGCACTTGTTCCAAAAATTTCTCTGAGTTGTTAGCAAGTGTGCTTTTGTTTCATAGGGTACTCCGATGCTGTATTAGTTCAGAACGTCTTGTTTGACCCTTGGTGTACCTGAGGTAGACCATGGAGATTCCTTTGTGTCTGTAGGAAATTTCACTCAGAATGCCTGCTTAAGAAGTCATCACCTCCTCCTCTGGTCTCCAGAGGAGAGAAAAGTCTACTTCATCCTCTGTCCCATTCACTGCCCCTCCCCAACTGGCTGGACTCTGGCAGTGGGAACACTTCTCTGTCTAAATTGTTGACAGCGGTCGTCATGATGAGGCCAAGCATTGAAGAGACTAGGAATGGAGATGGAGTTTGGTTAGGGCTCTGACAAGGATGGGCACCATAGGAAATAGTGTGTTCAGGCAGTGGTTGATGGTTTGACTCTTCTCCATCCTGTTTCTTATGGCTGCTCCCTCAGTGCTGGTGACATCACTGTCTGTGTTTGTAGAATACTGGTAATGAGGAATGAAGACAGCGTTGAAAGATGAAGTTGGGTGTGGAAGAAACAGTTTATGGAACAATATCAAGCATTATTAGCTGCTTATTAAGAAGAAACATTTCCGTATTTTAGTCAATTAAAAACAGTCATTTTATGAGGTCTTTTCATCACTTTGGAGCTGAAGAAATGAAAATTCCGAAAGTCAAGTATGATTTTATAAAGCCACATGTATAAAATGAGCACATACTTCAAATGTTTGATTTGTTCTTGCTTTGTTTTATATTTTGTAGTAAATTGAGGCTTGGTCAAAGTTGAGACTCAGAATTTTATTTTTAAAGGAAATGAGAGCATGCTGTGCTATTGGGCTCAATTTGAATTCTCCAGCGAAACAAAGAAATAGAATTTTATTCATTCATTCAGCAAACTTCTTTTTTTGAGCAACTGATTATTTGCAGGTGCTGGGCTAGATGCTGCGAACAAGACATGTGCTCTGCTGCCATGCAGCTTGCTGACTGCTGGGTGGAAAGACAATTAAATAAAAACAATACAATACTTTAATGAGTCTTGTGATTTTTTTTTTTTGATAGATAATGAGTTTAATAAACAATTACATTTAGAATTATGAAATCATGAGATAAAGGAATATAATGTCCCAGGTTATTTTCTAATAACCATGATTTCCTCCTTTTTTCCTTTGAGCAAACTTTTTATTGTGAAAAACTTCAAACTCAAACAAATGTAGTCAGAATAGATGTTAAGCCCTCCTTCCCCCACAAGTATCCATCATCCAGCCCTTCATATCATTAACCACTGATCGATGTGGCCTTGTTTTCCTTTCATACTTTTTTCCTGTTTTGTTCCCATTGTTTTTCTTTTGGGGGATGCTGGAAGTCTTGGAGCAGAGCTTTCTGTGTAATAATGGAGCCATACTGAAAATTTGTTTTCAAATTTTTGTATCCTTTTTATTTGATCAGCCTAGAAACAAATAAATATGTGGCTTTTAGCTAAAAGGCAATAAAAGATGGCAGCCAGCCTGATTTCAGGGTTCAAGGGTGAATCTTGCTGCTCTTTGAGGGATCTTCTTTTGCTGGCTTTAGAGGATTGTTTACCTTGTAGAAAAGTATATGAAGTGTTGGTTTGGAAAAAAACAAACACACTTGTCAGGTGCAAAAACATAGACCACTCTCCAAATAATCTTTCAAGTAAGCTAAACTTAAGAAAAATAATTGCATGGAACATTCGTATTTGTAGTCTCTATATATTGTGTAAAGGCAGCAGTTTCAGGCGTTTAAGGAATCAAGCTGGCTGCAGAACTGGATATAGGAAATTAGCTTGTCTAATTCACTGGCTTGATTTTTGTGGTGCCCATGATCTGTGATGAGGACATTGTATTTCATTGTACTGTGTAATGCTTCCCACAAGTCATTTCTGAGAATGGAATAATTTTTTCTCGTGTGGCAGGAGCTGATGCAGGGTTTTTTTTTTTGGTAGAGATCTGAATGATGCCCATAGAATAAATAAGGAGTTCTCACAAATAAATCCTCACTAATAAATATGGCCCCTTAAAAAGTCTGCAGGTGTGGATCCTTTGTGTTTACTGCTGAGAGTGTCCCTCTTAAAATGCTTTTTATAATTTTCTTTCCTGTCCAGGCAACGTGATGGGAACTACAGGAAACCAGTATAAGTGTCAGTGTAGCCTAGAATATGGAGAAAAGGCATTTGTTTGCATTGTATTCTACTGCTAACATGTGTGACTGTGCTTTGCAAACTTAGTTCTTAAACATCTCAAGGGGGCCTGGGGAGCAGGTGATGTTGATACTTTATTAATCTTAAGTAAGTGATCTTAAGTGGGCCAGTCAATAGTGAGCTGGGACCAGAACTCAAGTCTTCTGTTATTAGCATGTGTTGCTGTCCAGAGTAGAGCCTGATACATTATAGGCTCTTGGTAATTGAATGAATAAATGAATGAATGGACATACTCCAAATCAGCTTTTTGCAGAGGATGCTTTTATGAAGAGATCTTTGAAAACGTGTTTTATGGAAAGATAATTTGGGAAATACTTGACTCTGGAAGAGTCACTGAATGTTTAAATGTACCCTGCATCAAAGAAATCACTTCACCTTTGTTTAGTCCAGTGTTTGATTATTATAGTGCCTTCCTACATAGCACATCTGTTTATGCCCCATAGAATTACTGTTCAATATAAAAGCATTTTGGAAACATAGCTCCAAATGAATAGCTGTTTAGAGTATTTGACATTTACCAGTTAAGACCATCAAATTAAAAGTTAAACTAAGATTTTCACCTTCTGCTTTTTTTCTCATTTACTCCTTTGTTTCCCATCCTGGAGTTGCAACTCTCATCTCTACTTAGATTATTTGGACTTTACATTTTCTGTCTTACCTGTTTCCTGGGTAGTTCTTTTATTTGTATACTAAAGCAAACTTTTTTCTTATAAGAATAATGCATGTTCAAGTTGGAAAATTAGAAAATATAAACTGGCAAAATTAAGAGTATTAATTATACTCATAATCCCACTATCGGAGATAATTCTTATTTATATGTTGTTGTGCATATCCTTTAGAAGTTAGACTGTAGAGTTAGATTATCTGGGTTCAAGTCTCAGCTGTTTCTTTTACTGGCTGTGTGACTTTGGGCAACATACTTAGCCTGTAGCCTCAATTTCCTCATTTGTAATATGGTGATAATTATAGTGCCTATATGATAGGGCCATTATGGGGATTAAAGGAATTAATACTTATAAAAGATTAGAATAATACCAAGCACATTAAGATTTATATGCGCTAAATTAATTATGTGTGTGTATGCAAGTATGTATGTGTACAATTTTATATTGCATGGATATATCACAAAATTAAGCATGACCCCATTGTTCTATATTAATTTGTTAAAAATTTTTTTCACAGTGACAACTCTGTAGTAAACATTCTCCCTGTTTTTACATATCCATCATTATTCCCTTAAGTCAATTTCTTAATGGGAACTACTAGATCAATGGATGTACATATTTTTAGAACTTTGATAGAGTCTTTTTAGAGAATGTGGTAAGAGATCCAATCAGTGGTGCTAGTAGCTATGTTTGAGAATGCTGTCTTTTTTTCATCAATATGGAAGGTAAAACATTTTCTTCCCCATTTAAAAGATGTTACTAATGAAGTTAATTGCTGCTCTACGGATAGATTTTGCCATTTGTATTTCCCCTTTGGTTGCTGCTATTTACAGTTTGAAAATAGAAACGCATTGTTTTCTCTTTTTGCAAGAACCTTTTGTATGTTAGGGGTTTTAACCCTTTGCCATTTGTTGCTGACATCCTATACCCCCACTCTCTCCTTTTCTCTTAATCTTCTCCTAATTCTCTTTTGCTTTACATCTTTTCCTTAATCTAAATCTCAATTTCTCCACCTTTTGGTTTTTTGCCAATCCAGCCTGTGGTATAGCTTAAGTGAACATGTGTAAGACGCTATCACTAACATTCTATTGATAACATCTTTAAAAATCTGTGGAGTTGATAGATATCAGTTGTCGAAGGTCACAGGATAGTTTTTATTTTTAACCTTTTATGTTTAATTGACACATAGTGGTACATATTTATGAGGTGCATAGTGATCTTTCGATATATACAGTCAATGCATAGTGATCAGATCAGGGTAATTAGTATATTCATCATCTTAAACGTCTTTTTTTTTTTAATCATTTCTTTGTGTTGGAAACATTCAACATCCTCTTTTCTAGTTATTTGAAAACATAATACAGCTTGTTAGTTACTTCCCATCAAGCTGTCACTTTGTGTCCCTTAATTTTCTCTCTGCCCTTTTCCCCCTACTTGTCCCAGCTTCTAGTGTCTTCTGTTTTACTTTATACATCTATGAGATCAGCCTTTTTAAATTCCAAATATGAGTGAGAACATGTAGTGTTTAACTTTGTTTCTGGTTTATTTCACTTAACCTCATATCCTCTAATTCAGCCTCTTTTGCCTAGAATGACATAGTTTTATTCTTTTTTGTGGCTTAATAGTATTTCATTGTGTATATATGCCACGTTTCCTGTATCAATTCATCTTTCATTGGACTCCTAGGATGATTCCATATCTTGGTTATTGTGAATAGTGCTAGAATAAACATGGGGATGTAGATATCTCTTTGATGCACTGATTTCCTTTTCTTTGGTAAATGCCCAAGAGTGAAATTGTTGGATCATATGGTAGTTCTGTTTTTTAGAGAAACCTCCATACTGTTCTCCACAGTGACTGTATTAGTTTGCATTTCCACCAACAGTGTATAAGTGCTCCCTTTTTTCCTGCATCCTCAAGAGCATTTTTAAAAAATTTTTATTTTTTTGATAAGAACCATTCTAACTGGGGTGATATGATACAGTATCTCATTATGGCTTTGATTTGCATTTCTATTATGACTAGGATGTTGAGAATTTTTTTCACATATTTGTTGGGCATTTATTTGTGTTCTTTTGAAATATACCTGTTCAGAGCATTTGCTCATTTTTTAAGTGGATTTTTTTTTTTCTGTTGAGATCTTTGAGTTCCTTATTTATTTTGAATATTAATCCCCTGTCAGATTAATAGTTTGCATATATTTTCTGCCATTCTGTAGGTTGTCTTTTCTGTTTCCTTTGCTGTGCAGAATCATTTTAGTTTGACATATAATCCCGTTTGTTTATTTATGCTTTTGTTGCTTGTGCTTTTGAGGTCTTATTCATAAAATCCTTTTTGAGACCAATGTCTTAAAGTATTTCCCCTGTGTTGTTTTCTGTTATTTTAATGGTTTCATGACTTATATTAGGTCTTTAACCCATTTTTAGTTCATTTTTTTTAAAGAGTGACAGATGGGGGTCTGGGTTTGTTTTGTTTTGTTTTGTTTTGTTTTCCCTTAGGGAGATCCAGTTTCCCAGCACCATTTATTGAAGAGATTGTTTTTTAGTGAATATTCTTGGCGCCTTTGTCAAACATCAATTGGCTGCAGATACATGGGTTAGTTTCTGGGTTCACCATTTGGTTACATTGGTCTGTGTGCCTGCTTTTATGCCAGTTCCATGATGTTTTTGTTACTATAGCTTTGTAGTATATTTTGAAGTCTTGTACTGTGATGCCTCCAGCTTTGTTCTTTTTGCTTCAGAGAATTTTTAAATGAAGATTGCCTAGAGAAGAAAAACAACTTTGAATTTTCTTTTTTATCCTAGAGCTGAAGTGATAAGGTTTCAGTTTTTAAAAGTAAAATCTCATTCACATTTCATGGTCTTATGATGTTGACCACCAGTACTCTTTCCATCATTGAGTAGCCTCTCTTTATCTCTTTCAAATCATTTACAAAATGAGCGAGACACCTAATAGTAAATGTGAGACACATAATATTAAATTACGTGAGATACCTAATAAAATGATTGTATGTGGACTTACTGAGCTAGGTAGTTGAATCTTTCTGTCCAATTATTTAGAACAAGATTTTTTTTCTGAATCTATTAAGGATGGACTTAAGGTTTTTTTGTTTATCAACCCATTGGACAAGAATGGAGTGTAGAAATTTCTTTCAGGGGCTGATCTTTAAGCACATTTCCTGGATATAGACCCTAAGACCTGTATTTTAGAATAATGGAAGTAAAATATTTGATGCATTGAATCTTCTCATGCATATAACCTCATTTTCTACTCCATTTATTTGATAATTGTTTCATCATTTCAGATTCAATTTGTAATAGCAATGAACACTCTTTAATATTTTTCTAATAAGGATTAGTTGGAGAGGTTAATATGGTCAGAAATTTAAAGAAGCCCAGAGTCATCTTAATGAGTGTCAGGTAATTAACCTACATGAATAGATTAAAGAAATCAAGCACGCACGCTGATGGGTTTTCCTTTCAAGTTCAAATTTAAAACATCATCTTTGCAGTGGTTAGGTCTTACAAGTTAGGTGGTGATTGCTATATTGTTTTTTAATATATAAAAGCTTAATTGTGAAACCTTATTAGAATTCCTCATCAAATTTGCTTAATTGAAGAATGATTATGTGATATGAATTTTGAATCTTATATGCAAATGATATTTTAAAAATAAATAGGCTTCCCAAAATGATTTTCTTCATGAATCAAGAACCAGTGCTTTAATATATAGATCTCTGGTTACAAGAAAAAAAATCAATGTAGAACTTAAGGAATTCATGAATTGCTGAATTCAGGCATAGGAAACTTGGTGAAAGTGGTTTTCACTATTATCCCAGGAATGCTGTTCAAATCTAAATGAAAGTTTATGCCAATAATCACTATAAGACTAAAAGGCAAGCTCTGGAAGTAATCCTGAATGGTTCAAAGGCAAGATTTCATCTACGTTATTCAAATAGGTAGTGTTTCTCAAGGAATTCTAGAAATTTATAGAAATTTCTCCTTTAATTACAATGAAGTCCATATAAGCTATTGTTTTTCTGGCCCCTCTGGAGGTGGTGTGCAGGTAGTTGCTATCCTTTCTTTTATATCTGTGGCAACTTTAGACATGGAAGAGGCTAAAACCAGACATCATTGACTTTGATCTCCTCATTATAGGTAGTTATTTCTCATCTAGGTTAGATAGCACCATCTTAAGGAATGAGACAAAATATGAATTTGTACCTCAACTCTGTCACTTGCCATTTACTCCTTGAGCCTAAATATTCCGTTTTGTACAATGGGAGCAAATGTCTCATCAAATAGAATAAATGACATATTGCTTGTGCAAACACTTTGTTGATCTGCTAAACAATGCAAGTATCAGATGTTTCATTGGTGCTTTCTAGGGACCTTCTTTCACTCCTAGCTGTGTGTCATCCAAGATGTGTTCATTTTATTTGACCATCTCTTAATTTTCAGTCTTTTAATTTAGTTATCTTTTCCTCAACCCTGCCCAAGGAATTTTTAAAATAATAGTGCAAAGAAACAGTATTAAAAAAAAGTGTTGTGTTCAAGAGGAGGCAAAATGTTATCATTAGTTCTACACACACCATTCCTATTCTGTGGTTAGTAAAATGTCAACATAGATCAGAGCCTTGTACTTCAATCTGCATTATGGCCTGTTACCGTTTTCTGTTGTCACAGAATTTATCACCAGCCCTCATTAATGAGAGCCCCTATTTAAATGAGAGATCAAATCAAAACTTATTGTGTAAAGGGCTCTGTGTTGATTGTTGGTGGGGGTGGGTGAGATACAAAGATAACATACAGACCACCCTTACACCTCTTACCATGGTTAGAAGATGTCATATTACGTAAGCCAGTTGTTGCTATTCTAAGTGTCTTCTGACCACTCTTTGGCTGTTTGGATTTTATAAAATATATTCTATTTCTCTACTGTGTTTCTGATGGATAAGGAACTATCTTTATGCCACTTTGTGTTGCCATACTGACCAACACAATTGTTTCCTTAGCAGATACTCAAGGAATATTTTAAATCAAGCTGTAGAATCAGAATAATTGAAATAAGTCCCTTCTTATAGAAAAACGATTCAGAAGACTGATATTACTGATGCTAGGTGATAATATCCTATGAAACTCTAAAGAGGGCAAATTTTCTTCTTAAGGGAGCATACAGCTGTATAATTTTATCTTTTAAAGTGGTCCATAAAAGAGCCTTCCTGCTCAGCATAGGAATGAGGAAGAGTAGATGGAATAGTCTTTACGTCTGAAAAGTTAAAGGTACTGAATCCTTATCACATATCCTGAGACATCCAATTTAATTTTCTTTTATGCCTTTTGACTCCTATTTTACTAAATTTTCAGTCTGTCAACTCTTTGAGAATTTTTTTAATTTTTCTGGATCTGACTTCCTTAATACGTTTTGTATTAGAAAGACTTTATTTTAGCTGTGGTTGAAGTAATTTGTAGGTCATGGTTAATTCACCAGTATTATTTCAGGAATCCTCATAAAAAGTGTTTCAGTGGTTACTGTTTGTTAATTTCTCTACTGGGGCAAGTTAAATACTGAGAAGTAAAGTAATACACAAAATCAGTGGAAATTATTTGGATCTCTGAGGACTATCAGGAACAGATCATGAAAACATATTTTACTTTAATACTACTATTTTTTTAAAAAAAAATAGGACGTCTTTGTCTTTATAATCATTTGTTGCAAAAACATAGGACCTTAAGGTCTGTTAACCACACCTTGATTTAAAAACTCCTGCAGACCACACTTGATTCTCTCCAGCACACATGTATTTGGCAAAGGGGACTCAAAGTGGGCACAAAAGAGTGTGAAACTATGCTGTGTAAACCCAACAGGGCAATTGGAAGAATGCTTCAAAGTCAGAGGAGTGCTTCATGTTTGTGTGAAAGATCTTTGTTTATTTTCTGGCTAAATTCCCACTTTAGGAGACAACTTTACACCTTTCCAGGAATAATCCTGCCTGGGCACAAACGGTAGTGATATTATCTGGTTCATCCATCTTTCTCCTTTTAAGTCCTTGGGTAGTTTTGTTTTATCAGATTCATGACTCCCTGGCACAAAGTAGGTTCTGCTTGCTGGGTGAGTAATAAATATTTGTTGAAGAGTTTTGGTCAGTTCTATTCACACTTGAATAGTATTTGATGAGGTTGAGAAGACAGTGGGTGAGGTTATTTTATTGTCATTAGTGACCTCATTTCTAGTCTCTGAATATTAACTGTTTTCAGAGAGAATGCTTCTCTAGTAGGAAATGAAACAGTTTACTCTCCTGTGCCTTTGTCATCCTGAGTGCTTTTCCTCACAACTGAGAATTGAACAGTGACCATGCTTTGTTAGAGAAGGAAGGGTGAGGGGTTATTTGTGTTCTTTACATTCCATTCTGGAATTGTTGGTATCAGAAAAAAGTTTTAATATTAGCTCAGTAAGAAAATATAATCTGTGTGGTGGTAAGTGTCCTGGCCTAACAGGTAAGCTTTTTAAAATTTATGTTTCCCTTTTAAATGCTGTTTTAACACTCAGTCTTTCAAATGGACATTTTAAAAGCAGAAATAAAGATCTGCTCTTGAAATTCATATGTTTTAAACTGTTTCCTGAAACACTGAGATTTTAAAAAACATTATACATGTTGTGGACTTCTTTAAAATGACTTAATATTTAAACTTTAAGAAGCATCTGTGTGGTAGGATTTGCTGAAAATGCATGTCTTGAGCCATATACACAGATTCTAATTCCTTCAGGGTGAGCGGAGGGGCTGAGGATCCTGAGTGATTTTGATATAGTTGATTGATATTTAGAGTTCCTTTAATAAACATTGTGTTCCAGCTTTCTACTGCAGCCATGCAAACTATCTTAAAATCTATTGCCTTAACATATTTAATGATATCTCCTGGGCTTGTGGGTCAGGAATTTGGATGGGGTATTCTTCTGTTCCACACAGCACCAACTGGAGTCACTTGGTGATAGTCATCCGGTGCCTTGTCTGGAGGTTCTACAATGGCTTAACTTACATGCCTGGCACCTTTGTAGGGATGGCTGGCAGGCTGGGCCCAGTTGAGATCCTTTTCATGTAGTGTTGGGACTTTCTGACACAGCCTCTTAGCAAGATATTTATTTGTACTTCTTATAAGGTAACTCTGGGCTCTTAGGGTGTTGCCAGACAGACCGCTTCGAGAGAGCCAAGCAGAGCTGCAAGGCTTCTTGTGACCTGGTGTCAGAAGTGCCAGTCCATTGTTTCTGCCACAATCTCTTGATAAGTAGATCTGAAAGAAGGCCTTGATTCAAGGAGGGGAGAATTAGACTTTCCATGCCAATGAGAGGAGTAGCAAAGAACTTGCAACCATCTTTAAACTCTCGTACTAATAGTCAGAAGGTACATTGCTATGACCATGTCATAAATTTCTGAATTACTGATTCATAGTTATTAGTTACTATCTTAATATAAGGGCTCATTATCTTTTACCTGATTAGTTTCAGTGGTTTCTAAAAGATATATCCTTTTAAATACCGGTCTCTTTTTACTTTGATCCATTTTATACATGGCATAAGTAATGCTTTTGAGGTGTGATGCTGATCATAGAAGTCTCTTTCCTAGATCGAGACCATCCTGGCTAACATGGTGAAACCCCGTCACTGCTAAAAATACAAAAAAAAAAAAAAATTAGCTGGGCGTGATGGCATGCGCCTGTAGTCCCAGCTACCTGGGAGGCTGAGGCAGGAGAATTGCTTGAACCCAGGAGGCAGAGGTTGCAGTAAGCCAAGATTGTGCCACTGCACTCCAACCTGGCACCTGGTGACAGAGCAAGACCCTGTCTCAAAAAAAAAGTCTCCTTCCTAAAACTGTACATGTGTTTCATCTCCTATTATGGAAGACTATTTAGATGGTCTAAGGTTCCATGATGGAAATATAGAGTAGAGGTTAATGTTGTGAACCCTAGAGTGAGACTCTCTGGGTTCGTATTTTGGTTTTGTGTGACCTTGGGCAATATACTCTATCTGCACCTTGCTTTTGTCATCTATAAATAAGAGAATGATAATAAAGTTCACCTCAGTGGATGATTATTACTCTTAATGGAGAGGATATGTAATGTCCTTAGAATGTGTTAGGACAGTAATGGTTGTTTTATTATTATTGCTGTTAACATTTTACTGCATAGCGTCCAAGGCCTGTCCTGTTGTGTTGCACCTTTTATTTCCAATGGCTCCTTATAATCCGCGCTGCCTCACCCAACTGTCTTCTGTGCTGTCTGCCTGTTTTCTGTCTTTCTCTTTATTTGTGCTATTGCTTCTCGGTGGAAAGGGATCTTCTCTCCTTCTCTCCATTAGGACATGATATTACCAAGAACTACTGTAAGGATTTTCAGTAGATGGAAACTGGAATTTTATACCTCACTTTACGTTACGTAAGCTCAGGTTTTGTCTCCACCATGCTGATGTATGCTTCTTGAGGTCAATACCGGGGTCAGATTTCTGTCTGACTTTGCCACACATGTCGCATAGCGCAGTGCCTTCTGTACTGGTGTTTAAAATCAGTTGTGTCGTGAGTCAGGAAGGGCTAGATTATGCTGCAGTAACAATCTGAAAACCTCAGTAGCTTTAGTACTTTTTAGTACTAAAAGGACTGCTTTTTTAGTACTTCAATTTCTGTCAAGCTTGCATCCATGATGAATCAATAAGGGGATCTGTTCACTGTATTGGTTAAGGTCCCTGGCTGAAGAAGGCTCCATCTTAAACATGTTTCCATGGTCCAGAAGCATGGAAAAGAGTAGTAGAAATACATGCACTGGCTTTTAAAGCTTCTGCACAGAAAGACCTATGTTACTTCTCACATGTCGTTGACTGCTTACGTGGTGACACTGATGTTCTCGTAGGTGGAAAAGTGTGATTCTATTATGTGCTCAGAACAGGAGAATCAACCATTTTTGAAAGAGCTTTGATGGTCTCATTACATATTCCCATAAGGTTCTTCAAGGTTAATATGACTAAACTATTATAAAGGTTTCAACAAGGTGCACCTCACTAAGTTAATTGATTTCATTTCAGTTGAGACTATTGAGAGTCCTTTATATCTTATTTGGAGGCTGCTCTACCCAGGGAGAGTGAAACAAAATCTGACAGTATAAGTTTTATTTGTGTACGTGTTTTTCCTTGGAAATATTAAACCCTTGAACGCTCTCTTACCTTTTCTATACATTTACCTTTAAAGAAAGACATTGTTTTCTTCTACCCATCCTTCACTTTGATTCTTGCTTTAAAGTGCATGCTGGTTAGCAAGACTTGAGATACAATAGTCAATTTTGTAGCATACAAGAATTACCACTGGGTGACTGCAAGATAGAATCCTTGGCATAGTCACCAGGGTTCTGAGTTTTAACAAGTTGAGCATGTTTAATAATATAAAATGATAATAATCTTAGCAAATTGGAAAGATATTCCATAAATATATCATAATATTCAGTGGTTCAAAGTTTAAGATAGTAACCCCAAGGAAATTATAGGGGCAAACTATCATATATATAAATGATTACATTTACTTAATGAAAAAATTGGAAGGATTTCTGTTTGTTTTATACTGTAATCCTTATGAAGGATCAGTACGGGGCTTTGCTTTAAAAAGTTCTAAGTAATAATATATACATCTAGAGAAGTGCAGTAGACATAGGCTAATATGGGAATAGCTACTAAAGAAGGCAAATAGGGGATAGCAAATAAAGGACCTTAGATCATAATTGACTGAATATGTCATCAGAGTAGGACTTCTGTCAAGCTTACATTGCCAACATTATGTGTTTGACTGGGCCTTGTAAGGACTAGAAAGCAGCGCACGTGTATCTACTTTTCCATTTTGAGAATTGTGTTGACAAATATGTAGAGGCTCAGAAAAGTACAAAAATTAAATGAAATAGATTATACAGTGGGAACAAAGGATTCGGGAACCAAGGAAATGAAGAATGTAAGGAGATGGCTACACTAAAGACAGTCAGCTGTTCTGAGTCCCCACAGAATTGGAGTTAAGGGTGTAGCCTCACATTCCTGCAGGGACCTGACTAAGGGACTTTCTGAGAGAGGGATTTACTCTAAATAGGTTGCTTAAAGTTCTATTCCTTGGGAATTTTATAGCTGATCTAGATGACTGGAAGAATAGGCCTGTTGATGTAAATTGTAATCCTGTTAAAGCGATGGCATTTATTAAAGACTTGGACTCCTTTGACAATTTGGACATTTAGGAGCCCTCAGTCTAGAATGATGCACGTGTGCACATCCTGTTGTGTTTGAAGTGTTCAATGGGACCCTTAGTTTAGAATCCTGGCAGCACAGACAGGCAAGGGGAAGTTTGCAAGATGGTTTGCAGCCCTGGCAGTTAGCTACTTCACAAATATCCATGGTGATAAAGAGTGGATGTGTTGGTGGCTTTAGACAGGCAATGAGGAGAAATTTGTTTGTTTTTAATTTTAGGCATTTTAAACATCACATGCTTGAGGATTTAAAAAATATTTGCATTAACACAACCCTAAATATTGTAAGGGGCAAGGAAAGTTTACAGCAAAGCACATTTGCTTGGGGAGAAGGTTTCTGTGGCTCTCCACTAGCTGTTACATGTTTATATCCTCCAAAACTTTCACTCTGGCTTTGTTCCCAGGAAAGAAATATCTGCCCTTTCCCATTCTTCTACCCTTAGTGTGTGTGGGCGGCTGTGCATCTCCATGGGGAGGGCACTGGGAATAAAGCTGTGCGGAATGCTCCTTTGCTCCAAGAATCTCAAGCCAAAAGGAATTGTTCTGAGTTGGCTGGGTCTTATTTTCTCAGCGCTATGCCTGGAAGGAGACAGGATCAGGGTGTGATGTGTCCTGAAAGCTTAAACTCTTTATTAGTACAGAAAAATCAATTGGTTGGCTCAGTAGATTTTTGGGAGTGTTGGCAACATTCATTGCACAGGGATCTCCAATTACCCAGGAATTACCCAGATAGCAGATTATGATGCCCTGACTCTGGCAACATGTGCTGTTACTCCACCTCCTCCCTGCTCCTAATATGCATACAATACTTCTGTGCTCCCACAGTGGTAGTGATATGGGAGAAGCTGCAAGGGTTTTAGTGTTTAAGTTTCTCAGCAAAAGAAGAATGGATATGATTTTCTGTGTTTTGGGTGAGAGTGAAGTGTGAAACCTGATTTAAAACGAAAATATGGGACTGTGTTCTCAATTATTTGACTTTGTCTCTCTATGGCATAAATAATTCCAGTTATATAATTATGGTTATTTGGGTAATACCCTGTTATATTGCTTTTGAGTTATACTGCTTTTAATATTTGCTAGTTAAAAGTTACTACTTTACTCAGACTTTCATTTTTAAAGTTAAATTAGAATGTTGTTAAGGTATTTTCTTCCCCAGGAGGCAGGAGAAGCCTTTCCCAGTAGACTTTTGGATCTATTGGAAAGTTTTGATTTTAAAAATTAAGTCTTTGAGAGTATCAAGCTAAAAGCATAATACATTATAACATCAACTTATTTTTTATGAGTCCTAAATATTTTTGCTAAATATTCTGCAACTGGAAAATGGCATCTAGGAAGCATTAAAGTTCCACATGCTAATGTAGACACCAAACTCTATAAAATATTTCAAGACGCTAATTCTGAGCCAATAAGAGTGACCATGGCCTGGGGAACAGTCTCAAGAGGTCCTGGGAAGGTATGCCCAAGGTAGTCAGGTTATAGTTTGGTTTTATACATTTTAAGGAGACAGAAAATTTAGGTAAAATAATGAATTAATATATTAATTAATATATAAATAATGAATTAATATATTAATATAATGAATTAATACATAAATAAATGAATTAATATCTTCCATATATTAATCCCATCCCTAAAGAGATGGGATATTTTGAAGCAGCCAGGAGGGGTGTTACAGGTCATGGGTGGATTCAAAGACTTTCTAGTTGAAAATTGGTTGAAAGAGTTATGCTTTGTCTAAATGAAGTCAGTAGTAAGAAATGCTTGAGTTAAGATAAGGGGAGTTATCCAGGTCGAAGTTCTTGCTGTGTAAATGAAGCCTCTAGATAGCATCCTTCAGAGAGAATAGATGGTAAATGTCTGTGTTTGAACCTTAAAGGTGTCAGACTCTCATTTAATCTTTCTTTCTTTTTTTTTTTATTGATGGAGTCGCACTCTGTTTTTTATTGATGTAGTCTCACCCAGGCTACAGTGCAGTGGCGCCATCTCAGTTCACTGCAACCTCTGCTTACTGGGTTCAAGTGATTCTTTTGCCTCAGCCTCCTGAGTAGCTGGGATTACAGGTGCCTACCACCATGCCTGGCTAATATTTTGTATTTTTAGTAGAGATGGGGTTTAACCATCTTAGCGAGGCTGGTCTCGAACTCCTGACCTTATGATCCACCTGCCTTGGCCTCCCAAAGTGCTGGGATTACAGGCATGAGCCACCGTGTCCGACCTCATTTAATCTTTTCTAGAACACGGAAAGACCTAGAAAGGGAAGACCAGGCTGTGTTAACAGACATTGTCTGTGTATATAAATTTCCCTCAAAAGAGAAGGCTTTACAAGGTCATTTCAAAATATGAAAAATGTGTCAAATAAATATATTTTGAATAAAATATGTTTATTTTCTTCAGGGTCTACATATGTTTCTATACCAGAGTAAGGTTGGAATTATCTTATTGCCACAAAGTGTCTGTTTTTTCAGTCTTAGGAAGGCAATTTCAATGTTAATCCTGGCCAGTTGTGCATAAACTCCCAAAGAGAAGAGATTTAGAGAGGTTTGTCTCAGCTTCCTTCCCATCATGGCTGGGAATTTAGTTTTTTAGGTTTCTCTGGGATCCCCTTGGCCATCAGGAAGATCCATTCGGTCAGTTGGGGGGCTTAGGATTTCATTTTTGGCTTTCATGTTTTACTAAACAATTATTAAGTTTGTTTTTCTTAGTTTAATATGGCAAATATTGACAGTGATTTGTTAAGTAGTCTATAAGCATTATTCTGGCTTCTTGTTGGCTCACAGCAACCTCCACCTCCCATGTCAAGCGATTCTCCTGCTTCAGCCTCCTGAGTAGCTGGGATTACAGACACGCGCCACCATGCCCAGCTTGTTTTTGTATTTAAAAAAAATACACAACACAAAACCCTGTAGAGACAGGGTTTTGCCATCTGGGCCAGGCTGGTCTCAAACTCCTGACTTCAGGTGATCCATCTGCCTTGGCCTTCCAAAGTGCTGGGATTACAGGCATGAGCCACCATGCTGGCTCATAGTCTTTTATGGAACCACTTTGATATGTTAATCTACCTGGAGACAGGCTCCTCTTTTCTCTCTAGATAGGAGGGGAAACATCCTCTCCTCACCTCTGAACATCCTAAGGACAATACATGGCCATTCATTCCAATCCGTGTTACAGCTGTCCAACAATTTGAATATTTATTATTTGCATAGCAGTATTTCTATTCTATAAAATTCAGTTGATATATGCTTGATAAAATTTGCTCAGATTTTTGAAGATCTCCAAGACATTTTACAGTTTACACTGAAAACGATTGTTCTCCAAACTGCATTTTCTGCCTTTCGAAACCATTTCTCTCATACCATCCCTCTAGCAGCAGTCAGAGAATTGAGTAGCACTTTTTTTTTTTTTTGGCAGAGTAATTCTATATCCAGGTCAGCGAGACTTTTCTTGTTCATACTTTGATGTTTTGTAAATACAAACAAACTTCTTAGTCTGATCTCAGTCCTGTAGGGGAGTGGTTAGCTCAGCATGAGTCCTAATGTATCAGAGATGAAAGGAAGTGGGTTGGGAGACTACTCCTGGGACCGGGTAAGAAGTAGCTAGTGTCATTCTGAATGTGTTACAGAGGAAGAAATCCTTGTAGCCCTCTTATGGTACTTACTTAGAAACATCCTATTAACATTTGCTACATAGTTGAAGCTGACATTTTGACCCCCAAGAAAGCGAGGGAAACCCTTGTCATGAATAATGCTATGTAGATTAGGACTTCTACCTTTTATCTCACTTTGATTCTAAGGTAGCATTCCATTTTCTGTCAATTTGGTTAAAAAGTTACTTTGGAAGAGGTCATTTGGAGATTGTTTTGTGGTATATAAACAAAACAAATATAAAAGTTCTGTTTTAAAGTTATACTACCTCTCCCTTTCTTCTTCATCTCTTTTATAAGGTTTATAACTTGCAGACTTTTAGCATCAATAAGATTATAATATGTAAGATATAGATCAATAATAAAATGAAGGAAATAGGAAAGCAGCCCCATATTCTTAATGTTCTTATTATATACACTTAAACATTAAATAGGACAAAGTCTGCAACTTTAAAATATGCTGATCCACTTTTAAAAATCCGTTTGCATACATCCCATATATAAAAGTTGGATAGGGCATAGGAACAACTATATGTATAGTTATATGCATATATACACACACACACACACACACACACAGGTATACACACGCATAACTTTTGTGTGTGTGTGTGTGTGTGTGTGTGTGTATGTGCGTGCGCACGCACAAGTTTGCAGGATATAGCAACATGAATTGAATAGATCTTTGAAGGTTAAGGTTGAGTCTGTTCAAAGCCTATTGACCTTTAAACCAGGAGTTTCAGACTCAGATCATTTCAGGAGTTAGATAAGTAACTGGTGAAATAAGCATCTGCTGCATTTTAGACAGTGAAAATTTCCTTCATTTCTACAAAGATGTGATATTGACTATTCTTGAAATCCGAGATCTTCTTGACCTGTCTTCCATTTATTATTTATAGGACTATGTGCGGATAAATAAACACCATTTGGTGGTGAGATGTGGGATACTACATGCTGTAGAGACACTGGGCTGTCACAGCTCAGCAGTAGCTGGTTGATGCCTTGATGTGGAATGAGGGCCACCTGTGGCCAGACTTTTGCTTTTACATCTTACCTAGATGGCAACCTGATTCTTTTGCAGTCTGCCCTGATTTTTAAGCAACAGGAACAGCAACAAGCCATATAGCCCAAGGAGCATAGGCCTGTAGGTGGGCTGCTTCAGCCTGCGGGCGCCCAGTTTGTGATCCCTGGTGAAACATTAGATAGGAGACTGTCTTTTCTTCCCAGTTATGTTTAGTTTAAAACAAAAATTGGGTGGGAAATTCTCACAATGTACAAATCCATTTATTTGATCTTCTTAGCTTTTCATAGATTGGCTTGCTTTATCAACAAAAATTTATAACTTCCAAATTTCTTTGCAACTGTCTGTGTATGTATATATCTGTATTTTTAAATACATATCATTTATAAAGTTAAATATGTATCCCTCTTATGTTTGATGTTTTATTTAAAATTTATTTTAAACTCACTGAAGCAAGACATTTAAAACCGCATGTATTACAAGGTTTTTTAAAAACAAATATTGGCAATTCCATGCCCCACCCACCTCTCCCTACTCTTTGGAAGCAACCACTTTCAACTTGTGTTTCTTCTTCTTTATCAGGAATATGCTTGAGTGAATATTTCTTGATTTTTAATATTTAAGACCACCTCAGGTGATCTGTGATAAATGTTTAGTTATTTTTTTATTCTATCTTCCCAGTTTACATCCCTCATTCTCCTTTCCTTTGTGTCCTGCTTCATTAATTAAAAATTTTGGTGAGGTCAGTGTTCAGTTTTTATCTTAGTATGATGGTAAAATATTGTTGAAAGCTGAGTCACGTGGTATACTTGTACACATTTTCTGTTTCCCTGGTTTTATAATGGTTTCATATTGTTTGTTTAGTGATATTTCTTTAAATGTATTTCAGACATGTCTGGTCAATTTCTGGGAAAGGATTCTCAGGAGGAATATATATTTCTGACATTTATGTCTGAAAATGTCTATTCTTTACTCACACTTTATTACAGAGGTTTGAAATTCTAGGTTGAAGTCTTTCTCTTCAGAATTTTAAAGGCAGTATGCTATTATTTTCAGTTTTCAGTATTATTGTTGAGAAGGCCACTTTTTACCTGCCTTGTACCTCCAAGCCTCTGCATTTTCCCCTCCAGTTCTTTGAAATTTTATGATGTGTGTGGGTTTTTAAACCATTTGTTATATTGTACAGTTTGAACATTTATTAGAGCCTTTCAATCCGTAGGATTTAAAGTTTTGGGAAATACTTCTTTATCCTTCGCCTATTCTCAAGACACATAGTTTTTCAGTTGTTCTCTTTCTGTTCTGTTATTGCACTTTGGAGCACTCTTATAATTTTCTTTTATTTTTCCACCTATTTTCTCTTTGTCTTTTTGTTCTGTGTAAGGTTTTCTAATATTTATCTTAACTTTCTGTTGACTTTATTTTTTGCCATCAAAATTTTAATTTCTAAGAGCTCTTTATTGCTTTATGAATTTACTCCTTTTAAGCATAGCTATTGTATGGCTGCAGTATTTATTCATTTCTCTGAGGGTATTAAAGTCTTTGAAGTTTCCTTCTGCTGTTTGCTTTATTTGGCTTCTTTCCGTAGGGTTATTTTTTCTTTTTACATATGTTAGTCTCCTCTGGCTTTTATGGTAGAGGGTTCCCACAAAAGTCTGGTGAACTGTACACTTTTATATTTGAGTGAGTCTCTAGTCTGTTCTTCATGATTGGTGGTGGTTTTCCCTGTAAGCTAATTCTGTGTCTTGTTGGGCCCCTTAAATGTCAATATTTATAGATTTATAGGTTTGGAATTTTTTTTTTCTTTAACTGATTCATATCTCTATAGAGCAGCAGTTTCTCAACCATTACTCTCATGACCTTTTTACACACTTAAAAATTGAGGACTTTATAGACTAGTGCTGTTTAATAGAAATATAATGCAAATAAAAAATACAAGCTACATTTGCAATTTAAAAGTTTCTAGTAGCAACAATAAGTTTAAAAAGGTAAAGCTGATACTTTCCAATAAATCTAAAATATTGTTTTAACATGTAAATGATATAAACATGGAGCGATAATCATTCTTTTTTATACTAACTCTTTGAAATCCATTATACATTTTATACTTAGAGCACATCTCAGTTCAGACTAATCATATTTCAAGGGTTCAGGAGCTACATGTGACTAGTCACTGCCCTATGGACAGCCCAGCTATGGAGCTTCTGTTTATGTGGTTTATATTTACCAATATTTACTATATTGGAAACTGAAACAGAGATATTACAAAAACAGTCACTTCATTTTAAAATAATGCAAAAACTCACTTCATGTTAACATAGTGATATGGTCTGGGTCTGTGTTCCCACCCAAATTTTATGTTGAATTGTAATCCCCAGTGTTGGAAGTGGGGCCTGGTGGGAGATATTTAAATCATGGGGGTAGTTTCTCATGAGGGGTTTAGTACCATCCTCTTGGTGCTGTCTTGGTGCTAATTCTCACAAGATCTGGTTATTTAACAGTGTATGGTACCACCTTCTCCTTTCTCTGTTCCTCCTGCTCCCTCTATGTGAGGTACCTGCTCCCCTTTCACCTTCTGCCACAATTGGAAGTTTCCTGAGGTTTTCCCAGAAGCAGATGCCTGAGTTATGCTTCCTGTATATCCTGCAGAACCACAAGCCAGTTAAAACTTTCTTTATGAATTACCCAACTTCAGGTATTTCTTTAGAGCAATGCAAGAATGGCCGAATACACACAGCTTACTTGCTTTTATGTGAGGTAAGTGTTATTCTGAGTCAAAATTTATTGAGTGGTGTTTTACATTTTTGCAGATCTTCTTAATGTATGTCTCAATATAGAAGATAGCTAGATCTTCATATCTGCCTTAGCATTCAATGTTGTGCAATATGTTCTTTTGCTTAAAGTATAGAAAGAAATTCTGGCCCTCACAAGTAGGTAGCTGGAAAAGAGAGGAATATTTTATAGTCTTTTCAGATAATTATGGTTGTTCTCCTTTGATACTACATCAAAACTCAGCAAGTGGTGGTTTTTTTAAAGCTCAGTTGCAATGCAGAATCTGAAATCATATCAGTGCACTTTTCCTATTCTTTCACATTAAAATCCATTTGTCTATCTTGTCCTTTGAATGCCTCTTTTATACATGCATGAGTTGGTAACGTTATAACACACATTGGTCATTTGAAAAACATTGGTTGACTAATTTATGTTAATCTTCCAAATGTTGACACATCTCATTATACAATATTAAAATATCATATTTGCTTATCACCATCAGTCTCATCAGAAAAGTCTTTACGGCTGGAAAACAGTCAAGGTCACTGTGGTGTATAATTTATCCAAACCCCAACTTTTACTTGAAAGTTTGAATTTTACATTGGCAATAAGCAGTGTCAGTTTTTATCCTTGAAGCAACAGGCTTACTGTGTTTATTTTTTAGACAGTGTCTGCCCAATATCCAAGTCTGAATAACCATGGTTTCTCTGTCAGTCAGTTTTTGAAGTGAAAATGCTGATCCATGAAAAAACCATTGGTTCATCTTGACAGTCAAAATATTGCCTGCATTTCTTTTCTGAAGATAACTCTCATACTTTGGAATGAAGCGGAAGTGCTTTAATAGGTACACTTCATTTTGTCACATAGAATATTGAAAAGACATGTAATCAAAAGTTGAGATTTAATAAAGTAAGTTTTACTGCCTCAAGATCTTGAAGTCAACTTTTTAAACTGTAAGTATTGACATAGCTTAAAGTGGATCATAGATCTAAATGTAATATGCACAGCTGTGAAACTGCTAGAAGATAGGAGAAAACCTAGACGGTGTTGGATGTGGCAATGACTTTTTAGGTACAGCACTAAAGGTACAGTACATTAAAGAAATAATTGATTACCCGGACTTTCTTAAGAATTCCCGTTTTGTGAAAGACATAGTCAAGGGAATGAGATGACAAGCCAAATACTGAAGAGCATATTTGCAAAAGACAGCTGATAAAAGAGTGTAATCTAAAATATACAAGGAATCTTTTAAACTTTCCAATAAAAAAATGAAAAACCCAATTAAAAATTGGGCCAAAGATCTGAACAAACACCTCAACTAAGATATGCAGATGGTAAATAAGCATATGAAAAGATGCTGCCCATCATATGTCATCAGGGAAATGCAAATTAAAACAACGATGAGATGTTACTACACGTCTATTAGAGTGGCCAAGATCCAAGACACTGACACCAAATGCTATTGAAAATGTGGAGCAACAGGAACTCTTGTTGATTACTCGTGGGAATGCAAAGTAGTACAGCCACTTTGGAAGACAGTTTGGCAGTTTCTTAGGCTAAACATACCCTTACTGTCTGATCCAGCAATTGTGTTCCTTGATATTTACTCAAAGGAGTTGAAAACTTATGTTTACACAGAAATCTGCACATGGATATTTATAGCAGCTTTACTCATAATGGCCAAAATTTGGAAGAAACCAAGATGTCTTTCAGTAGGTGAGAAGCTAAATAAATGATGGTACATCCAGACAATGGAATATTATTCATTAAATGAGAAGTCTACATGTAGTGGTATGTATCTTTTTGGACTGAGTTATGAGGCCTGAACTGAAAATGACAGAAGCATGCTATTTTAGCATAATGGTAACATTGTATGTTAGCATTATGTCAGTGTGCAGCATGTGTTAAGTTCTTCCTTCCCTTAAATTTCATTATATTTCTTCAAACTATTTTTGTTTGTACTTTATATACTTACTTGTTTCCAAACCTTTTATAAAATTTCTCCTTTAAAAAGAATAATGCCAAAGTTTTTTCTCTCCATAGCTTTCAGATTTCTCAAATGTTCTAAATGTTTTGTCTCGCTTCCCAGGTTTCCTCCTTTGAAAAACTGTTGTGATGTTATTCTTCCTTCTGGAAAGCTTAGAGTTAGGGGTTACATTAAGTCTGGGGTAAATTTTTACAGGTAAATGGTACAAACTCAAGCCTTCTGTAGGAGCCAGCTGGCCTCTTCTGATGATACTTTAATCTCACCTTGATTCTTCCAAGCCTCCTTTAGCCTGTGACTGTAGAAGAATTTAAATCACAGAAGTGACTATGACTCGTTTCTTTGTCTAACAATTTTTTTTTCTTCTAGACATAGTTGAAATGCCATCTTTTTTCTGATGCTTTCCCAGGCAAAAATCGGTCTTGCAGGCCATAGACTAGGTCTTTTTGGGGAAATGGGCAGACCCAATTTGCATATCAACATAAGCCAAGGCAACTCGCATAAATGCACAAGCATGTGGAATTCCTTCCAACATTTTTTTCTTAAAGTTTCCAACTTTTAGGTTCAAGGGGTACATGTGCAGGTTTGTTACATGGGTTAAATTGCGTGTTCCGGGGGTTTAATGTACAGATAATTTTGTCACACAAGTAATTAGTGTAGCACTGAACAAATAACTCCCACTCTCCACCCTCAAGTAGGCCCTGGTGTCTGTTGTTCCCTTCTTTGTGGCTGTGTGTACTCAGTGTTCAGCTTCCACTTGTAAGTGAGAACATGCAGCATCTGCTTTTCTGTTCCTGTGTTAAGTTGCTTAGGAAAATATCCTCCAGCTCCATGTTGTTGCAAAGGACACGATCTCATTCTTTTTATGGCTGCATAATATTACATGATGTATGTTAATAGGCACCTAGGTTGAGTCCATGTCTTTGCTATTGTGGCTAGTGCTACGATGAACATACATGTGCATGTGTTTATGGCAGAACAATTTGTTTCCAACATTTTTAACCATGTTATTTTACTTTCTCCAAAGTTATTTCTCCCAATGCCCATGGACAATAGAGTGTCTTCTTGTTTATTGTCTCTTTTGGTGAAAACATTTCTTACCTGAACTGCCGCTCTTCTTACTGGGCCATGTTTACGTCCTAGACTTTCCACCCGGGATCACAAACTAGCGTAAGGAGGGAGCAGTGTGTCCTGATGAGTGCCATGGCATGGAGTGTGTGTGGTGGAAAGGGCACAGACTCTTGGATCACAAAGGTCTGGATTGGAAACCCATGTCTGCCATGTACCACGGAAGGGATCTCTGACGAGTAATTTGAGTTCTGATTCTACATGTATGAAATGATATTGGGTTGTAGTGATGATTTAAGTCAGTGAATTAATATAGATAAAGTGCTGTTCAGAGTGCTTGGAACACTGTGATCGCACTCTTTGTGGACATGCCTACAACTGCAACAGTGACAATGACACCTGAAAGTTTGGGTTGAGAACTAATATCTTCTAGAAATATTTCTTTAGGTTAAAAAGTCCTTTATACGCAACTTCCTTTATAAAAATAATGCTTAGGAGTAAAATATTAGGCTGCTAATTTTCTAATGTGACTTATTTATTAGTATTTCTTGCAATTAAGGCAGCCAGAGTTACTAGATTATTTTCACATGTGAAGAGACTTATTGAATAAATAGCAGAGAAGAAAGGGAAAGTGGGACTGAACCCCTCTAGTTTTATGTAGGAATATCTTGTTTGGCAGTCTTCATATTTGTTTGTGTGTAATTCCTACACTTGGCTTAATGAACTTGGGACTCTATTTTTCCTTCTGATTTTTTCTTTCTTATTTTGTTCATTTGGTAGGTACACAATAAATATTTTACTGAATAAATGATTCTTTTTGTTTTCTCATAGCTGTCTTTACATTAACATATGGGTTTCTTTTCCTCAGTATTTTCTTAATGAGTTAGTCTCTACCCTAAATCACTTGATTTTCTGTCTGACTATCCTTTTTACTTTGAGAGAAACCTTCATCTTCATCTCTTTTTAGTCCATTGTGCTGGAGGGCTGGATATTGGGCTGCAACTGTTCAGCAAGGTCGCAGTGTTGAGAATGAAGAAGGTCAACTTCTGGACATCACTTCACATGCTAAATGTGTGCCATCCAGTAGCCTCACTGCATGACCACTGCTGAGCTCATGTCTTCAAGCTCTCTGTGAAAGATGAGGGATGGTTGCAGGAGAATTAATTGGCAGGCATTTCATCATCAGCTCCTAGAGACAGAATACAGAGCTGTTCTTTCCTAGTTCACTCACTTCTCTTTTGCAAAAGTACAAAATGTCTTGAGCATATTTCAAGTATGTCGCTGGTTGTCACTAGTATCAAACAGTCTTATATATATAGTATGCTTCACAACAGCGTGAGTGACATGACAAAAGTAAGAGCAAAAGAGCAGGTTTTTAAAGGAACCAAGGTACTCTAAGTTGACTCACTGGTAAGGAAGAATAAGCCACAGTTCTTGGTTGCAGAGGTGTTGCTTTATTGCCACATTAACTGCAAGCTCCCATCAGAATAGGACTTCTGGGTGTCCATTTCTAAGGCCATGTGAACCAATCTTATTACCACATCAGGCATGCCCTACATAAGCAGTCTGGTTACCTCCAAAAACGCATACATCCGTAAAGTCCCTAAATTGTTTTCAACGATAACAAAAGCCAATCACACTGAAGACACTTCCTTACGTAAATGTTCTGATTTTGAGGTCTTAAGATGGGAAAACCTACATGCAGATCACTAAACCTGAGACTTAACTACCACCTAAAAAGGAAAAACACCATGAAACACATACTATTTTAACTTCTCAAGGTCTTTCTCATTAGGTACAGAGTTTAGCTTGTTTAAACCACTTTACTGAGGTATGACTGGTGTATAAAAAGTTACACAAATCTAATGTATGCAACTTGGTGTGTTTGGAGTTAAGTATACATCCCAGAACCATCACCACAATCACTGCCATAAATATACCCATCACCTTCAAAAGTTCCTTCTACCTTCTTTATTTGTGTGTGTGTGGGTTTTAAGAACACTTACTATAAGCTCTGTCTTCTTAGCAAATTTTAAATTACGTCATATTGTGTGGTTAACTACAGGTACTATGCTGTGCAGTAGATCTGTAGGACTTACTCATCCTGCATTACTAGAACTTCATACCCTTTGCCTAATACTTCATCTCCCTTTCCCCTTACCTCATGGTGGCAACCATTCTACACTCTGCTTCTATGATAATGCTTTAAAAATCTCTTCCATCTGTGGCTTGCATGCCATTGCTAAATACATTGTAAAGCCAGTAATATTCCTTAAGCAGCCCTGTCCTGTGGAGGTAACTGTAACTGAAAGATTGCTTGTGGGAATTCAGTTTGGGGTGCTTTAAAATTAGTGTGCAAAGATAATGTACTTTGATTTTCCATTAGGCTAATTTAATACAGGGATTTTCTGTGATAATTAGCTTCGTGTACTATTACATTTGTCAATTGATGATATTTTTCCTGATATATACTAGGATTATTAAAGGAGAATTTATATTTTAGGCTCACTTTTGTTTTTTCTCAAAAAAGGAGTTATCTCTTTTTTCCATGGAGAAAGTGAGGCTTGTTAAATCAGTCTAAGCTTTTCACTGATGCCACCAACAGAAAGTCCTATCACATTTTAGTGGTATTTTATTCATTTGGGTTTTAAGAGAGTTTTCATATGTCTGAGTGCCATCAGAACAAATCTGAAACTGAAAATCATAGAGCAGTCAAAGGCATTTCATTAGGTCACAGTGTGTCTGAAGTAAAACCTTTAAACCGCTAGATTAATTAAGCATTTTTAAAGCATCTGCTGTTTTCCACACTCTGGTGACTAGGGAGAGGGCACACAGTGAAATGTAACAAAGTCATTAGGACTGAAGCCTGTGGAGGCTGTTTTGCCTCTAATTCTTACATTTGAGTCATGTATGTTACTTAAAAATGTTGTCTACTCATCTCATTTGGCACATAACAGAACATCCGGAGGTCCACATCTCATTCTTGGTAAAAATGGCTTTTTTTGTTTGTTTGTTCAACTCCAAATTCCAAGTGGAATCTCTTTTTTTTTTTTTTTTTTGAGATGGATGTTGCCAGACTGGGGTGCAGTGGTGCAATCTTGGCCCACCACAACCTTTGCCTTTCAGGTTCAAGCGATTCTCCTGCCTCAGCCTCCTGAGTAGCTGGGACTATAGGCATGCACCAGAATCTCCACATTTTAACACTTAAATGACCAAGGACTATTGTACAAGCCCTACCCTTACTCGTGGGTATGATTCCTGCCCTTTCATCCCAGTCTTCATTTTCTGTTTTCTCATTCCTTTCCTGTTGAAGCTAACACGTCTCTAAACATTTTTAGAAAAACGTCCATTTGGTAATTTCTTATAAATGATGAGTGAAAAGAGAAAAACAGAAGGAATCAGGGAGCTCTGACTTCATTTGGGCTCAGTGCCAGATTTGCCCCTGGGCATATCTGCAAAAGCCTATCTATATGATTGATTGAACTTTATTTTCATTTTTAAAGGCCTCTAATATGACTTTATTGTGGAAGAATGCTTACTGTCATGGAGGAGTCTTCCAGAACCCTTTTAGCTTCTACATAGTTCTTTGTACCCTTAAAATGGATATACCTTCTTCTCCATCACATCCCCCTTGCCCACCCCTGTTTATACCCATTTATTTGACCTCTCCATTCCACAATCCCCCTCAATCTCTCTGAACAATAGCTTAAAAATAGCCAGCTATGAAATTTTGCTTTAGTCATAAGAGAGTGGAAATAAAACCATTGACCCTGAGTGGCCAACTACTTATGGAAGAAAAAATAAATTTTGCTATCTAGTTAACAATTCTGTTAAGGGGTATCTGCTTTAATACAAAGACAAAGATAAAACTTCAGACTTGTAGCAAAAAGAAGAATGCCAACAGAGAGTAATCATTTAGAAATAAGAGAAGGAGGGTATCAGGGTAGTCCAACTTACTTTCTGATAATAAACCTCCATGGCTTAATGTAAGCACACTGGGTATTCGGTGAGTGGGAAGGGTGCTCTACTTATTGTGGCTACTTGGACACCCAGGCTGACAGAGCTCCGTTTCCATATAGCCTTTCCACATCTTGAGGCGGAGAGAATACTTACTGACTCATGAATCCCTCTCTCTTTTTTTTTTTTCCTGGAGATGGAATCTCTGTCACCCAGGCTGGTGTGCAATGGCACTATCTTGGCTCACTGCAGCCTCTACCACCTGGGTTCAAGCAATTATCCTACCTCAGCCTCCTGAGTAGCTGGGATTATAAGTGTGTGCCACCATGCCTGGCTAATTTTTGTATTTTTAGAAGAGATGGGGTTTCACCATGTTGCCCAGGCTGGTCTTGAACTCCTGACCTCAGGTGATCCACCTGCCTTGGCCTCCCAAAGAGCTGGGGTTATAGGCATGAGCCACTGTGCCCACTCCATGCACTTTTTTTAAAGGCCACAACCCAGAAGTGGCACACCTCATCTCTGTTCACGATTCATTGGCCAAAGTCATAGCACTGTTACATAACATCAGAGGGGACAGGGAAGCGTGATGCTGTCATGTGCTGGAAGGAAGAACTGGCCTACCTGTGAACAGGGCCATTATCTACCATAGGTGGTATGCTGAAATAATGCCTTCTGGTGAGGAAGAAGTGAGAAGGTGTTAAAGTCAGGTCTGAATTCATGGGCCACTTGTGTAGGTTAACAATAAAAAGCATGTGTAGAGGGCACTAACTGTGTCCTCAGTCCTGTACTGTAGGTTAGCTATGTAGGCAAGTGAGAGCCCAGAGTACTTGATGGGAAGTACATGCTTTGAGTAGTGGTGGTGGCTGGTTGTGGCAAGAAATCTGTTTTGATGATCTGAAAGTGCTAGGGGAATGGGGCAAGGAAGAGAGGAATCTGAAGAAATTGCATCAGTTATTCTAAGTGCCCTTTCCCTATGCTGAGGGACTTTGATCTACACTTATGGCAAGTTACAAATACAACAGTTTTAATTATTTAGAAATGTGTGTATCTGTGTTTCAGTGTAATGTAAAGAATACACTAGTGTCCTGAACATCAAAATAAGAGGAATGCCAAGCTTATATATACCTCTGTGGGGTTTTTCTTGAGGGCTTGAAAAGAATTCCAACTTCAATAGCACACAGTAGATATTCAGTAAACGTCTTAGTGAATAGATTACAAAAGATTAAAAGAACATTGCATCTCATGGGTAATTCAGTAGCTAAAATAATTCAAACCCGTAGGAAGGTATTAACTGTCAAAAGGTTGGGGTTAGGATGACAAAACTTACAACCCAATGCAGGACATCTGTGGATGTGTATTCTTTCTTTTCCCTTTGCACTAAACTAGACATTGAGTAGCTTACTGTTTTATTTGTGTATTTGCACCTACCTACACTTTCAAACCTCTTGACACTATGCTTCAGTAAGTTCTAGAAACTTACGTTACATATTTTTCCTAAATAATGCTATCCCAAGTAGCCAATTTATAATCTCCTTGAATTAATTTTGACTGTGCTTAACATATCTTGGGAATAGAGAAGTTGAGTAAAATATTCTCTCTAATTTATCAGCCTGACTTTTCTCCATTTTTAATCTGTAATATTGATTTGTTTTGGAAATTTCTTATCAACAAAGCAGTATATTTAATTTTGTAGCTATATTCTGAACTTGGCAAAACATTTCTAGAAACCTTTTATCTAGTTTCTCCTAAATAACTTTCTGTGGTCTCTCCCCATTATCTTAAACTAAGTCTGTCTTTGAGTCAGGGAGAAGAAGAAAATTACTCAACAATCTGTCTAAATTAGCCATTATTTATCCGACTCGCTACAACTTGTAAACAGTCATCAGGAAGATCTTGTGTCAAGGTATGTCTCATGTCAACCTGGGTGGCTATCAATTACTTTACTGTTTGAAAATATCGTTTGTACCATCATAAAAACCTCCCTCATGCCACCCCTTATAGTCATACCCACACCCAGCACCCTCCACCATCCCTTTTTCCTTGAAATCAATAATCTTTTCTATATCCGTATAATTTTGTCAATTAAAGTGTGTTGTGTAACTGAAATGATATAGTCCATGACCTTTTGAGAAGGACTTTTTTCCCACTTGGCATAATGCCATTGAGATATATCCATGTGGTTGCATGTGTCAATAATTCATTCACTTTTTCTTTATTGTGGTAAGAACGCTTAATATGAGATTGGTCCTCTTAACACTTTTTTTTAAAACACATTTTAAGTATATAATACAGCAGTAATAACTATTGGCGTAATGCTGCACAGCAGATATCTAGAGCTTAATCATATTGCATAAATGAAGAATTTATACCCATTGAAAGCAACTGCTTATTTTTCCCTGTCCCCAACTAACAGCCACCATTATACTCTGTGCTTCTGTGTGTTTGAGTACTTTATGTACTTGTGTAAGTAGACTTTTGCAGTATTTGTCCTCTTGCAACTGGCTTATTTTGCATAGCGTAATGTCTACAGTTCTGTCCCTGTTGTTCCATATGGCAGGATTTTCTTTTTAGAGGTGGGATAATGCATTGTATGTATATACTACATTTCTTTATCCATTCATCTGTTGGTGGACATTTAGAGTGAAATTTCCATCATTAAGGGTGAAAAGGCCACCTGAGGAATGGGATAAAATATTTGCAAACCATATATATGATAATG
This sequence comes from Cebus imitator, assembly GCF_001604975.1. NCBI lineage: Eukaryota > Metazoa > Chordata > Mammalia > Primates > Cebidae > Cebus > Cebus imitator. The sequence goes on from NW_016107416.1 coordinate 4,216,072, forward strand.
GGTTATATCCAAAATATGTAAGCAAATTTTATCACTCAATGGGAAAAAAATCCCCAAGTGATTGATTTAAGAAATGGTCAAAGGACCTTAATAGATATTTCTGTAAAGAAGGACCTACAAATATGGTCAATAGGTATACGAAAAGATGTTCAACATAAAAACTTCAATGAGATATTTCACAGCAAGAAACCAAAAGGTAGCTGTTGGCAGGGTGTGGAAAAATTGGAACCTTTGTACGCTATTGGCTGGAATGTAAAACGGTGTGGAATGATGCAGGCTATCATGTAAAACAGTATAAAAACCTCTTCAAAAAGTGAAAAAATAGAAATATATGCAGCAAATCATACTTCTGGGTACCAATTGAAAAGAAGTTAAATGAGAATCTTGAAAAGGTATTTGCATTTCTATATTCATTGCAGCATTTTTCACAATAATCAAAATGTGGAAACAAACTAATGCTGAGTAGTATTGCATGGTGTGGATATACTATAATTTGTTTAACCATTCATCTATTGTGGACATTCTGCTTCCTTGCAGTTTTTGATTATCATGCATAAAGCTGCTATGAACAATCATGGATAGGTTTTGTGTGGACAAAGGGCAGAATTTTCATTTCTCTGAGGTAAATGGCCAGGGATGTGATCTCTGGGCATATATTAAGTGTATTTTTAGTTATTTGGAAAACTATCAAATGATTTTCTAGAGTAGCTGTGCTACCTTCTACTCCCACCAGCAATGTGTAAGAGATCCAGTGTTTCTCTGTCCTCACTGGCATTTGGTATTGTCACTATTTAATTCTTCTACCATTCTAATAAGTGTGTAGTGATATCTCATTATGGGTTTAATTTACATTTCCCTAATGGCTAGTGACGTTGAACATTTTTTTATGCACCATTTGCCTTCAGCAAAATGTTTCTTCTTGTCTTTCACCCATTTTCAATTGGATTTTGATTTCTGTGGTTGCATTTTGAGAAGTATTTTTATATTGTAGATGAGTCCTTTGTGAGAGATACCGTTTGCAGGTATTTTCTCTCACTCTATAGCTTGTCTTTTCATCCTTATTTTTATTTAAGATAGAGATGAATCTTTTAGCCAATACAATTGTTGTGGAATTCAAAAATAAAAATAATAGTGCCATGGCTGCATGCCCTCTGCTCTGTCAGAGATTCATGGGCAGAGGAACGAGTGCCATCTACTGAAGCTCGGGCATCAGTTCTCCATGACAGCAACTAACCAGGGTGGGGTAAAGAACATGCTCCTTTAGGATGCAGCTGAGAGGGCCATCTACCATTCATGTAGAGAGTATCACTCTTAAGATTTAGTGGAAAACCACAACTTATCCCTGCCAGGATGAGGGATTGTTGTTGACTTCATACACTAAGTCTCTTGAAGCACTGGCAACAGAGAAATTAAATAAGATACATGACATTGGTACCCAGCTGATTTCAGATCTCTCATGTGCCTCAGCTTTGTTCGTTCCAAGTAATTAAATTCTCTCTAATTAAAGCAATACATTGATATTAGCTCTAGGTATATTTATAACACATGCCTTGAAATGACATTTGCAAGAAAGACTGATCTAACCTTTGTTTTTCAACAGGTTATTTATAGATTTTAGCTTTTTAAAATCTATGAAACGCTCTTTTCATAGGGGTATTTCTTCCATATATACTATAATGAAAATTCATTCCTTTTTGGAAGAAATAGGCGAGGATTTACTAATGTATCGCAGCTGTATTACCATCCTTGTCTATATATTTTTAGTGTTGCAGGAACTACAAATATGCTTAAAATTACAAAATTTCAGATTGATTCACTTGGATCTATAGAGTATATTTGAATTACCACGAAGTGGGAAATCCTAGTTTTCTGTGTGTGTGATAAGTGGTAGCTTTAATATTGCTGACATAAAGACTTGTCAGTCATTTAAAAAAGAAAATCTGAAGTATTAATTTTTTTTTACTTTAGTTTTATAGGGGTACTTAAAATTTGGTAGGTGAATAATTAGAAGTAGTAATCCCCATAGATAGACAATTTGGATGACTTTGGATAAATGTCCGGGCGGCAGGTTTTTGAGATACCCTGATAAATAACTACAGAAGAAGCCAATGCCACATTACACATTTGGCAAATCAGTTTTCTGTGTGGTACTCTTTTCCCCTCAAAGTATGGCAGGGAATCTGATTTCAAAAATTAAATATATTAAGCTATGAATTCCTTGCCTTTATCCTTACTCCTTTTTTTTTTTTTTTTTTTTTTTTTTTTTTTTTTTGTTTTTTTTTTTTTTTTTTTTTTTTTTTTTTCCATGAGCCTGTTTTACTGAGAGGCAGTGTAACTGCTTTAACTACTACTGTGGCAAATGTTTTCTCCAAAAATGCTTGATATTGCTGTTTGGAGTACCCATGAATTTAAAGGAAGTTGACATAATTATACATTATTTGGATACAGCTAGAAGATAAATATGATTTCAAGTTTTTTATTTACAGATTTTAAAAAAAAGAGGCTGGGTATAAACAAACCTGTTAGAAATATGAGGCTCTGAAAGAAAATTCTAAAAATCTATAGTAAATGTATTTTTTTCTTTGTATTTTTGGATTCTTAAAATCCTCCTTTCAAACTTTTGATAAATACAATTGAACTTTTCAATAATGTCAGTTTTGTGATGTGTTTATTTTATTATCTAGTTTTCCCCTACTCCTGTTTTATGAAAGATAGGATTTATTTCCCCCAACATTTTCTATGATTTTTTTTTTTTTTCAAAAGTAAAGCAAAGTTAAAAGAATTACACAGGAACACCCAAATGCCCAAAACCTATGATATGGTTTGGCTCTGTTTGCCCGCCCAAATCTCATTTCGAATTGTAATCCCCACATGTTGAAGGAGGGACCTGTAATCTGCACATGTCAAGGGAGGGAGGTGATTGGATCACAGCGATGGTTTCCTCCATGCTGTTCTCGTGATAGTAAATAAGTTCTCAGGAGATCTGGTGGCTTTACAAGTGCTGACAGTTCCTTCTTCACTGGTCATCGTCTCTGTTTCCTGCTGCCTTGTGAAACTTTGTCTTCTGCCATGATTTTAAGTTTCCTGAGGCCTCCCAAACCATGCAGAACTATGAGTCATTTAAACCTCTTTCCTTTATAAATTACCCAGTCTTGGGTAGTATCTTTATAGCAGTGTGAAAGCAGACTAATACAACTAATACAACAGATTGTCTCTGTTAATCCAGCTTATTTTTTGATGCATTCTAAATTAAATTGCAAATGTGTAGCTTACAAATCAGTAACAGTTCAACATTATTTACATTTAAGATTTTCATAAAAATAGACTGTACAAATCTTATGTGTACATTAATTAAGATTGGAAGAAAGTGTACACCTTAGTAACCCAAACTATTATCAAGTTATAGAACATTACCATCACTCCAGAAAATTCCCTTAAGCCCCTTCAGAGTCAGTTCCCATCTCCCAAAAAGAAGTTGGCTTGTAATAGAATTTCATATAAAAAGAATTACACAATTCACACTGTTTTGTGCCTGGCTTCTTTCACTAAGCTTAATGTTTTTGACATCCATTCATACTGCCACGTGTATTGATAGATTTTTTTCCTTTTTGTTCATAAGCTTTATCTCCTTGTATGAATATACGATATTTGTTTATAAATCCTTCTAATGATCAGAACCTAGAAATCCAGGCTTTTAATCCCAGGAAAAGACTTTAAGATCATAAAGTAGCATTTCATTAAAAACTATACTCTTTTATCATTTTTATATGGTCATCTCTTAACTGCGATTTTTAAAGCTGTTATTTGTATGTATGTTTTATAATCTAGATCAAGCTTGTCCAACTTGCAGCCCAGGATGCCTTTGAATGTGGCCCAACACAAATTTGTAGACTTTCTTAAAACATTATGAGATTTCTTTTTGTGATTCTTTTCCCCCCCAGCTCATCAGCTATCGTCAATGTTAGTGTATATTGCATGTGGTCCAATACAGTTCTTCATCTTCCAGTGTGGCCCAGGGAAGCCAAAAGGTTGGACTCCCCTGGTTTAGATCTTTGTGTATTTGTTTAACTTGGACTTGAACAAAAGTTTTGGACTGTAATTATTTACCAAACTTTGAAGACTTCCTATCCCACTTCCCTTTTAGGAAGATCATCTTAGAAAGTGCCACTGCAAAGTCTGTGTGTGATGTTTATAGACCTGAATCTAAATTCCCATCATTTATTTATTTTAGAAAAAACTGTAAAGTCACTGTTTTATGGAACAGGTTTTTTTTAGGGATGTTTGTGATAATATTCATGGGCAAGTAGGATTGATAAATACTTTTGCTGAAGTTGCTTAAACACCACAAGGATGATGTATAAACACATAAATTTAAAGAGAGGAAAAAGGACAGGAAAATAGCTCTTTTAAATGGTTTTGAAATTTTTCTGCCTACTTTCTTTGCAACGTCATTGTTAATCAGCACTTTTTTACATTAATCAGCATTGTTAAGTGATCAGATAGCAATGACAAATAAGCAATTATATTCAGAACTTATCAGTGACTTCATTTTTCTGACCATCTGATACTCAAGGTTAGGGAAAGTTGAACATGCATAAAAATAATGTATTAGAAAACACACTGACATTATGAATAACTAAAATCTTGCCAGTATACATTTTCAGGCTTCTAAGATCATTATTTATGTGGGAGATTGCCTTTGAACATTGTTCTTTAAAAGTTTGTGCATTGTATCTTAACATCCCCTTGGACAAATTTATGTGGGGAAGAAAGAAATCTTGTGATTTAAAATCTCTTTTTTTTATTTTTTGAGATAGAGTCTCCTGCTGTAGCTTAGGTTGGAGTGTAGTGGCGTGATCTTGGCTCACTGCAACCTTGGCCTCCTGGGTTCAAGTGATTCTCCTGCCTCAGCCTCCTGAGTAGGTGGGACTACAGGCGCGTGCCACCATCTCTGGCTAATTTTTAGTATAGAATCATGTTTCTTTAGTTTAATAGGAAAAAAGCAGACATTCTGTAGAGGATAGCAGTTGTAGAATATATATGGTAAAGGTGATTTGGTATTTGTTTCACTCACTGTAGTGTCAGTGAATACGTGTTACTTGGAAGAGCTTGGAGAAGACGATAAAGAGTAAATATCCATATACAATTCCAACAGGATGTGCATCCCATTGCCTAAACTCACTTCAAAAAGACCTCATAAAGTTGGATACTGTCCAAAGCTTTCACAGAGGAACAAATGAGATGATTAGACTTACAGCTTCTCGGAAGATCAAGAAGAAAAGCATACAATGACTTTGATATCCTATAAAAAACTTTACGTGGAAAGATGACATACTTTGAAAATCTGCGAATAAGAGCAACAAAATTAGCTTTGCAAGAATTAGAGATTTGCCCCTTTCCTACTTTGTTTTACATTTTTACATATCATGCTTCTGCAGTAATTTGCTTTTCTCTATTTTTGTGAACTTTAACGTTTTCTGTCCTTTGCTTGTGTTCTTGCCTCTGATTGGCTATATCTCATGTATTCAGTCATCATTTAAAACCGTGTTTAGGCATCAGTTGCACACTCATGCCACAGTGATTACTGCTTCCATTTCTTCAGAATTATCTATCAGTAGATTTATTAAGTTCTCTACCTCCTTTTTTGCTCTCACAAATCACTGTTTTTTTTTCCACTAGTATTGCAACTATAGTAACCATAGTAGCAACAGCAACACTTGTATAGTGATGCTCTGAGCCAGACATAGTGCCAAGATTTTCACGTGAAGTATCTTATTAAATTTTACCACATCTCTGTAATTTCAATGCTATTATGCATAATAATATATTTCATTGCCCCCAACTGCACCGATTCTGAATTATATTCTATTAATATCTTACTCAAATGTGTCTGTAAAAAGGACAGATTATCCAGTATTTCTTATAAAATTACATAAAAAATACTAGACTTTTTCCTAATTGGGTTAAGAAATAATTAACAAATACACCAAAAAGTTATTGATGTGTATACGCAGCATTATATAAAGTAAGATATCTTTAAACTTGAGAATAAAGTCAGAAATCTAGAGTATGTGTGCTTCTAGTCACTCTGCCTGAAATTAAGAATTCTGTCACTGTTCACTTTTATGCCTTGAAACAAAATCTTAAGTTCCTGAGCTTACGATTTGTATAGATGATATAAACTGTAGAAACTAGGCCTCATTTAGTACCCTCTATTCTTTATATTGGTAGTATTTATACTCATTTTGATCCAAACCAGTTTTTATTACCATGGGTAATGTTAGCAGGTATGCTTGTAAAGAAATGAAGGAGCAGGGCAATGACAGTGGGATTTGTGTGTAGGGTAATGATAATGTATGGGTATAGGTGGTGTGAATAATTGCTTAAAAAATGTGTTGAATGTCTGCTTAGGGAACTTTGAACAATTTTGGAAGCACATGAGTGACTTGGGATGGCACAGTTTCAAGAAAAGGAAGGTAATATTTCTAAGTATTTATGGAGATTTGTGTTTTTGAACATCTTTATCCGTCTCATCTTGAATCTAGATACTTGGTTTTGCTGAACAATTAAATGTTAATTTTATAATGACTTATTCTTGATATTATAGATTTACTCAAAATTTTTATGTGTATTTGGATGTATATATATTTTTGTGTGTAATTGCCATTTTTGTCTTTTAGTGGTAAAATAGATTCTATTTAATTTTTGGAGCACAATGAAGAGTTGTGATGGGAAGTATTCATTAATGCTCACATTTACATTAATAATGTGTTAGACTTTTTTCAAGTGTAGATTTTCTAGTTTATGTGTATGGAGGTGTTTATAATCTCTGATGGTTGGTTGTATTTCTGTGGGGTCAGTGGTAATATCCCACTTATCATTTCTGATTGTGTTTATTTGAATCTTCTTTCTTTTCATCTTTATTAGTCTAGATAATGGTCTGTTTTATTAATTTTTTCAAAAATCCAGCTCCTGGATTTGTTGCTGTTTAGTGTTTTTTGTGTCTCTATCTCCTTCAGTTCAGCTGTGATCTTGGTTATTTCTTGTCTCCTGCTAGCTTTGGGGTTTTTCTCTTGGTTCTCTCTTTTAGTTGAGATGTTACCTTGTTAACTGGAGATCTTTGTAGCTTTTTGGTGTGGGCATTTATTGCTATAAATTTTCCTCTTAACACTACGTTAGCTGAATCCCAGAGATTCTGGTACTTTGTATCTTTTTCTCATTTGTTCCCAAAAAATCTCTTGATTTCTGCCTTAATTTCATTATTTACCCCAAAGTCATCTTACCTATGGGGCTTAGTTGTTTATTCAGCTTGCCATTCTGTGTCTTTTAATTGGGGTATTTGGCCCATTTACATTTAAGGTTAGTATTGTTGTGCCATCATCATGATGCTAGCTGCTGTTTATTTTGCAGACTTTTTAATGTGGTTGCTTCATAGTGTCATTGGTAGTGTCATTGGTCTGTGTACTTCAGTATTTTTCTGTAGTGGCTGGTAACAGTTTTTCCTTTACATATTTAGTGTTTTCTTCAGGAACTCATGTAAAGCAGATCTGGTGGTAATGAATTCCCTCAGCATTTGCTTGTCTGTAAAGGATCTTATTCTCCTTTGTTTATGAAGCTTAGTTTGGCTGGATATGAAATTATGGGTTGCAATTTCTTTAGGAATGTTGAATTTTAATTTTTTAATTTTGAAGATGAAATAACATTTTAGAAAGCCCTCAGTAAAAGAGGACTTATTTATTTCTACTAAGTTTAGAAGATAAATAGATATTTATAGTAGCCAGAGGAATTTGTTGGAGGTGGAGCGTGGAAGGAGGTGAAGCCTGAGGGGAGGTGACTGGATCATGGGTACAGATTTCTCAGGAATGGTTTAGCACTATCTCCTTGTTACTATCCTCACAATCACGAGATGTCATGAATGAAAGCTGGTCATTTAGTGGCACCTCCCTGTTCACTCTTTTTCTGCTGCTCCTACCATGTCAGATGCCTTGCTGCTGTTTTGCTCTCTGCCATGATTATGTTTCCTGAGGCCTCCTCAGCCATGTAGAATAATCAAACCTCTTTCCTTTATAAATTACCCAGTCTTGGGCAGTTCTTTACAGCAGGATGAGAACAGACTAATACAGGGCACTCTGGCTTTTTGAGTTTTCAGCGTTTTTATGCTGATTGTTTCTCATCTTTGTGGGCTTACCTACCTCTGATCTTTGAGGCTGTTGACCTTTGGATGAGGTATTTGTGGTTTTTTAAAATTGTAATTGTTGTTTTGTTTTTCTCTTAATGGTCTGCCCGCTCTTCCATAGGGCTGATGTGGTTTGTCAGGGGGTCTGCTCCGTACTGTAGTTGCCTTGGTTTTGGTGGCACCTGGGGACTCCACACAACCCTGTGTGATGGGCCCAAGGCCCTGGTGGCCAGGGCTCATGAAGGGATCTCTTGTTCCCAGGGTTGAAAATATCTGTGGGAGAAGCCTGGTTTCCCAGGGTTGCACATTTGCTCACTGCTTCCCTTGACTGGGTATGGGGGTTCCCTTGTTTCTGTCATTCCCAGGTGAGTCATTACCCCACCCTGATTTTCACTCTCAGTGGGTTGAGGTTTTCCCCTAATCAGTCCCAATGCAAGTTACTGGATATTTCAGTATTCACTTGCACCTTTTGTTTCCCTTCATGAGTGCCACATGCCCCAGCAATTAGAAATCAACCGGCTTGGGCTTCTCCCACATTTTCTTTATTCATGTATCTGCTGATGAATACTTAGGCTGATTCTATATTTTGGCTATTGTGAATAATGCTGCATTGAGCATGAGAGTTTAGATAGTTCTCCAAAATATTCATGTGATTTTCTTTGGATATACCTAGCAGTGAGATTGCCAGATCATAAGGAAGTTCTACTTTGAATTTTTTTGGGAAGTTTTATACTGCTTAGCTTGAGGAATTTTTAATAAAGAGGATGTATTTTATAAGTATGGTAAATGTCAAACATACAGAAAAATAGAGAAGAGGAAAACATATCTGTGTACTCAATATACTACTACAAAAATATCAATTCTTGACTTTGCTTGTTTTATGAATATGAAATCTGTACCCCACAACATCTCGGAATTATTTCGAAGCAAACCTCAGATGTCACATTTCATTCATAAATATTTCTGTATGTATCTCTAAGGTGAGATTCTTCTAGAAATAGCATCATATTTTCACGTCTAAAAACAGTTAACAATTTATCACACATTGGTAAGATAAGGCTCAAATTTCACTTTTTACTTTTTAATGTATTTAGCTAGGCATGGTGGCTCACACCTGTGATCCCAGCACTTTGGGGAGGCCGAGGCAGGTGTATCACCTGAGGTCAGGAGTTTGATTAGTCTGGCCAACATGGTGAAACCCTTTCTCTACTAAAAATACAAAATTTAGCCAGACATAGTGGTGTACACCTGTAGTCCCAGCTACTTGGAAGTCTGAGGCAGGACAATCACTTGAACCTGGGAGGCACAGGTTGCAGTGAGTCAAGATCCTGCTACTCCCCTCCAGCCTGGGTGACAAAGCAAGACTCTCTCTGAAAATATGTATGTATTTTTAAACTTAAATTTTAATTGTTAAAAGGGTTGTGGTTACATAGTAGGTATGTATATTTATGAGGTACATGAAATGTTTTGACACAGGCACATAATATGAAATAAGCACATGATGAAGAATGAGGTATGCATCCCCTCGGGCATTTACACATTGAGTTGCAAACAATACAATTACACTCTTTATTTTTTAAATGTATAGTTACTATTGACTGTAGTTAACCCTATTTTGCTATAAAACAGTAGGCCTTATTCATTTTTTTCTACTTTTTTGTACTTATTAAACATTCCCACCTTCCTGCTGCCCCAGCTCCCCACTACCTATACCAGTCTCTAGTAACCACCCTTCTACTCTGTGTATCCATGAGTTCAATTGTTTTGGATTTTTAGATCCCACAAATAAGTGAGAACATGTGATACTTGTCTTCCTGTGCCTGGCTTATTTCAATTAACATTATAATCTCCAATTCCATTCATGTTGTGGCAGATGACAGGATCTCATATTTTCATGGCTGAATAGTACTCCATTGTGTATATATACCACATTTTCTTTATCCATTCATCTGTTAATGGATACTTAGGTTGCTTCCAAATGTTAGCTATTATAAACGTCATTTAAAAAAGAATATTCAGCTTTCCTGAATCAGATTTAAACAAAGACTATGCAATGCAGGCGAGTCATGTCTCTTAATTTTCATTTATATATGAGTCTTCCTCCTCCTCCTTTTTGATTTTGCAATATATTTGTTGAATAAACAGGATCATTTGTCCTCTCATTCTCCAGAATCTGTATTTTGCTGGTTACGTTCTATGGTGTTATTTAACATGATTTTCTGTTCTACATATTTATTTTAATTAATATTTAGATCTAGAAACTTAAATGTATTTTTGAGGTAATATTTCATATCCATTTTTATGTACCTCCATCAAGAATTGCATAAGATAGTTATTTTCCCTTTCGATATTAGTGGCCATAGATGATCATTGCTTAGGTCCATTATTTCATTGGGAGTTCACAAAATAGTAATATTCTAACATTCTTTCTTCATTCATTAGCTAGAATAGTTTTATAAAGAGAGAAAGTTTAATCAGTGATTTGCCTACCATGTGAGATAGGTTGTAAAGCAAAGGCAAATTTAATATTTCATCCTTTCCCATTTTTACTTATTTCCAAAAAAAAATACAGGTTGATTTCCTAGAATCCTCAGAAGTGACTATTGAGTAAAATAAAAAAAAAAAGTATTAGTAATACCTGGTGTTGTTGCTCACACCTGTAATCCCATCACTTTGGGAGGCCAAGGCAGGCAGATCAAGAGGTCAGGAGATAGAGACCATCCTGACTAACATGGTGAAACCCTGTCTCTACTAAAAGTACAAAATTAGTAGCTTGGTGTGGTGGTACATGCCTGTTAGTCCCAGCTAGTCAGGAGGCTGAGGCAGGAGAATCTCTTGAACCTTGGGGTCAGAAGTTACAGTGAGCCAAGATGGCACCACTGCATTCCAGCCTGTGTGACAGAGAGACTCCATCTCAAAAAAAAAAAAAAAAAGTGTTAGGACACATGAATATACCATATTTTGTGGGCTTATCAATTATTCCCTTTGCTCACTTTTCCCAGTTTTTTAGCTAGTGGAACCCTCTTCAAGTTGACAGAATCTCAACAGTCTTTAATGGCTTCTTTGCTTTCTGCTATGACAAAATCTTCTAGGCTCAACTTGTTCTTTTCCTACCCCAGACCAGGATCTACTTAATCTCCATGGAGCTTTGCTTTCATACAGTGGGAAATGGTATTTTGAGGATCATGATTTGGATATAAGGAGTTACCATTGTTACTGGGTTGGCCGTTGTGTCTAGGTCTTTTCAGTGAAACACAGCTAAAAAGAAAAGTTAGTATGTATGTCTTGAATTGATATTTCCAGGCAAAATTTAGGATTATGTGGTTTTACTTGGTTTTCTATTGGTTTCTAAAGAATTAACATCGTTTGTTTGGAAGTGTTACCTGTTCTTTCTTAAGAGAGGTAGAACATCGCTTCACAAGTTTTGACGCTACATATATTGACAGGGAGGTTCGAGTTAACTGTGAATGGTGGGCAGACACCTGCGCAGTGCTCCGCATATCGGATCACTGTAGGGAGGTGTTAAAGACAGGTCCTGGGATATGTGGTTGGGGTCTGGCTCTGCCAACTAATGAGTCACTTATTTCCTTGTCTTGTAAAATGGGATAATAATAATCTACTTCCCAAGATTTGTATGGAAGGTAATATGTGTGAAAATGCTTTGTAAATTATTCATGTATCATAATAGAAATCATTTCCCCATCTTATTAAAAAATGATGTGATAGTCTTTGAACCACTATACTTTTGATTAACTTTTTCCTCAAGATTTGTTTACTCTTATAAGGCATATTTTTATTTTCTTAAGTTGCAAGGATATCCTTCCTCATTACCTTCTTTAATGAATCTTCTCTATAACTAAATGTATATGTTTGTAAGCCTGTCTTGAGGTGAACACTCTTTGGCTTAATTATTAATTAAATATTTTAATTTAAATTAATTTGTAATGTTATAAAATAGATATAGAAAGGAGAATCAAGGTAGTGGTTTGTTATTTTTTTTTCATCAAAGCATAATCCTTGTTTTTGATGATGCTTTTTTTCTTCATCTGGTGTCATGGTGTACTGTAGACCTAGAGCTGGACCTCTGGGTAGATATATAACTAATCTTTCTTTTGGTAGGAACTAACTTGAGAGTGCTGTCTTCATAACCTGGAATCAAAGGACAAGTCCAGGTCAAGTTACCCAGCTGGATACAACAGTATTGTGTGCTTGGTTTTCTCAGGCTCTTTTTTATCCTGATTTGGCTCATAGGCCTTTCTGAGCTAAGGCGTTAAAGGTCAGGTTATTTTTGTGTGTGTGTGCATGCAATTATTATTTTTAAATTATTGAAGAACAGAATCCTTTTCTACCTTAGTGCCATGTTATCTACCTGACATCTCATGAAGAAGTGGCCAGCATGTCCTTTCTAAGTTGACTGGTGCTTCCTTGGTCCTGCCTTCAGGAGAACTGTTTTTGTTACCCTCCTGCCATCTTATGCTCCTATGCCCCCAGGTTTAGCCTGTTCTTTGGTGTTACAGGCTAAGATTATTCCAACCTAGATTTTTTTATACTTAGATTTCTTTCTAACTTTTCTTCCCATGTGTCAATGATACTTTCCTGAAACTTACCTACCCCTTCCAGCAATTTTAGCTAAACATTGCAGTTGACAGTGGTTATTTCTTTAGAATTAAATTCTTTTAGATTATTTCTTTAGAATTACTCTTTTAGATTGCTTCTTTAGATTATTCCTTTCTGCAGCCTAGGCTTTTAAACCCCATTTACGGTATCTTCATATATAGACTCATAGTGCTTGTTTTCATTCACCAACAATTCTGTTCCTATAAGGAGTTAAGATCATTGTTATTCTTATGTATTTCTAGTATGAAATAAAAGAATCATATTCTAAAATGCTGGAAAGTAAACATGTGATCCCTTTAGTCTTCCATACTGCTATTAACATGCTTATTCCCTTTTTGTCTTATTCCAAATAATTTTTGTACAATTAATCTAGAGTACATTTTTAGTTTTTTACCCTCATGTCCTCAGAAACTGAAGAGGCTAGCAGGAGCATTTTGCATATCCTTTCAAAGGATTTATCATTAACACTGAAAGATAAATTTTAATACTTTATACTCTGTAAAAGTACTTATGTAATTAATGATAAGTACATGGTACATATACTAATAGTTTTCTAAGAAAGGTATATTGGTTAAGCTTTTATGAAGTCTTCAGTTACTGCCCTCCTGTCCTATTGTTAACAGTTTATTTCCTTCCAGACTTAATATACTTCCAGTTTCAATATACCTTTAGATTTTATATACACATTTAAAGAATACATAATGTCTGATATACATGTATAACATGTTTAGCTGTTCCTGTATTAGAAATTTACTAAATTCTAACATTTTAACTATTGGAAATACGGTGAAAATTTTTGTGTACTCATAATTTTCATATTTTAGATTATTTCTTTAAAATCCCAGAAATAAGATAACTAGGTTAAAGTAACAGTATTTTTATGTTTCCTGGTTTACATTTCTGGATAGCCTTCTATAAGGGTTGTAATAGTTGATGATACCTTTAGCAAATTGGTTACAGCTTTTTTTTTTTTTTTCTGTGTCCCCCTCCACCTCAATGCTCATTTCTTTCTTGGGGGTTTTAGTATGTCTTTTTAGTTTCACAGCAGTATGTCTTTTGGAAGGCACATTGGCTTTTGGAGAGAAGAACGCACATTATACTGCATTGCGGCATATGAGAGAGTTGTGGAAGAGGTGTGGGGCAGTGGAAGACCCCGACAGAAAGGTGGTGGTTGTGAGGATGGCAGAGTAATTCTGAAATGGATTTTCTAGTTTCTTATGGCATTATCCCTGGTAAGAAACCACCTCTAAGCTGTAAAAATTCCAGTGTCCAATGTTAAGGAATCAACCTGTGACTAGATTTTAAAAACAACGACATTAGACCCTCAGCAATCAAACTGTGCATTTTCTTACAGAAAAATGAAAAAAGCAACAAGAAATGGTCTCAGGTGTATAAAGAATAGATTGTGACTTGTGTACTTTACTGAAGATGTTGTAACCAGGTTTCATAGTTAGGAACCTACTGAGTATTAGGCACGTATCAAAGTTGAAGTTTACAATTCCCCAGAAATTCATTAAAGAACCTGCATTGCTTGGCAACCTCACAAATTTATTAAAGTGATTTCATAGACAGCATCTTCTACTTTATGTAATAGTTACTAGGTATGCCAATGTTTGTGTGAAAGAATGTGGTCATGTGCAGTTAAAGAATTGGAGAATTGTCATCTAGCACTGCAATGTGGTAAATTGATTTTCACGCACTGTGTGTTACTGATCACTATATATTTAAACTGGCTTTAGCTAAGTGTAATTTTGTTGTTTAGAATAAGCTGGACTTTGGAATGGTATTGCTTTCAGCCATTCAAGACTATATGGAACACTTTATAGAGTACTAATAAAAATGGACATCTTGAATGTAACATTAAACCATTTCATTATTTTATAAACTATCCCATGTGTAAGTATGCCAAGATTTTTTGGGGGAGGAGGGGGACTTCAAATGATTATGCATTAATTATACCTCGTGTTTATTATGTGTTGCTTTAAATGCTTTATCACATGATATCCTATAACCTGATGGAAATGATGGCATATAGCTCATAACAGAGTGTCTTGCAGAACTTTAGACTCCTTTGAAGCTGAAAGCATTATCCTTTAATTTCTAGGACCCATTCTGCCTTTCTTTGTTTCCTAGGTCTTTAGATTCCTCCAAGGCCGGGTATCCAGCCATGACGTGGATGATTATTAACTATATGTCCTTGGGCCATTTTTTCCAACTCCACTGAGGCTGGCTTTATGATCAGTACATTGTAAATCTCAGTCAATCCCAGCCTCCTCTCACTGACAAGTTGGTGCCTACAGTACCCTGGAAATGGCAGGTAGAACGGCAGGGAATACTCAGGGACAAAGATGGAGGACACAGAGATTGGGGAAGCTGAACAGCAAAAATCTTTTCTCTTTGGAGTAGAAGTTGGAAAACAATATTCCAAATATAATCTTATAATCCAAGTCGAATTCATATAAGCATTTATAGTGAAAGGTGCGCATAAGATCAGGTTTTCTAGGAGAATTTCTAGGAAAGTATGATTTTTGTAAGGATGAAAATAACTATTACTATCATTATTAATAACTTTTGTCCAGGTACTTAATCTGTACCAGGCAAATTACCAGTATTTAATCTGTACTGGTAAATAGTTCTACATACACAGGTGACCCTAAGTATCCATGTGTTCCATATCTGTGGATTCAACCAACTGCAGATCAGAAATACTTGGGGAATAAATGGATGGTTGTGTATGTACTGAAGAGGACAGACTTTTATCTTGTTGTTATTCCATAAACAATAGAGTATAACAACTATTTACATAGAAGTTAATTGTACTTTTTATTATAAGTAATCTGGAGAGGATTTAAAACTATAGGGGAAGATGTGTGTGGGTTATATGTAAATACCATGTCACATTTTATCAGGGACTTGAGCATCTGTGGATTTTAGTATACAGGTGGGGTGCCCAATCTCCTGGAGATATTTAGGGACAACTGTATAATTAAATCTATTAATGACTTTTCAAAATGTACATCCTATTATCTTTATCAAAGAGAGAAACCAATGCTAGAAATGTTCTGTGATGATGCCCGAGTGGTGCATATGACATAGGAACACAAGCTGTCTGAATCCAGGGCCTGCAGCTGAACTCACACTGAGCTGTGTGTCTTCTACTTGTCCTTATAAATATACTCAGCCCTGGGCATGGTGGCTCATGCCTGTAATCTCAACACTTTGGGAGGCTGAGGTGGGTGGATTGCTTGAGCCCAGGAGTTTGAGACCAGACTGGGCAACGTAGGGAGATGTCATCTATACAAATAATGTAAAAATTAGCTGGATGTGGTGATGCATGCTTGTCATCTCACATATTTGGGAGTCTGATGTGGGAGAATTACCTGAGTTTGGGAGATTGAGGCTGCCATGAGCAGTGATCATACCACTGTACTGCAGCCTGTGCAGCAGAGTGAGACCCTGCCTCAGAAAAGCAAAACATACTCCTTACTCTTCTCTTCACTACCTATGTCCAGGAAGAGACATAGGTGGTGATGATGGACCTCCCGGAGGCATCAGCAAGTTCCCTTGCCCCAGCTTCCTGTCCTGTTCAGCTCATGAGAGGTGTCCTGGCAAGAGGACATAGGGCAAAGGTGGAGAGCAGTCAAGAGTAACAATTGTCCTTGTTCCCTCCACGCAGGGTTGGCTGCCATGTCTTTACCCAGGGTCACATCTGTCAGGAACCCTCTCCAGCATTCTGGGAGCCGTTCCCTCTCCTTGTCCCTTCAGGCCAAAGGCAGAGGGAGTGCTAAGTTCTTGTGACTAGACCTGGGATACTGCACTGTCCCTTTTCGATTTCATCAAGCTTGCCCACACTTGGTATAAATAGGTACTTTATTAACTTGCTTTCAATAACCAAGTTGGAGTGTGCCATCTCTTCTTGCCAGCTCCCTTACTGATAAACCAGCTCTCTCATTTAGAGAAATGTGTTTTTTTTTTTTTTTTTATTTGGTAGTCAATAAATACTTGTTGAGTATCTAGAAAGTATGAGGCACTGTGTAGGTGTAGTAGGATCACTAATGGAGCCAGAGCCATGAGCCCTGCCTGTGGGCAGAGGATAGGAAATTTATAGATATATATGTATTAGATAGGTATATTTACTATATATAATATATATATATATATAAACTGTGTGTATAATACATAATACCACACACATACTTATTGTACATATATGTGTGTATATATATTTACTATATATTACATAATAGTATATGTTAAGTAGTATATATTATATAGTATATTACTATAGTATACATACATTTATATAAATATTCTGTCAATGACTTTTTTAAGGATACATCCTATTATCTCTCAGAGAAACCAATATTAGAAAGGTTTGGTGATTGTGTGTGTGTGTGTGTGTGTGTGTGTGTGTGTGTGTACTGAGTAAATATATATAAATGTATATATAATAAGTATATAAAATATAAACATGTGGATGAGCAAGCATTTGGTTGGAACTTCTAAGGACTCATAGAATTTAGTGAGAATGTGAGAAGAACTTTGTAAGGTGTGTTTCAGGAATAATTAATAGAAGAGTCTAGATTGGGTGAAGGGATCCTGTGAGGGAATGGTGGGTTTAGATGAGATAATATGCTTACGTTGAAAAGCACTTGGTCTTTTTTTATGCTGCTTTTTACAAAGTTTTTGAACCTAAATTAGTGTTATATTTATAGTTGTTCATGCTTATTGTCAATAAAAACAGAGATGAAGTAGTAATAATGCCTAGAGTAGTCCTTTCTTGGAGAAGTCGAGTTTCTTTGGGTGTCTATTTACTCTGTATGTCAGACCTGCAGTTGTGTTTGGACACACCATGGTTGTAATTCATATTCTTGGTTTTAACAATACTTTCATATGTAATTGTCACTACTTTGTAATTACAGCAATAAAATCCATTCTTTGGGAACTATTCCAGTGTTTAGAATACTGAAAATAAGTGTGCTTAGTACCAGTTGTCACAATGATTTTTCCAATGCTAGAATTTCTAAGAAATCAGTGTCTATTGTACTTCAAAACAAAACTGACGTCTAATAAAATTCTCCTTTTAGAGATGGCAGCTCTTTGTAGAACCTGAAGAAGGAAACTTTAAATCAAAAAGAATATTTTTAAAAAGTCTAATGTTATTCTATTTAGAAATACTGAAAAGGAAGAAGGAATGATTAAGTATCTCAAAAAATAGCCTAGAGGCTTCAGGATATACTTTGCCTCGTTTAGAAATTACGTTGATTCAAATATAAATGTGAGGGTGGAATAGCTTGTGTGTGTGGGATTGGGGTCAGCCCATATGATCCTCTGATTCTTTCCATTTTATATGGAAAAAGCTATATGGAATTCTACCTAAAGCCTGCTTCTGTTTAATTATCTATTGGTGCACTCATCTCTGCTACAGTCTATGTAGTCCCAGATACAATAGCACAGACTGAAGCCATTGGGCCAGATCTGGAGAGAAGCTATATCACTAGAGTATCAGCAGAGCAGACAGCACTAAGCTTGGGTAGTTACCAGGCAATTCTTTATACTGGAAATTGGTCAGAGGGTTGTTATTAGCAATACATAAAAATGTAATGATGTATCCTTTTCCTAGTGATTTAAATGGACATCATTGCAGGAAAGGTTGCTAATGCAGCACGAAGATTACTTAGAAAACATTTAGAATCTGTTTCATGATGCTAGGGACATATCTGATTTCTGTCCATGGTGGCACAGGACATCTATACGAAGTTGTAGCTATCAAAACATGCATCTTTTAATCTGGAGAGTGAGAAATACATTTTGCCTGGTGTGACAAAATGGGTATCCAAGTATTCTTCTAGAGAAAGGCAAGTGATATGGGTTGATTCTGTGTTCCCACCGTAGTTTCATGTTGAATTGTAATTGCCAGTGTTGAAGGAGTGGCCTGGTGGGAGGTGATTGAATCGTGGAGTGGACTCCCCCTTGCTGTTCTTGTGATAGAGTTCTCACAAGACCCGGTTGTTTGAAAGTGTTAGGCACCTCCCGCTTTGCTCTGTCTCTACAGCTCCACCATGTAAAGACTGTACCTGCTTCCTCTTCACCTTCTGCCATGATCATAAGTTTCCTGAGGCCTCCCCAGTTCTGCCTTCTGTACAGCCCGTGGAACTATGAGTCAATTAAACCTCTTTTTTCCATAAGTTACCCAGTCTCTAATACAGCATAATTGCATCCTAACTCCCCATTGCCTTCCAGGGAGTCTGTCCTGGCCTTCATCCTTCCTCTCCAAACTGTTGATAAACATATTTTTTTAATACCTTGCTATCACCCCACACACATATCTATGATAGAACTGAGTATCTTTCTACGAATTTGACTCCTTAGATAGCTTGAAAGGTATAAAGCAAACTTGTCCAACCTGTGACCCTATGGGTCACATGCAACCCAGGATGGCTTTGAATGTGTCCCAACACAAATTCATAAACTTTCTTAAAACATGAGTTTTTTTGTGACTTTTAAAAAAAACTTATCAGCTATTGTTAGTGTTAGTATATTTTATGTGTAGCTTCTAGTGTGGCCCAGGGAAGCCAAAAGATTGGATACTGCTGTTGTAAAGGAAAGTACCAATTGCCTATTTATTCAGATTAAGAACTGCAAATTCTTCTGAGCATATTCCTCAGAAAAAGTTCGTATATACAGTGCTTTGTATAAAACTCAGGCTTGATTACTAGTCCCTCCTGAAGCTAACCTGAGGATACAACATGAAAAAAAATAGAAGCCTGATAGCAAGGATGACATAGGCCCATTGCTCAGTGTTTCATGTCAGTACACTGGTGGATCACTACCCTTAACTAGTCTCCCCCTTCTCATGCCTCTTGTAAGAATTCTTTCCTTTAGTAACAGCAGTTTACTTGTTTGTTCTCTAAAGGAGACTTGTTCCTTTCTCTTCTCCATTGGTAACACATCTCATCCCGTCTCATTTAGAATGTCTTGGTGTAATTCTTTTTTTCCCAGTGACCTTTTCTACCCTTTAAAACCCAGCCATGTTAGACCTCCTCCAAAGTTGAAATTATGCTTCAGGATGTTTACTGTTATGTTTTCATGGGGGCACATTTCGCTACATGGAGACTGAAAGTTCCTTGAGGACAAGGACAGTCATTTACTACTCAAAGTGCATGGTATACCTATCAAGCAAATACCTCTGATTAACTTTGTATGCGGTGTGTGTGTGTGTGTGTGTGTGTGTGTGTATCAACCCTGTTGAGGTACATGTTTTGCTTCATGTGTCGTCTTGAAAATCTTTTTTATGTGCGAGTATAGACTCTTTTATTAACATATTATTACTATGTTAGCTGAAAGTGAAAAATAATTCTGAATATTTTAACAATACATGCAAAATATGTGGTATCTTTCAAAATTGGAATATTTTCCCTAGTTAGATGGTTAGAATAATTTACATTTTAAAATATTTTAATTGGACATTAATATATACTAATTTATTAATAAAAGAAAATGTGTGTGGGGTCCCATAGGATTATTCCTAGGATAGACAGTGTTTTTCTTAAGAATATGCTGTTTAAAAAATATTAGAATACATTGAAACCCAAGTGAGGTTTATGGTACATGATATCATGATTCATAGGAAAAGTTGGGTCTGAATATATTTACTGTGTATTCTTATAATACTTTTATAAAAAAAATTCCTGCCTGGAGAACTAGAGAATAAATATAAATAGCAAGTATGTAAAACCTTTTAAATATTGGGAACCAGTAAAATTATTTTTTGGTCTTTGTTGCTGCTTTCCTAAGAGACATACTTGGTGAAAGTTGTTGACCAAAGCACATTTTTAAATCTTGGGTGGTTTAGGCAGGATTTATGCAGAAGTAACTTTGTCTTTAGATTCTTAAAAGGGTTCTGGAGAGATTTTATTTGATATTAAAGCTGTGAGAATATAAATTGAGAAAAGTCCTTCTGTGTGTATTTGACAGTCACCCATATTCTGTCACTGATGCTGAGATAGAAGCAAACTGAGTATTACTCACTTCATTGGCTCTACAGTATTTGCTTAACTTGTATTAAACAAACACTGGGGAAACCTCAGGCCCTCTGATATAAAATATGCAAATCCTTAAGCAGGATAATTTATTAGAAAAAAATAAAGTGTGTTATTTGACAGTTCTGTGTAGAATTTAAGCAGTGACTTACATATTTTGCTGGTTATTTTTGTAATAAAAATTCAAGGGAAAAATTCATATATTTTTCTCTTAAGCAGTTAATTATGTGAAGAAAAATTTTTGTTTCATGGGCTTTTTAGGCAACAACCCGTTCTTTGGCTTAATGTGACATATTAGTTAAGGCATTTTCCTGTATATTCCAACTCTAGGCCTCTTAAACCTTTACTCATAAATGTTACTGTTCATCAGCTTGTCAGTTAGCCATCAAATTTTGGTGTTACTCTCTTAGACTCACCATGTTAGTCCGTTATTGTAAGAGTACTTTCTACCTAAGTATTTCTTAAATGATGACTGAATGATTTTAATTTAGCACAAATATGGAGTGACTGTAACTTCTTTTGGTTCACTAGAGCCAAGTACATCTCACTAAACATTAAAAGAGGGTAATTTCTAATTCCAAAAGCATCTTCTATCATTATGGAAGCATAATTTTAAGATACAATATCTGGATAATCAATGTATTTTCATGGCTTACTGAGTGAATTTTGTCATTAGATCTGACTGCTATAACATGTCTCTCTTCCATCTTTAAAGATGCTTTCTGATTCTAGCCAAAGAACATTCTGGATTTATTGGTTTATTTGGTTTTGGCATAAGTTCTTTCATTTAAACACATTTTAAAATGGGAGACATACATACATGCATAAAGCATGTCTATTTTAAATAAAAACTGTAAATTATAAAATACATACCAGCACCTGTATATCCACTTTCCTGATGAAGAAATGGAATGTTGCTTGCACCCCAGAAGTTCTCAAGTGCCATTACTGAAACACTTTTTCCTTACTGTAGAGGAAAGCACCATCCTGAATGTTGTGATTATTCTTCCTTGCATTTCTTTACTACCTAAATGTAGAACTGAAAACATTCTGTGTAGCTTTACATGTTTTTTGAACTGTATGTGAATGTACTCATACAGTGTTGTGTCTGAATGCCTTCATTCTGTGTTCGTGAGATTCATCCATGTCGTTGTGTGAAGGTGTAGGTTGTTAGTTTTCAGTTATATAACATTCCTTCATTTAATACATCAAACTTTAGTTGTCCATTCTCTTGATGACTGTTTGTGTTGTTTCCGATTTGGGGCTATTGCGAACAGGGTTGTGATGAATATTCTGAGTCATACCATTGTGTAAGTGTATTATCTTCCTTAATCTATAGATGAGTGGATCACAGGGTAACATTCATTTTCCATTTCCCAGATAATGAGAATAGTTTTGCAAATTAGTTGTGCCAGTTCACATTTCTATGATAAGAGTTCTGGATCTTCAACATCCTAGACTTTGCTTAACATTACAGCTACTCCTTGACTTATGATAGGATTACATCCTGATAAACCAATGGTAAGTTGAAAATTTAGTAAGTAAAAAATGCATTTAATATACCCAACCTACATAACATCATAGTTTAGCCCACCTTAAACACTCTCAGAACACTTACATTAGCCTACAGTTGGGTAAAATTATCTAGCACAATGTCTATTTTATAATAAAGTGTTGAATATCTAATGTAAGAATATTGAAACATTAAAGCCTGTCCGTGGAAAAGATCAAAATTCAAGGTACGAAAGTCTATTGCTTTCATATCGTCATAAAGTTGAAAAAATTTAAGTTAAACCATTGAAAGTTGGGGATCATCTGTATTAGTTACTGTTTTTGCTATTTGAATGGGTGTTCAGTGGTATCTCATTGTAGTTTTAGTAAGCATTTTTTGGATAACCAATAAGGTTGAGTACTTTTCTGTATGTTTATTGGCCATTTATTCTTTTCTGTATTTTGCTTGTCATTTTCTTTTGGGTTGTCTGTTGTTCATTTTGTTTTTTGAGGCATTCCTTGTATTCTATATATCTGTCCTTTATTGGATACCGTTTTGTTAAACATGTATTTTTAAAAAAGTTTCATGGCTTGTTGCATCTTATGATCAGAAGTTTAGTCGAAAGATATCAGTTTTTTTCTGTGTGGTTTATACCTTTTATTTGCAAGGTTTTGACATTTCATTATTTTTAATTCACTGGAAAAATTTTGGATTCATACTAAGTTGTATGTAATAAGACTGGAAGAAAAACAGCCATATTGTACTGTCTCTAAACTATCCTGGAGTGCTACAGTATGATCATATGCAATATCCAAGAGTAATTTGAAGACATATTTTAAAAGTATAATTTAAATGTTTTTAAGAGCTGCAGTTCTTAGAATTTTCTTTAAGAGGAGCAGGGATAGAATACGCAATGGGTAATTAAATACAATATATACATAGTGCTAAATTAAGGCTTTTTTTTTTTTGGAGGAGATAGAGTGCCACAATATGATTTAAAAGCTGCAAAACATTAAAAAGTACAAATAATGTAACAGAAAGGCAGAACATCTGTTACTTAAAGGAGCTATTAAACTTTGAGTGCTAACACACATGCTATGACACAATTCTAGTGTATCTTCACATTACTCTGCCTTATTTTGAGTGTTATATTATGAATAGTATAATGAATAGTATAAATATAATTATATTTCTTAAAGGCTAGTTTTTGTATATATTTGGAAAAGATGACTATATAATAGTAAGACATCTTATTAAATGTGTAGAAAAATGTACATCTGTAGGCTTCAAAGGAGTTATTTTTGAGGTTATGCAGGTATTCAGAAAATATTGCTGCTTCTCAAATTTTGATTGCAGTTTTGGAATTACATTCATGAACATATAAGTAGGTACATAATACATTGGTTTATTTATCGTGAGAATATAATCTCATTCTTTGTAACCATAATATATATTTTTAAAAGTCAAACATTGAAGTATAATTCATACATAATCAAATGCATAAATTTTAAGTGTACCTTTTGAGCTTTAAAAAAATGTGTATACTTTCATATCCACCATTGAATATCCACCAGTGGCATTCCATTGTTGGATATATCACATTTGAGTTGTTTCCCGTTTTTTGCCAGTGTGAATAAAGGTGTTGTGAACATTCATGGACAAGGGTATTTTTAGACAAGTTTTATTTCTCTTGGGTAAATGGTCAGTAATGAATTATGAGTTATTGTGTGGCAAGCATATATTTAGCTTTATAAGACAGTTTTAAATTATTGTCTGCAGTGCTTGTACCCTTTTATATTCCCACCAGCAATTTATGAGCATTCTAGTTGTTCTACATCCTTGCCAACTCTTGTGTTGTCAGGTGATGTTGAACATGTTATTTAAAGTGTGTGTTCATATCTTTTGTTCACTGGTTTTTTGGTTTGTCATCTTATTGAGTTTCAATAGTTTATTTTTTATTTTTTATGCATTTTGAGTACTAACCTTTTGTCACAGTGTTTTCCAAGGAGAAATTGAAAATTGTTGTGGTGATAGTGCCATTGGACATGTTTGTTTACTTTCTTCTCTGTTTTGTATGCACCCCTCCCCACAAAGGGGTTTCCTTACCTTTTTACTCTGTATGTGGTTGTGTTTGGAAAGATGAGAAAGAAAGATCACTATTATGCATGGTAGGGGTAAACAATAACACCACCACCAAGACTCACACAAAAAAGATGGAAAAAAAATGGAGAGCCCAGAAATAGGGCGGTACACCTACAATCATCTGATCTATGACAAAGCTGACCAAAATAAGCAATGATGAAAAGACTCCCTCTTTAATAAATGCTGCTGAGTTAACTGGCTAGCTATATGCTGAAAATTGAGATTGAATGCCTTCCTTAAACCATATATAAAAATTAACTCAAGATGGATTAAAGACTTAAATGTAAAATCCAAAACTATAAAACTTATGGAAGGCAACCTAGGCAACATTGTTCTGGCCTTAGGAATGGGCAAAGAGTTCATGATGGAGTTGCCAAAAACAATTGCAATAAAAGCAAACATTGACAAATGAGATCTAATTAAACTTAAAAGCTCCTGCACAGCACAATAAACTATCAACAAAGTAAACAGAGAGCCTACAGAACGGGAGAAAATATTTGCAAACTATGTATCTCATAGCAGGCTAATATCCAGTATCTATAAGAAACTTAAATTGACCAGAAAAAAACAACCCCATTAAAAAGTGGGCAAAGGACATGAACAGAAATTAGTTTTTCTTTTCTTTTCAAAAGAAGATATATATGCAGTTAACAAGCATATAAAAAAAGCTCAGTATCACTGATCATTAGAAAAATGCAGAACAAAACCCTAATGAGTTACCAACTCAAACTAATCAGAATGGCTATTATTAAAAAGTCAAAAAATAAGATGCTGGTGAGGTTGTGGGGGGAAAAAAGGGAACACTTATACATTACTGGTGGGAATGTAAATTAGTTCAACCATTGTGGAAAAGAGTGTGGCAATTTCTCAAAGATTGCTAAAATAGAATGAACATTCAATTCAGCAGTCCTATTACTAGGTATCTACATCTAAAGGAATATAAATGATTCTACTATAAAAACACCTGCATGCAAATGTTCATTGCAGCACTACTCACAGTTGCAAAGACAACCTAAATGCCCATCAGTAATAGACTGGATAAAGAAAAGGTGGTACACACACATCATGGAACACTATGCAGCCATAAAAAGAAACGAGATTATGTCCTTTTTAGGGACATGGATGGAGCAGGAGGCCATTTTCCTTAGCAAACTAACACAGGAATAGAAAACCAACGACTGCATGTTCTCACTTATAAGTGGGAGCTAAATGATAACTGTATTAGTCCATTTTCACACTGCTTTGAAAAACTACCTGAGATTAGGTAATTTATTTTAGAAAAATGATTTAGTTGACTTGCTGTTCTGCATTCTTAACAGAAAGAATGCCTGGGAGGCCTCAGGACTCTTGGTGGAAGGTGAAGGGAAGGCAAGAATATCTTACCATGGGGAAGCAGGAGAGAGAGAGAGAGAATGGAGGAAGTACCACATACTTTCAAACAACCAGATCTCAGGACAACTCATACACTATCATGAAAATAGCAAGGGGGAAGTCTACCTCTGTGATTCAGTCACCTCCCAGCAGGTCCCTCCCCTGACATGGGATTACAATTTGAGATGACATTCAGGTGAGGACCCAGAGCCAAACCATATTATTTTGTTCCTGACCCCTACCAAATCTCATGTCCTTCTCACATTTCAAAACACATTCATGCCTTCCCAATAGTCCCCCAAAGTCTTAACTCATTCTAGCATTAACCCAAAAGTCCAAGTCCAAAGTCTCATCAGAAACAAGACAAGTCCTTTCCTTCTGTAAGCCTGTAAAATCAAAAGCAAGTTAGTTAATTCCAATACAATGGGAGTACAGGCATGGGGTAGGTGCTCTCATTCCAAATGGGAGAAATTTGCCCAAACAAAGGGGCTATTGACCCCATGCAAGTTCAAAACCCAGCAGGAAGCCATTATGTATTAAAGCTCAAAAATAATCTCTGTTGACTCTGTGGCTCAGATCCAGGGCACACTGGTGCAAGAGGTGAGTTCCCATGGCCTTGGGCAGCTCTGCCTCTGTGGCTCTGCAGGGTACAGTCCATTTTGCTGATTTTATGGGGTTGTGTTCAGTGCCTGCAGCTTTCCTAGACACATGGTATAAGCTGTCAGTGGATCTGTCATTCTGGGATCTGGAGGATGGTGGCCCTTTTCTCACAGCTCTATTGTGCACTGCCCCAGTGGGGATTGTGTATGGAAGCTCCAATCCTACATTTCCCTCCACACTACCCAAGTAAAGGTTCTCTATGAAGTTTCCACCCCTGCAGCAGACTTCTGCCTGGACATCCAGGCATTTACATACGTTCTCTGAAATCTAGGCAGAGGCTCCCAAAGCTCACCTCTTGCCCTCTGCACACCCACAGGCCAAACACCATGTGGAAGCTGTTTAGGCTTGGGGCTTGCAACCTCTAAGGCTATGGCCCAGGCTCTACCTTGGCCCCTTTTATCCATTACTGGAACTGAAGTAGCTGGGTCATGGCATACCATGTCCCAAGACAGCACAGAACATCTAGGTCCTGTGCCTGACCTATGAAATCATCTTTCCCTCCTACACCTCAGGACCTGTGATGGGAGGGGCTGCTGTGAAGAACTCTGAAATGCTCTGGAGACATTTTCCCCATTATGATGGCTATTAACGTTCAGCTCCTCTTGACTTATGCAAATTTCCACAGCTTTGGGTTCCCTCATCCCCAAAAATCAATTTTACTTTTCTACTACATGGTCAGGCTGTAAATTTTTCAGACTCTATGCTCTGCTTCCCTTTTAAACATAAGTTACAATTTCTGATCATCTATTTGTGAATGCACAGGACTATATGCTTTTGGAGCAGCCAGGTGACTTTGTAAATGCTTTGCTGCTTAGAAATTTCTTTCACCAGATATCTTCAGTCACCTCTCTTCAGTTCGAAGGGGCAAAAATACCACCGGTTTCTTTATTAAAGCATTGCAAGGGTGACCATTACCCCAGTTCCCAATAACTCTCTCATTTCCATCTGAGACCACCTGAGCCTGGACTTTATTATCCATATGACTATTTTGGTCAAAACCATTCAACAAGTCTCTAGGAAGTTCCAGACCTTCCCACCTGTCTCTTTCTGGGCCCTCCAAACTGTTCCAACCTCTGCCTGTTACCCAGTCCCAAAGTTGCTTTCACATTTTTAGATATTTTTGAAGCAGTTCCCTACTAATACCAATTTTCTATATTAATTCGTTTTTATACAGCTATAAGGAACTGCATAATATTCCATGGTGTATATGTGCCACATTTTCCCTGTCCAGTCTATCATTGATGGGCATTTGGGTTGGTTCCAGGTCTTTGCTATTGTAAACAGTGCTGCAATGAACATTCGTGTGCACATGTCCTTATAGTAGAATGATTTATAATCCTTTGGATGTATACCCAGTAATGGGATTGCTGGGCCTATGCAACAATCTTGCATGTTCTTCACATGTACCCCAAAACCTAAAATGCAATAAAATAAATAAATGGAACTAAAAAAAAAAACGAGACTGGGTAATTTGAGGAAAAGAGATTTGACTCACAGTTCTGCAGGCTTAACAGGAAGCATGAATGGGGGACCTCAGGGAACTTACAGTCATGGTGGAAGGTGACAGGGCTGCAAGCACATCTTAACATGGGTTGTCTTTAGAGAGTGCAAGTGAAAGGGGAAGTGCCACACAGTTTGGAACAACCAGATCTTCTGAGAACACACTCACTATCATGAGAACAGCAGGGGGAAGTCTTCCCCCGTTATTCAATCACCTCCCAGCAGGCCGCTCTCCTGACACATGGGGATTACAATTAAAGATGAGATTTGGATGAGGACACAGAGCCAAACCATATAAAAAAACTTGTGGACCCAAAGAGTAGAACAACAGACACTGGGATCTTCTTGGGGGTGGAAGTTGGGAGGATCAGAAAGAGTAAGTATTGAGTACTAGGCTGAGTGAGGAAACAATAAGTAAATGAAACCCCAATAACATGAATTAACCTATATACCAAACCTGCACCTGTATCCCTGAACCTGAAAGTTAAAATTTTTAAAAAGAGAGAGCTATTATGGAAAGAAGTAATTTTAACCCCTTCAATTAGATATAAAGCCCCAAAATAACTTTTCAGTTGTAAATGCAATGTGTTTTAGATAAATATCTGTCACAGCACTGTGTCACTATATATGGCATTCAAACTCCTAGCACAGCCTCTCATGATCTATGGCAGCTTTAGGTCACTCTTAAAAACATGTTGAAATGGCCAAGAGCAGTGGCTCATGCCTGCAATTCCAGCGCTTTGGGAGGCCAAGGTGGGTGGATCACCTGAGGTCAGGAGTTTCAGACCAGCCTGACAAACAAGGTGAAACCCCATCTGTACTAAAAATATAAAAATTAGCCAGGCATGGTGGTGGATGTCTGTACTCCTGGCTACTCAGGAGGCTGAGACAGGAGAATTGCTTGAACCTGGGGTGGGGGGGTGCAACGATTGCAGTGAGCTGAGATCACGCCACTGCCCCCCAGCCTGGGCGATGGAGCAAGACTTCATCTAAAAAAAAAAAAAAAAAAAAAACCAAGTTGAAATATTCATTCAACATTCAAGGGGACCTGATATCTGAGATTAGTTTGACCTATTGAAGCACTGGTCCTTAAATTTGGGAGAAAAGTTTGAGAGTCTAATGACAGCTATACACTACTTCCCCAGATAAACATGTACATTTATGAATATGCATACACATAGACAATTTTGCATGTAGTCATATGAGACTTCATGAACCCCTGAAGCTCATCCAAAGTCTCCAATTTGAAAACCTCTACAATAAAACTTCCTCTTTTGTGTCTTCATGGGCCACTGCATTTTCACTGCTTGTGAGGACCTAACATTTCTTTCTCATGTAGTCCTCTTTATCTGTTCTTCAGCAAATACGTGATGTGAGGATAATCTTGCAAAATGTAGAGTATTGAGAAAGGTGAACATTTGCCTAAGACCCTACTTCTTTGTCAACTTATGCTGAGTATGCCTGTGTTCATCTAATACCCTTCATATAAAGAAGGCAAGATGATTTATCTAGGCTGAGAGTAGAAACTAAGCAAGAAAGGATAGTGACAACCTAATACAGGTTCTTGAATAAAAGGGTAGTTTCTAATTTTGATGTGGAACCATAAACATAAGCGTTTATTCCTACTATCATGGATGAATAGTTGCTCCTATTCCTGCATACTCCTCACTGAGCTTCCTTGAGTGTCATTGTGGATAACTCTGGTTACTTGATAGTGCAGAACTCTGCTGGGGAAGAAAACTGAATGTGGTGACATTGGGTTATTCTGCCATTTTAGCTGATTTGAGGAGATAGTCTTTCCATAGATAGGAAGTTCTGATGCTATGAGTGATAGGGCAGGGTAGTGCTTTTTCATATCCATATAGTGGGCTTTAGTTATTCACTGGAATATGGATAATGAGCAGTTGTCTCTAAAGTATCTCTGAAGTTGAGATTTTTGGAGGGACTTCTTGAGGGAAGTGATTTACAACGAACTGGACCTTCATTATTGGTAATAAGCTCTTTTCCTTTGGCGTTTTTATTTTGAAGCATAATGCTCACTTGAATAGGAGTAAGTTCTTTATTTTTTGTTCATTTCTGGGCACAGTGCCTAGATTTTTGTTGGGGTAAGTTTAGCCTCTAAAGAAACTAATTTCTTAAACAGTAGATGTTTCATAGTCTCTGGTGGACCCAGCAAACTATTCAGTACATTGAGAGCAGGAACTCTTGGAGACCTCCTGAAACAAGAGGATCTTGAAATCTGCTGTGGAATAGCAACCCCAAGGGAGCAACCCTCCTGCCCTCCAGAAATAGTTAGATTTGTTGCTTTAAGTCTTGGTTGAACACACACTGGCTAATATCTGAGGATAGAAATCTCATGACTTTAGGGACTTGTCATCATTTCATTTGCTGGAAGTAAACATCTCTTGCTGTTACTTTTTCCTTAGATCTGTAGCGAAATTCCTTGTTCAGTTACCAATAAGTATCTCTTTTTGGATAACTCTCTCCATTTTTAAGCAACACTATTGCATTCAAGGCTACAGATGGCTTAGTGCTTCAGTCAGCTGATACTTCTCCCTAAAGTTATGTAATATCCCCGCTTGAATTTCCACATGGTAGCTACATTCCTTTCTCTTTCTCAGAACCCTGCTTCTCTCTGATTAACTCTGCTTGTCTATTCTACATAAGATGCCCTGATTGTTGCCTGCATTTCCCATTGCATTCCCTCCCCCATCCCCACTATTAAGCAAGTCTAAAAGTCATTCCACCTTGCAAAAGTTTTAACTGCCCTTCCCTAATAGAGAATATTTTCTGAAATTATTCTAAATTTATTCCTTTCTATTTAACATGCGTTAAGTGCACGTGCATTGCACGCACGCGCACACACACACACACACACACATATATATATATATAGAGAGAGAGAGAGAGAGAGAGAGTGTATATTAGGAATTGGGTAAGTGGTCCTGGAGGAGCTCATGACCCAGGACATAGCTATGTTTGGTTGTCCTATGATGTAATAACTAGCTGTGTGAACATGTACTACAGAGGTGTAGAAATGTGTTTAAACCTGTTGTGGAATATTAAAAGAGGTCAGGATATATATCTGCATAACAAATAACCACAAACCCAGTCACTTAAATGATGATCATTTATTCTTGCCTGCAAGTCTGTGGGTCACCTGTGCTATTCTTCTAGTTTTGACGTTGTTTGCTCATTTGTCGAAGGTCAACCACAGGCTGGGAATTTGTCTCAGCTGGTCTTGTCTGGGCTCTTTCAGGTATTTTGGGGTCAGGAGGTTGTAGGCTGGTTTAGAATAGATGGAGCTGAGTAGGCTTGTCTTTGGTGGCTTCTCCTCCTCCAGGAGGCTAGTCTGGGCTTTTTCTCATCTGAGGCAATGTTCCAAGGAACAAGCAGAAGTGCTCAAGGCTTTCTGAGGTCTAGGCTCAGAACTGGCACACTGTTATTTCTGCAACATTCTGTTGGCCATAGCAAGCCACAAAGCCAGCCAACATTCAGAGGTAATGGAAATAGACTTTACCTTTTGATGAGAAGTGCTGCAGAGTTGCGTGGCAAAGCCTGTGGATACATGGTGGGAAATAACTTGGACCACTTTTTATGATTGATCTACCATTGCACCACAGAAGAAATTACATTTGAATAAGGCTTTAATTGATAATCAGACTTCCTGAACTAGAAGAGTCATTAGAAGGCATTGAATACAGACATATGGAAAGTTTGGATGATAAAAAATTATATGGGCAGTATGAGCAACTTAATTCCAGAGTTGTTCCTGGAACAATAACTTGTTTTACTGTCATTTTCAGATCTACTTCACTGTTTACAGTCTTAAAGTTTAGGGTTGAGGAGACTATTTTAGGCTAATTGCTTATAAATTAGGAAACACCTAGAAATGTTGAGGGCCACTCAGTCCTTAAATCACATTCTTGACAGAAGTGGAACTATTACTGTGAACTCAGATTTCATGGTGCTCTTCGTAAGTACCGTCCATGTTTCCAGTTTTACATTTTTGAAAGGAAGGCATGTTTCATGTGTTATTTCTTAATGCGACCTGCCTTCTACATTCTAAATATTTCTTTTACAGTATCAGTTACTGTGGGCTTATCAGAAAGATTTGTGAAAATAGTGAGGGCAAATGCCTAAACCCTCATATATCACCTCATACTGATGTTGAGATTTTAATAAGCTTTAAATGATACAGAATAGAAGCAGCTCCTATGATATTTCACCCTTTTAGCTGTGCCTTTGTGTTCTAGACACAGTTGTAAAGTTCTGAAGTCACAGCCTGAGCCATTAAGGGTAAGATCATGATGTCTCTGGATACCCAGAATGAGTGTCCTGGTCTTACTTGTAATTTTAGAACTGCTGCTTCTTGAGGACCAGAGTCAAGTGATTGTATTAGACTTTGAGAAAGTTCCAGGCCATACTGTTTGACCCACAGATTCCATCCCACTGTTCTGTCACTTTCTTCTCTTCACAGGAATATAGCAAGATCTGGAAGAGAAAAAGAGGACACTACTTCAGCTGTGTTCTTTATCATCTCACACTTGTTCATCCTTAACCATATATTAAGAATTGTGGGCTTGGCACAGTGACTCAATCCTGTAATCCCAGTATTTTGGGAGGCCAAGGCAGGAGAATTGTTGAGCCCAGGAGTTCACGATTAGCCTAGGTAACATAGTGAAACCTCATCTCTACCAAAAGTAAAAATAGCTGGGTGTGATGTTGTGTACCTGTGGCTGGAGCTCCTTTAAAGACTGAGGTGAAAAAATTACTTGAGCCCTAAAGATTGAGGCTGCAGTGAGCTATGATTGCACCATTGCACTCCAGCATGGATGACAGAGGTGAGAATCATCACCAAAAAAAAAAAAGAAAAGAAAAATAATTGTAATTCATATACCTTAATTCCTGCTAGAGAAACCAAGTCAAGATGAAGATAATCGGAACTGAATTCTTAGCTTTATGAAGGCTGTGTGCTTAATTTTTATTTTAAAGTTTGGTTTGTATGAGCCATACATCTTCAGGTAATCCTGTAAAACAAATGAAAGCACAATCACCTACATACCTATGAATATTTGTCTGAATATTATCCTTAGAAAAAATAGACCAATGAATTGAAATACTTCTTTACCATACTATACTTAATTTTCAGTAGTATGTATGGTTATAATTTTTCTCCATTACATTATTTCGATGATGTACTTTAGTAAACCATGGTTGCTTGCAAGTAAAACTTGAGCTTTTCAAAATACTCCTTAATTCTTAAAAATGCAAGAACTTTTTTGATAATATGTATACACATTTGGTGCTCATATTTTCTATAGTTTATGGGTGTTCAAGTATTTACTGACACCTCTTAGCTACAAAGCCCTGTGCTAGAAACTGTAAATTAGATGATTGGGACTTAGACATGATCCAAACCTATCAGGTCAAGAAAGACAAATGTGCAGCTATTACAAAGGCTCTACTATGGCAGATAATTTTTCTGATTGCTAGATGACATTAATTTTCCATTTTGCCTTTGGGATATGCTAGAATTTTATATTTTGGCCTTCATTCAAAGATATTTTGAAGAATAAAAGTTAAAAAAAAATCTGCCTTATTACATTCTTCAAGTCAAACTATTGCCCAACGGAAAAGGAAGAGTGAGTTGCTTTACATAATAAGTTAGGATTGAGCACAGGCATGAAGTTGGTTTATGCATTTTCTTCTATGTTTTTATAGATACAAACTTTTCACCTTGTTGGATTCTTTAGCTTAAAAAACATAAAAATGATTATTAATTATGGCCCCTAAGTGTTAAAAATGTCTCTTGGTCTTAGTAAATAAGTAGCCTGAACTAAAGTTTCTGGAAAGATTGTCTTCATTATTTGCAGCCATCATGCAAAACATATATCTTGCAAAAACTGGTGACCATTCATTTTGTCAATTACCTCAAAGCTGAGGAATGGCAAAAGGCAAAATGTATAAAACGTCCAGAACAGGCATTAACAAATTATTTTTTCTTACTTTTCCAAACCTTTGAGGACTTAACACAGGTTACTTGAAATATAGATGTTGTTTTCATCAGTAGATTTCTAGAAACTATGGGTAAAGCTCACACGAGTTTCAAATAATTTTCCTTCATTTCTTTCACTTCAACTTCTAATATTAATAAAAATTTTACTCTAGATTCAATGGAAGTCCTAGCTTTTATTTCCAGGGTGCAACCTGCTGTTACCAATGTGACTGAAACTTTTTACTCTTTCCTAATAACTTATGCAAATAAATAAATAGTTAAGTGGTCCAGTCAATCCCTATGACTGTTACAGACATTCAAAAGCTCATGTAGATATTAAAATGTACTATCTCGGTTCCATTTCTTTGGAGGAGGTATGTACAGGAAATGTCTTTGTCCTTGAAAATGTAAGTAGCTGGGCCAGCTATCACATTGTTCCAGGTGTTTTAGCATTCCCTAGCTGTAATAGTCTAGATAAGCTGATCTCAGAAAATGCTAACTCCCTAATTTGCATTCTTAGACATGTTACTGCTGTACTGAATGCTATCAAATGCTCTTGACCTAAAGAGTAATCAATAGCAGAGATTTTAGTTTTCTATTCTAGGTTGGAAGAATCTTGGTAATTTTGACATAATTGGACAATTGTGTTGTTTTCCATTACATTCAGCTTTGGCTTCCAGTGATAGCCCCAAAGAAGTAATTTCCATATTCTCTACTTGTATTTTAGTTATCTGGCCCCAGTGAGAGATGCCCCAAGATATTCTTGTGTGACACAGCTGGATAGGGTAGGGGTTTCTAACTCAACCATCAGTGGAGCTGGACAGGGGAATCAAATTTCCTGACTGAGGTGGGTTGCATGAAGGCAAGAAGGAATGGTGATAGGTGGCCAAGTGAAGGGTACACAAGGGTGTCAGGTGTGTATATAGTATTGTGGGTCACATCCAGTTGATTACCATCACACTGGAATGCAGTCCCACTTTTGAAAGATTGCATGCTTCCCCCCACAACACACACAAACTGCCCTAAGAGGAGCTAGATATATTTTGTTGCAGAATTTCCCAACTTAAAAATACTGTGCAGTTAAACAAAACACTTATTTGTGTCAGGATGTGGTTGGCACTATGATCCAGGCTTCCCTATCCATGAATGGTGGCATCTGAGGCCATTTCATCATCATCTTCAGTACTTTCATACATTATTTAACAGCAGCATTAAAATAATGTTAATCTGTCTTTATAAACAGTGGATACTATTTTCAAAAATTGTGATAAAACTACCTAGGTCAAAGCCAAGGTTCCTTTGGATGCTAAACATAAACTGGCAGCTGTTAACTATTTACTGTAATTTCAGCATTAATGCCATTCTCATTTCTAAAATTGGAAGACTTTGAGCCAAACTTATCTTCATTCTACATGGGGACCTCAGAGGAAAACACCCCTACATATAATTCACCTCAACCTTAAATGTACAGGCAAGAGGAAGAGAGGTGTCAAGTGCTTGCTGAGAGCTCTCAGTGAGATCTCTAGATAATGTATTTCTTTTTCATCTGCTTCCCTTGGGGAAGAAGCTATTCCACAAATGTTTATTGAGTATCGAACCTTCTGAATTATAAATTTTCATCCCCTCTGTTGTGTCCCTTGCTCTGAAGGTTTTCTCCTTCAATCAATAGTTTCCATTTCAGCTATGTTTATTATTGCAATTAACCACCACCTTCTAACTGTTCTTTGCAATGTTTTATAAAAGCAACCACCAGATACTTCCAAGTATCCTAAAGAAAAATGTCATCCCCACTCCAGCCCTAGCTATTAAACATTTATAATAAACAAAGTCATTTACTGAGTACCTATAGTTTGCCAGGGAATATGCTAAGTTGTGGGGTGTAGTGGCCTATGAAAATATATGACACAGCAATGTATAATCTTTTAAAAAGATGCTAATGCACTGTTCTGTCAATACTGTCTCTGGAAGGAGTTCAGATAATGTATAATAAATCATTAGTGGACCAAGCCAGCATCTAGTTAAACACTAATCTTGGTTACAGAAGGTTACAGAAATATATTTCTGAAGTGACTCCCATACTAAATTTTGATCCGTTAAACAAGTTACTACTTTTCTTGTTGGATAATTTTCCCTCATCTGTGAAATTATTTTTTTTTGTTTGTTTTTAATTTGCTTTTAGGAACAGAACTTACTAATTTTTACTAATAGCAATTGTACAATGTTTTTAATTACTAAAAAAAGATTCTATCAAAATCTAGTTGAGCTCAACTCAATATAAGTTTAATTTTAAAGCATTAATGAATTAATTTATAGAACATACAATGTAGCTTTTGAGTTATGCCAAAAATGAAGCCATTAATTCCCAAATTGAGCTTAAACCCTAATTTTCTTTCTTTGCAGAGCCTGGATACCTGGGTATTTGATGAGCAGTTGTGTACTGATGCTTTGCCCAGGGAGCACTGCCAGCGATTTGCCCTACATACAAGTCAGGCCTCCTTTTAAGTCAGGCCTAGAAGTGAGCAGTGATTCCTCCTAGTAAGAACTGATAGACTGAAGGACATTTTGGGGGCACTCAGTTTCTCTTCTGTTACCCCTTTTTGTTAACTTAGGAACAGGTAGTAACCCTTCCCCTTCCCCCATCCCAAACCCAAAAGAATGCCCCCAGGAAGATTACCCAGTGACATTCACAGTAAATGTGAATAAATGTTAATCCACAAGCCTGGTGTTAATGGTTTTTCCCTTCCCATTTGCTTGTGTTTCCTACCTGCTGAGTAAGAATACCTGAAGAAGTGTCAAGAAGATGCTGCTGTTGAAGGCCTTGGAGTCCTCCAGATTCGACTTACTTTACACTTTAAAATATCTAAACAAGGCATTTAATATTGCAGCCAACTACCTCATGACCAGAGGCACAATATTCAGGAACCATTTCCTCTTCTCCGTCTGGAATGCAGTACTCTGCTATATGGGTTTTCACACTTTTGTTCACAGGATTTCTTTACTGTCTTAACTCCTTGAGAACCCCAATGAATTTAAGTTTATGTGGCTTATCTGTATCAACATTTTGGATTAGATATTAGAACTAAGCAATTCTGAGTTATTTAGCAAATTTATGTAAAATTAACACCATTACTTGATGAAATATTATTTTTATGAGAAAATACCTTCTAAGAACAAAAATCTTTACTGAAAAAAATTGTTTTACATTTTCACAGATTTCTTTAGTGTCTGATTTAAGGGAGGACAGCTGGATTCTCATATCTCCTGCATTCAATCTGTTACGATATGCTATTTTGGTTTATGTAGAAACTGGGCCTCATACAAATATGTAGTTGGAAAAGAAAGGATCATTTTAATACCCTTTTCAGGTAATTGTGGATATTCTTCTCTAATAGTGTACTAAAACTTGACAAATGGTAGTTTCTTAAGGGTTTCTTACAAGGGAGAAAATGAAACAACACCAATGAACTTTTCATACTATAAAACACCCTGGTCTATCTTGCTTTTTGAATGGAGCTGTTACTCACCCACACATGATTTTGTAACATCATACATTTGTTCCTTGGAAAATACTGGTAGATTGAGTTATGCAGATCTTCCAAACAGTGACATACTTGATTGTTTGATGTCAGAATCATTGCATTTATTAACATCGCCACTGATCTTATCAGAAAGGTTCTTCAGTACTGGGAAGCCCTCAAGCTCATGGTGGCAAATATAAGTTTGCAAAAATTCTAATTTTCACCTGAAAGCGGGAATGTTGTTATTGGCAACAAATACAGTCAGTTTTCCTTGAAGTGATGGGCTTACTTTACATATTTTCAAGAAAATCTTTGTTAAATAACCAGTCTGGAAAACCATCATTTGCCTATCAGTCATTCATTCAAATTAAAAAAAAAATGGTGTTCCATAAAAATAACAGGTAGTTCAGCTTGCAGCACAGTTGCACAAGCTCTTTTCCTGTGCAGAACCGTCATACATCAGAAGTGCTTCGTGTGTACTTCATGCTCTGTCACATAGAATATTAAAGTTCCGTAAGTTCAAGGGTTGAGGTTTAGTAACATTTATATAATTGTTATTGCTTGATTACACACCTTGAGTGAAACTTCCTGTTGTTTATGTTTTGAATTGGTAGTGGCTAGTGGTGAAAAATAAAGTGACTATTCATACACTTGGGTGTCTCTACCATTATTCATACTAAGACACCAGCAATTTTACCCACCATCAGTCCAAATGGCAACAGAGTAAATAAGTCCAAAAACATCATAGAATTATTATGGAAATAGCTTTGACCTTTTGGATTTGAGACCCCCGAGAGTAAACTGCTGCTCTATTACATATGTTCCAAA
Source organism: Cebus imitator (assembly GCF_001604975.1). NCBI lineage: Eukaryota > Metazoa > Chordata > Mammalia > Primates > Cebidae > Cebus > Cebus imitator. The sequence goes on from NW_016107416.1 coordinate 4,254,416, forward strand.
TCTCTGGGTTGCAGATTTACTCTCATATTGTAACACCATTATACTTCATCAAGAAGTGGGGTTATGCTACCTTTCCTCACTTACCAAACACCAAAACTAAGCATGTAGATGTCTTTACATTAGTCACATTTTAGTAATTCCTTATCCCAGTTCGCCATGATGAACATGTAGACATGAGCTTAATCCAAGCTGTAACCATGATTACTCTTTTCCCCAGGCTGGCCCTACTTGCTGGGCCACAGCTGGCTTACACATGCCCTCTTACCCATCGCTGCTTACCCTGCCATTGTCATGTGAGCTATCCTCAGCTTCCTGAGGTTCCCTGTTGGAGTATCCTGAGCTCTGCATGGAAACATTTTTCTACTGAATTTTAGTACCATGTCGGTGAGAATATCACCCCCATCCCTTGGTTGCAGTGGCAATGCTTAAAGATATTTGATGAACTTGCCATTATATTGGGAAATATGAGTGTTAAAGTCGAAATACTTCTGGAACCTAAACTCACACCTATTGTTCTGATTTTTTACCAAATAAAGGAAATGATGGCCCTTACTAATTAGCTTGGATTTTAAAATATAAAGATGGTATCGAAGGCAAATAGATAGGAGGTGAAGTATTTGAAATGTGGCATTGGACCTGGGCTTAAAAATTTCAGGTGTGATATTTCCTCTTACCAGCTCTTTGACCTTCTGTAAGGTGAGCTACCTCTTTGAACCTATTTTTCCTGTCTATAGGTGAGTGTTAATAATATTTTCCTCTAAGTGTTATAGGGAAGCTCAATCTCGTTTTGTAGATAGCAGCTACTATACTGTGTGGACATAGTAGATAACTTTTAAAAATCATAATTTATGACTAAGGTAATTAGACATTTACCAGGTCTGATTTCAGCTATCATATACAGTTGGCATTATTACAGTATGAATTCATGCCCTCATGAATTTAAAAAATGGTGTTTTTTGGCATGTGTGCCTTAGCTGAAGTTGTGAAACATGTTTTTTAAGTGTACAAGTAATGGAGAGCAGATGAGAAACAAATTGCAAGGACTCTTTTTTCAGTTATCCAAACATGACAGAAAACTCACATTGTTCAAAGAATAGGGCCTTTAATTGGATGGGATTTTTATTTGATTTATGAACTAAGGCTAATGTTGTGGCTTGGTCATATTCTAACCCCATGACTGTCTTAATAGCTTAAAATACATTGGGTAGTAATGCCTGCGAATAGGTTTTTTTTTTTTTCCTAAACATCTGGCTTATATTATTACTCATCAAAGGAGCAGGTAATCAGTTTTTTCCAAGAATAGTTAAGAATATTTGAGAAATGTAGAGAGAAAAATTTTAAGCCTATTGACTTTTCCTCTTCATTACTGAGTAAGCAAACTTTGATACTTCTATTATGCTATAAAATAATTCATGGTACAAATTTAAACTGATGTATTTGTTTAGGACAGAGGATGAGTTATGAAACACTTGTTTTTATTATACATTATTTTTCAGGAAGGTGATTTTTAAAAATTTTTTTTAGAAATTTTATTGCACTTTAGTTTCTGGGGTACATGTGAAGAACATGCAGGATTGTTGCATATGGAAATGTTTGCTGCCTCCATCCCCATTACCTATATCTGGCATTACTCCCCATGTTATCCCTCCCCAACACCCTATCACAAACTGTCCCTCCCCTGGTTCCCCCACACAGACCCCAGTGTGTGATGCTCCCCTCCCTGTGTCCATATATTCTTATTGTTCAACACCTGCCTATGAGTGAGAACATGTGATGTTTGATTTTCTGTTATTGTATCAGTTTGCTGAGAATAATGGTTTCCAGGTTCGTCCATGTCCCTGCAAAGGACACAAACTCATCATTTTTTATGGCTGCATAGTATCCCATGGTGTATATGTGCCACTTTTTCCCTTTCCAGTCTACTGTCATCCGTGGGCATTTGGGTTGGTTGCAGGACTTTACTATTGTAAACAGTGCTGCAGTTAACATACATGTACATAAGTCTTTATAATAGAAAGATTTATAATCCTTTGGATATATACCCAGTAATGGGATTGCTGGGTCAAGTGGAATTTCTATTTCTAGGTCCTTGAGGAATCACCCCACTGTCTTCCACAATGGTTGAACTAATTTACACTCTCACCAACAGTGTAAAAGTGTTCCTATTTCTCCACATCCTCCCAGCATTTGTTTTCTCCACATTTTTTAATGATCGCCATTCTAACTGGCGTGAGATGGTATCTCAGTATAGTTTTGATTTGCATTTCTCTAATGACCAGTGATGATGAGCATTTTTTCATATGTTTGTTGGCCTCATGTATGTCTTCTTTTGTAAAGTGTCTGTTCATGTCCTTTGCCCACTTTTGAATGGACTTGTTTTTTTCTTGTAATTCTGTTTTAGTTCTTTGTAGATTCTGGATATAAGTCCTTTGTCAGATGGGTAGATTGCAAAATTTTTTTCCCATTCTGTTGGTTGCTGGTTCATTCTAATGATTGTTTCTTTTGCTGTGCAGAAGCTCTGAAGTTTGATTAGATCCCCTTTGTCTATTTTGGCTTTTGTTGCCAATCCTTTCGGTGTTTTGGTCATGAAGTCCTTGCCTATGCCTATGTCCTGAATTGGTATTGCCTAGGTTTTCTTCTAAGGTTTTTATGGTGTTAGGTCTTATGTTTAAGTCTTTAATCCATCTGGAGTTAATTTTAGTGTAAGCTGTCAGGAAGGGGTCCAGTTTCTGCTTTCTGCACATGGCTAGCCAGTTTTCCCAACACCATTTATTAAACAGGGACTCCTTTTCCCATTGCTTGTTTTTGTCAGGTTTGTCAAAGATCAGATGGTTGTAGATATGTTGTGTTGCCTCCATGGCCTCTGTTCTATTCCCCTGGTCTTTATCTCTGTTTTGGTACTAGTACCATGCTGTTTTGATTACTGTAGCCTTGTAGTATAGTTTGAAGTCCGGTAGTGTGATGTCTCCCGCTTCGTTCTTTTTGCTTAGAATTGACTTGGCTATGTGGGCTCTCTTTTGGTTCCATATGAAGTTTAAGGTGATTTTTTCCAGTTCTGTGAAGAAGGTCATTGGTAGCTTGATGGGGATAGTGTTGAATCTGTAAATTACTTTGAGAAGTATGGCCATTTTCTTGATATTGATTCTTCCTAACCATGAGCATGGAATGTTTTTCTATCTGTGTCCTCTCTTATTTCCTTGAGCAGTGGTTTGTAGTTCCCCTTCAAGAGGTCCTTTACATCCTTTGTTAGTTGTATTCCTAGGTATTTTATTCTCTTTGTAGCAATTGTGAATGGCATTTCATTCTTGATTTGGCTCTCTTTAAGTCTTTCATTGGTGTATAGGAATGCTTGTGATTTCTGCACATTGATTTTTGTATCCTGAGAAGTTGCTTATCAGTTTCAGGAGATTTTCGGCTGAGACAATGGGGTCTTCTAAATATACAATCATGTCATCTGAAAAAAGAAACAATTTGACTTCCTCCTTTCCTAACTGAATATGCTTTATTTCTTTGTCTTGCCTGATTGCTATGGCTAGAACTTCCAATACTATATTGAATAGGAGTGGTGAGAGAGGGCATCCTTGTCTAGTGCCAGATTTCAAAGGGAATGCTTCCAGTTTTTGCCTATTCAGTATGATATAGGCTGTGGGTTTGTCATAAATGGCTTTTATTATTTTCAGATGCATTGCATTGATACCTAGTTTACTGAGAGTATTTAGCATAAAGGGCTGTTGAATTTTGTCAAAGGTCTTCTCTGCATCAATTGAGATAATCATGTGGTTTTTGTCTTTGGTTCTGTTTATTTGGTGAATTACGTTTATAGACTTGCATATGTTGAAACAGACTTACATTCCGAGGATGAAGTATACTTGATCTTGATGAATAAGCTTTTTGCTGTGCTGTTGCAATCGGTTTGCCAGTATTTTATTGAAGATTTTTGCATCTATGTTCATCATGGATATTGGCCAGAAGTTTTCTTTTCTTGTTGAGTCTCTGCTGGGTTTTGGTATCAGGATGATGTTGGTCTCATAAAATGATTTGGGAAGGATTCCCTCTTTTTGGATTGTTTGGAAGAGTTTCAGAAGAAGTCGTACCAGCTTCTCTTTATATGTCTGGTAGAATTCAGCTGTGAACCCATTGGGACCTGGACTTTTTTTGGTTGGTAGGCTATTAATTGCTGCCTCAACTTCAGCCCTTGTTATTGGTCTATTCAAGGTTTCAACTTCTTCCTGGTTTAGGCTTGGGTGGGTGCAAGTGTCCAGAAGTATATCCATTTCTTCCAGGCTTACTGGTTTATGTGCATAGAGTTGTTTGTAGTAATCTCTGTTGGTGGTTTGTATTTCTGTGGAATCTGTGATGATATACCCTTTATTGTTTTTTATTGCATCTATTTGATTCTCCTCTCTTTTCTTTTTTATTAATTTGGCTAGTGCTGTATTTTGTTGATCTGTTCAAAAAACCAGCTCCTGGATTTATTGATTTTTGAAGGGTTTTTCTCTTTCATTTCTGCTCTGATCTTAGTTATTTCTTGTCTTCTGAGGGGTTTTGAGTTTTTTTTTATCTTGCTCCTCTACCTCTTTCAATTTTGATGGTAGGGTGTCGATTTTAGATCTTTCCTTGCTTCTCATGTGGGCGTTTATTGCTGTAATTTTTCCTCTAGACACTGCTTTAAATGTGTCCCAGAGATTCTGGTACGTTGTGTCTTCTTTCTTGTTGGTTTCAAAGAACATCTTTATTTCTGCCCTCATTTCATTGTTTATTCAGTCAACATTCAAGAGCCAGTTGTTCAGTTTCCATGAAGTTGTGTGTTTCTGAGTTAGTTTCTCAATTCTGAGTTCTAATTTGATTGCACAGTGGTCTGAGAGACTGTTATGATTTCTGTTCTTTTGCATTTGCTGAGGAGTGATTTACTTTATATTATGTGGTCAGTTTTAGAGTAGGTATGATGTGATGCTGAGAAGAATGTATATTCTGTGGATTTGGGGTGGAGAGTTCTGTAAATGTCTGTCAGAGTTGCTTGGTCCAGGTCTGAGTTCAAGTCCTGGATATCCTTGTTAATTTTCTGTCTTGTTGATCTGTCTAATATTGACAGTGGAGTGTTAAAGTCTTCCACTGTTATTGTGTGAGAGTCTTAATGTCTTTGTAGGTCATTAAGAACTTGCTTTATGTATCTGGATGCTCCTATGTTGGGTGCGTATATATTTAGGATCATTAGATCTTCTTGTTGCATTGGTCCTTTTACCATTATGTAATGCCCTTGTCTCTTTTGATCTTTGTTGGTTTAAAATCTATTTTATCAGAGACGAGGATGGCAACTTCTGCTTTCTTTTTGCTCTCCATTCTCTTGGTAATTCTTCCTCCATCCCTTTATTTTGAGCCTATGTGTATCCTTGCATGTGAATTGGGCTTCCTGAAGACAGCACACCTATGTGTTTTGACTTTTTATCCAATTTATCAGTCTATGTCTTTTGATGTGGGCATTTAACCCATTTACATTTAAGGTTAATATTGTTATGTGTGAATTTGATCCTTCCATTTTGATGCTAGCTGTTTTTTTGCCCATTTGTTGACTTGGCTTCTTCATTGTGTCAATGCTCTTTACCATTTTGTACATTTTTGGAGTGGATGATACTGGTTGTTCCTTTCTATGTTTAGTGTTTCTGTCAGGAGCTCTTGTAAAGCAGGCCTGGTGGTGATGAAATCTCTGAGCGATTGCTTGTTCATAAAGGATTTTATTTCTCCTTCACTTATGAAGCTTAGTTTGGCTGGACATGAAATTCTAGTTTGAAATTTCTTTTCTTTAAGGATGTTGAATATCGGCCCCCACCCACTCTTCTGGCTTGTAGTGTTTCTGCTGAGAGATCTGCTGTGAGTCTGATGGGCTTCACTTTGTGAATAACCCAACCTTTCTCTCTGTCTACCCTTAGCATTTTTACCTTCATTTCAACCCTGGTAAATCTGACGATTATGTGCCTTGGGGTTGCTCTTCTTGAGGAATACCTTCGTGGTGTTCTCTGTCTTTTCTGGACTCAAATATTGACCTGCCTTGCTAGGTGGCGATGTTCTCCTGGATAATATCCTGAAGAGTGTTTTCCAGCTTGGATTCATTCTCTCCATCACATTCAGATACACCTATCAAACGTAGATTAGGTCTTTTCACATAATCCCGTATTTCTTGGAGGCTTTGTTCATTTCTTTTTATTCTTTTTTGTCTAATCTTGCCTTCTCATTTTATTTCATTGAGTTGATCTTCAATCTCTGATATACTTTCTTCTGCTTGGTCAATTCAGCTATTGAAACTTGTGTATGCTTCACAAAGTTCTCGTGTTGAGATTTTCAGCTCCATCAATTCAGTTACATTCCTCTCTAAGCTGTTTATTCTTGTTAGCATTTCATCAAACCTTTCTTCAAGGCTCTTAGTTTCTTTGCATTGTGTTAAAACATGTTCTTTTAGCTCAGAGAAGTTTGTTATTACCCACCATCTGAAGCCTGTTTCTGTCAATTCATCAGACTTGTTCTCCATCCAGACTTGTTCACTTGCTGGTGAGGCATTGTGATCCCTTGGAGGAGGAGAGGCATTCTGGTTTCAGGTGTTTTCATCCTTTTTGCACTGGTTTCTTCCCATCTTTGTGGATTTATCCTCCTGTGGTCTTTGTAATTGGTGGCTTTCAGATGGGATCTCTTTTTGTTGATGATGAAGTTATTTCTTTCTGTTTCTTAGTTTCCCTTCTAATAATCAGGCCCCTCTGCTATAGGACTGCTGGAGGTCCACTCCAGAGCCTGCTTGCCTGGGGATCACCTGCAGTGGCTGCAGAACAGTAACGGTTACTGCTAGCTCCTTCTTCTGTTATCTTTGTCCCAGAAGGATATCTGCCAGATGTCAGCCTGAGCTCTCCTTTATGAGGTGTCTCTGGATATACGGGGGACACGGAGCTGCTTGAGGAGACAGTCTGTCCTTTATGGGAGCTGTAGTGCTGAGTTGTGAGCTCCTTTGTTCCACTGAGAGCTTCTGGACAGGTATGTTTACGTCTGTGTGGCAGAACTCATAACCACGTTTTTTTCCCTAGGTACTCTGTCCTGGGAAGCTGGGGCTTTATGTATAAGTTCCTGTCATGCTTCTGCCGTTTTTCAGAGATGCCCTGCCCAGTTAGGAGGTAACCTAGTCACAGTCTGCCAGCAGATGTGCTGCTGAGCTGCTGTGGGCTCTGCCCAGCTGCTGTGTGAACTTCCTTGCAGTTTTGTTTATAGGGGTATAGTTAGAACTGCCTCAGTAATGGCAGACTGTCTCTGTAAGGGCGGACTGTCTATCTAGTGGCTGACTGCCTCGGTAATGGCTGGCGCCCTTCCCCCCCACAGAGCTGGAGCATTCTGGGTCCAACTGTCTTGCTGTGAAACTCTAGAGTGTTTCAGATTGCTGGTCTTTGTGGGGGTGTGACCCACCGAGTCATATCACCTGGCTCCTTGTTTCAGCCCCCTCCCCCCCCTTTTTTTTTTTTGTACTTGAATAGGCGACTCTGTCTCCTAGGCGTTCCAGTTGCCAGTTGAAATAGTGCCCAGATTTTTGTGAGTTTTTGTGCAGAGACCTGCTGCACCAGCTGAAACAGCCATGCTAGAGACTTGTGCTTTTTCGCCCAGGAATCTCCTGGTCTGTGGGCAGCAAAAATTCATTTGGAAATGCAGTGATCACTCACCCTATGCGTTTTCACTGGGAACTGCAATCCAGACCTGTTCCTGTTTGGCCATCTTTGCAGATAGGTTTTATTCTGAGAACCTTCATTCTTAAATTTAAAAAGTGTATGATAAGGTAGAAAATATTTGGGGTGATAAAATTGAATATGGAATAGAACACCAGTTGCTTACTCTCAGATACTACTTTTGTGTTTCAAGTAATGGAGAAACACATATGTTCTTTTCATCTGGGAGTATCTATTGTGTTTGCATGCACTAAATGATCTGGAGAAGTTATGTCCTGTAAATAACATAAAGAAAATAAAATTTTTGCCAGCTGGGCATAACTGAAGGCTTACCACCCTCCCTGAAAGTTACTTATATTTTGATCATTTGTCTCCTGTATTGAATGCGGATTTTTTTTTCCAGTTTGACATGATAGTGCATGACATTGCATTGTATAAAAAGGATATTTTTATTTCTGCATTTAAAAATTGATCCTGGTTTTTAAGGAACTTTCCTTTTAAGCACAGTTTGGCTCTGGTAAAATCTATCCTGAAGAACTTTTAGGCAAATAACTTTTGAGAATTTGGACTCATTAGCAGGGCTTATTTCTTTGGCTATATTTCCTGATAATAGTTTTCTGTAAGCTATGTGAATGTCAGAGAACAGAAGTAGTCAGAATTTGTCTTCTGAGCTCATTAGTGAACACATACAGGATGAGGTAGACTGAAACAGCTTGAGGTATAATCATGTCTTCTCACTCTCTCCTTTTCTTTCATCTCATTCTTTACAATGTTTGTTAGGCATTAGTTTAAAAGCCTTGCATTTAATAGGAACTTTAGCTTATGTAAATATTTTCTAGGTTCAGTTTTAGCAAATCTGTTGCTCTCATGGTGACTGTAGAGAAAATATTTGTACCGATTTAGGAATGTGAAGAATTTGCTGGGGAGTGGCCCTTCAGAATCCTAGTGTGGTAAACATGTTTGTGGCTATGATTTTGTTGTTGTTGTTGTTTTTGTTCCTTAATCTGGGCTTTTCAAAATCTTTAGAAAATATAAAATATTCCCATTTTAGGGTTTAGACAATGATTCAAATACATATATATATATATATATATATATATATATATATATATAGTTGTAGAAGATGTTGAGATAGCCTCAAATTATAGGGTATGGCTTTTGATCATATGAAAGGTGGGGTCCCTGCCTGGGAATGCCTCACCCTTCAGATGTTTAGCTCCTGTTAAAAGGACTAGAAGGGCTCTGCCAGTGGAAAACAAAGCTCTTCCTAGTGTGGCTCTTCTGTGGCATCTGGTTAATGGCTGTGCCCTCACACCCAATGGCAGATTTTCTTATTTTAGAGGAAGTAAACCACATTCCTCAACCAGTGGATGAAAAATTCCAGCCATTCCAATTATCCATGCCCATGACCCCTTCTATATTATACAGATCATTGAGTACCAATTCAGTAGACCAAGACTGAGGGCAATCATGCTATGATCTTGGCTCTCCCACTGGCCAGTTTTGTGGCCTCAGGGAGTGTATCAAATCTGGGTCTCAATTTCCTCATCTGTAAAATGAAGTAATTGGAAGAAAGGTGCTTTTTGATGACAGAATCTGTGACCTCTAACTGATCATTTTTATGAATATTCTCACAAGAAAGCTGTAGTTGCCAGAAACTAGAAATTAGTGGGATAAATTAGGTCTAACAAAGGCATTGATTAGTCTACTTTTTACCAAGTTTTAGAGGGCTCCAAGACCATTGTGGGAAAATCTTCGGCAGTATGTGTGATATGGCAAACTTTAGTTTGTGACTGTCACATTGTCCTCTCACAGAGTGTAAAGCTATTCAGTAACTAGTTATGGAATGATGAATGAGTTTGCCTAATGCCTACTGGTACACATTTTCCGTTTTGAACTTACTCTGGTTCTAACCAATTTTCTTTGTCTAAATATGATACTCTTTTCCATGTGTCAGTCACCAGTAGTAATGGACTTTACTGCTTGTGGAACCCACACTTTCTTTATAATGCTGGACTGGACTCTCAAGTTGGGGAGTAAAGGATTTTGGTTTGATGAAGAAATTGCCTCTGCTCTTGAGAAAGAAACAAGCAACTAAACATAGAGGCAGAATGAAATAATAGATGTAATCAAAATGAACAAGGTAATGGCAATTGTGATGGAATAATTAATTGTAATTGGAAAATTGGGGAACGATTCATATATGAGAAGAAGAGGAATCTCTAGGCATTCTAGGCATCTCTAGGTTGGACCTAGGGAGATACTCTGTAATGTTAGATGAGAGAGAGAAAAATAAAAGGTAATTTTAGGCAAGGGAGAAGGGCTTTTTGGATTAAAACAGTAGTAGGACTTTTTAAATATGTGACTATAGGAAGGGCATGGAATATTTGGAGAAAAGTGAGTTGACATAGAGAGACCAGTAGGTGGCTATTGCTATAGTGAAAGCAAGAGATGATAGTTAACTTGGACAAGAGAGTATTTGTAAGAGTGAAGGAAAGTGAACAGCTTGAGATAGATTTAGAAGATAAAATCAGTAGAATTTGTGGACGGATATCATATGGCAGTTTATGGAGAGGGGTATAGATGAATACTAGAGTTTTGGCTCATACAAATGAGAAAGTACCACCAATCATTATGAAAATAAATACCTAAGGTGTAGAATGCCGTGCACTCAGTTTTGAGCATGTAGGTTTAGGCATCTATGTTGAGATATAAAGCTGGGGCTCTCAGTAATAAGTCATGGTAGAAATGTGTTTGGGAGCCATCTACTTTTTTTTTTTCCCCATTTATTTATTTTATTGTATTTTAGGTTTTGGGGTACATGTGAAGAACATGCAAAATTGTTGCATAGGAACACACATGGCAGTGTGATTTGCTGCCTTCCTCCCCATCACCTACATCTGGCATTTCTCCCCCTGCTATCCCCCCCCAGCTCCCCACACCCCACCGTCCCTCCCCTATGTCCCCCCAACTGACCCCAGTGTGTAGTGCTCCCCTCCCTTTGTCCATGTGCTCTCATCTTTCAACACCCACCTATGAGTGAGAACATGCGGTGTTTGATCTTCTGCTCCTCTGTCAGTTTGCTGAGAATGATGTTTTCCAGATTCATCCATGTCCCCACAAAGGACCCAAACTCATCGTTTTTGATGGCTGCATAATATTCCATGGTGTATATGTGCCACATTTTCCCTATCCAGTCTATCGTCGATGGGCATTTGGGTTGGTTCCAGGTCCTTGCTATTGTAAACAGTGCTGCAATGAACATTCGTGTACACGTGTCCTTATAGTAGAACGATTTGTAATCCTTTGGATATATAGCCAGTAATGGGATTGCTGGGTCAAATGGAATTTCTATTTCTATGTCCTTGAGGAATCGCCACACTGTCTTCCACAATGGTTGAACTAATTTACACTCCCACCAACAGTGCAAAAGTGTTCCTGTTTCTCCACATCCTCTCCAGCATCTGCTGTCTCCAGATTTTTTAATGTTTGCCATTCTTACCGGCGTGAGATGGTATCTCAATGTAGTTTTGATTTGCATTTCTCTGATGACCAGTGATGATGAGCATTTTTTCATATGTTTGTTGGCCTCACGTATGTCTTCTTTTGTAAAGTGTCTGTTCATATCCTTTGCCCACTTTTGAATGGGCTTGTTAGTTTTTTTCTTGTAAATCTGCTTTAGTTCTTTGTAAATTTTGGATATCAGCCCTTTGTCAGATGGGTAAACTGCAAAAATTTTTTCCCAATCTGTTGGTTGCCAATTCACTCTAATGATTGTTTCTTTTGCTGTGCAGAAGCTGTGGAGTTTGATTAGGTCCCATTTGTCTATTTTGGCTTTTGTTGTCAATGCTTTTGGTGTTTTGGTCATGAAGTCCTTGCCTACACCTACATCCTGAATGGTTTTGCCTAGATTTTCTTCTAGGGTTTTTATGGTGTTAGGTCTTATGTTTAAGTCTTTAATCCATCTGGAGTTAATTTTAGTGTAAGGTGTCAGGAAGGGGTCCAGTTTCTGCTTTCTGCACATGGCTAGCCAGCTTTCCCAACACCATTTATTGAACAGGGAATCCTTTCCCCATTGCTTGTTTTTGTCTGGTTTGTCAAAGATCAGATGGTTGTAGATATGTTGTGTTGCCTCCGAGACCTCTGTTTTGTTCCATTGGTCTATATCTCTGTTTTGGTACCAGTACCATGCTGTTTTGATTACTGTAGCCTTGTAGTATAGTTTGAAGTCCGGTAGTGTGATGCCCCCCGCTTTGTTCTTTTTGCTGGGAGCCATCTACTTTTATAGAGAGGTGGAAGCCCGGGGGGTGGATGAGCTCACTTGACAGAAAACATAGTTATGGAAAAGTAGAGTCATGTATATAGGACTGAGTGAGCTTTGAAAGATTTGGATGTAAAGACTGGGCAGAAGATGCTGACTGGCAAAGGAAACAGACCTGGGCATATGCATTGAATGGTTTGAATATAAAGGAGACAGCTTATGTCTGGATACCCGTCTGAGACAGAGGATGGGGTTATACTGAGTAGGCCACTGTAAGGCAAGAGAATGACGGACTCAATCACTGGTTTTATAAAAATTACTCATGAGTGGTCTTAAAATTACTGGAGATATTTCTCTTGGATTATAGAGTTCACTAGGCTGGAATCTTCATAAAAGCAGGGACCACGTTCCCTTGTTCATTACTGTAACAGCAAGCTCAGGGCCTCTGCATAGAAGGCACTCAATACATGACGTTGACAAATGCTCAAATATTTTTTTTAACCCAGATTCTTCAGATATCATATGTTTTCCTTGACTCCAAATATTACCTCTATGCATTTAACTTACAAACATGTATGTCCTAGGTCTGACCTCTCTTCTGAGTTCCAGTCCCAGATTTTTAGCTGTCTGTTAGACTTCTTTACCTGGATCACTTGGAGGCATTTCATACTCAATTAAGGCAAATACTGAACTCAGTTCACGTTTTCCACATTCCCATTCTGTCACCCATGTTTTCATCTTTGTTACAGATCTTACAATGGAGTATCTTATAATCTGTTGTGCATGTAAGTGTGTGTGCCTGTGTGTGTGAGAGACTCTAACTTCCATGGGGGAGTCAAAAATAGTGAAAAAAGACAGTGCTTTCATAGAATCTCTATATTCCTACTATGCCTTATGCTGTGCCTTTCATGTAGTCACACTAAATAACAGTTTGGTTTAAATCAGGGTTTGTTAACAAGCCATATAAATTTTTGGACTCTGCCTTTTAACATGTGAAATACTTGTAAAGATTTCAAAGATGAATAAGAAAGAGTATGCCTAACGAGGTGTATATATAAAGAAAGTTAAAATTTCGGTTATCCCTGTATGGACAAAGGAAAACAGGGGATCATTTGATGATAAACCTTCATTTCTGTTGTGGCAGGAGGTGTAAATAAAAAGCCTTCTTTCATGTCTATGAAGTCTTATTCACTTTGGAGGCATTCTAATCATTTCCTCAGTCTGAAAGGATGAATAAGTAGGAGAAAGAGGGGAGAGTTGGGTTGGAAATATTTTCCCTGTGATGAGCATAGTTCTAAAGGTCAGTGGGTGGACTGATGCAGTCAACTGGTAAACTTGAATGGCCTTACCCAGCTGGCATCTATTCTGATTGATTAGTGCCTCTGTGCTTTAGATTAGAAGTTATTACTGAAATACATGTTTGGCTCACTTTGAATTCTTATTGACCCAAGTAGTTTACATTTCATTTCAATTCTAGATTTTCCATCTCTATTTTATACCTCTGTTGTCTCATGGACTGTTTAAAAACTAATGCTTTTCTTAAGATTCTCCAGAATGTCAGGCCCAAATGTTGAATTTGACCCAACATTCCTTGAAGTTTGGGGTTCTAAATTAACACTAAGAGTTTTTGAAGATATATTTTTTAGTTATATTATCAGCTTAATTTATAACCTGTTTCATTCCAAATATATTTCTTATACAAATACACCTTCTAGCACACTGATTTTTATTTACATTTAATTTGTAATATTCTTAGAGCTGCCAAGATTTTTTTTTTTAAATACAACATATTATGTCCTTATGGTTGGCATAGTAACACCATCTGAAAGATAACTACCTCCTAGTCCCTACAACCTTTATATATGTGATGTTACACGGTGAATGAGAATTAAGGTAATGTATGAAATTAAGATTGATCAGTTTACTTTATGTTAGGCAGATTAAAGTAATGGTGGACTCAGTGTAATCACAGGAGTCCTTATTTGTGGAAGAGGGAAGCGGGAGAGAAGGTCATACTTGACTGGCCATTGATGGTTTTGAAGTTGGAAGGGACCAATGAGCTAAAGAATGTGAGCAGCCTCTAGAAAGTAGAAAAGGCAAGTTAATGAATCCTCCCTTGGAGCCTCCAGAAAGGAATTCAGGTCTACTCACACCTTGACCTATTAAGACCCATGCTGGACTTCTGGCCTTGCAGAATTAGAAGATAATTAATCTGTGTTATTGCAAACCACTAAGTTCATGGATAAATTGTAAAAGGAGAAGTAGGAACCAGTAGAATGTTTATTTATTTTTATTTGGCTTTATGAATGTCATCTTATATTCTAGACACCAGGCATTTATAATTTGCCTAAAAAAGTTAGCCTGTTTTTACTTTATACAATCAAGTGCAATCATGTTCACTTTGATAAGGAGTAGTAGTTTTTACCTATGCAAAGTTGGATAATTTGTTTTGCTATTGAATGTGATTATATTCACTGTTATCTATCTATATAATTATTATAGAAGTACATTTTAGCATAACTCACTGTGTATTTTTTATATTGAGGTCACCTCTTATAGCTTACATAACCAACTAACATACTTTTGAGCTGTAAAAAGGAGAAGGTGTTTGGACATTCTTGTTTGAATGGCTTAGTAGTTATGACATTGGCACTGTTAGGAATTACAAATAGTCATTTCCTATTTGGTTTCTCAGGGAACACTATTTCCTTGGTTGCAATAAATGTCCGTATTGTCTATTGGTTTTCAACTTTTGGAATCAAATTATAGAGAAAATATGGTTATCATTACAGAAAAGAATGTAAATATTTGCAACTTCAATCATGCAGAAGTAAAGGTGGAGCTGACAGAAATGGGAAAAGAAAGGGTGGAAGGTGAGGAAAAGAATAAGGGCTGCCAGATCTTCTTTTACTCCAAGTAATGAAGAGATGCTGTTTTAGATGACACAGTAAATAGACTCATTCATTAAAGATAAGGGTAACCACTAAAGGGAAAAAAAAAAATATTTGAATAAGATGGAAAAGTTGAAGGACTCTAAATTCACTAAGTCCCCATCACGGATTTCAGAAAGTCGAAAGATGACCTCTGAAGTTGATCAGCTGGGACAGTCAGAAATGCTTATTATCTGGAGAAAAGGTATTAAAATTAAAAAAAGACTAAAAGATCTAAAAGAGTTGCCTCTGGAGAATACAGAACTGGGCCACTCTTTTGTTCCACTTAATTTTCTTAAAGTAATGCTTAACATGGTTTAAAGAAGGGTTGTAGAGTTTTCTGTAAAGATCTAGAAAGTAAATATTTTAGCCTTTGAAAGCCACATGACCTCTGTTGCAACTGCTCAACTCTGAGATTGGCTGTGTTCCCTTACACCTTTATTTACAAAAGCAGTGATAGGATTTGATAGAATTTGCCCATGGGTTACAGCTTGCCAGTTCTTAGTTTATAGTGTCAAATAGTGCTAAAAGGCCCGTGACAAAAGCAGTGGTCACTTGGCTCCCTGCCGCCTAAACCAGTTTCAAGAAGCAGTTGCTCTAAACCCTTCACTCTAAACCCCACAGGTTTTTTTTTTCTGTTTTTTTCCATAATTCAAAATAATTTATGAATCAAGGAATACCAGTGCATTATTTCTAAATATGACTGTACAGCTATTCCTTGGTTTGTCAGTTTTAGACATTCTCTGTTTACATCTGATTAAGATAGTTGAAAATACTAGCTATTTTATAGCTATAACTGAAGCTATAACTTTTTCCCTCCTCATTTCCTAAAATTACTGTTAGACTGGTTAAACATGTATTCAGTGTTTTTACTATTATGAGAATGCAATTTTTGTTACTTTTGAGCCCGTAACTATGGTTGTCTTTTGTCTTGTGCAAACTTTTGGTTTTCCTGGAGTTAATAACTTTATTTGCTTAATTTTCATTGACTTTCATGCTTTCTTTCCTTTCTTTTTAATAGTCATATACAACGCCCCTTACCATAGTCTTCCACCAAGTTTAAACTGTCATAAAATCTATTGATTTTGGACTTCTTCCCAGCAACATTGTTCCCGGAGTCCTTCATTGTCCTGATCACATCAGGGTTGGTTTTTCCTCTAAGCCCTTGCATGGTTATGTTAATTGCTGTCACTGTTTATCTGAGAATTCCTTTCCCATCTCTTGTGTGTTGGGTCCTCTGTTCCCTGGGTCCCTCATTTTGGTGGAGCACATTCTTCTAATCACCTGTCAGGAGTGCCTGGGAGGAGGGTTGGGTATAAGCCTGGCTTTTAGCTTGCTGTGGTTGGATGGAGTAGCAAGGTTGGCATGTGAGCCCGTCTTTGGTCTGTAGCCTTTTACAGTCAGCCCTTCTCTGTGCCTGATGTCTTCGAGTTTGGATCTTGCTCCAGAAATTATATATCTTGTCTCTCGATGAGTGAGATGGTTGGGGGCACCTACCTAGGAGTCTTATCCGTCCTTAAAGGAATTTTCCGACAACTTTTATTCACCATTTTCAGCCCCCACCTTCTTCTACTTTTCATGATACCTGGGGTCTCCAGACACTGTTGAAGCAGATAGGCTTGTGTTTCATGCTAGCTCTGTTCACTGGCAGGAGCTTGGGTTTGACCTTCCTCCTCCCTGAGAAGTTATTACTTCTTTGCCTATCCTTTTTCTGTCTTCATTTTGTGCTTTGAGTTATAGATATCTGCTACTTCCATGAAGATAGAGGTTATGGTTCTGTTTTTTAATTTCCTTGTTTGGGGATGATTTTCAGAGAAGGAATGAGATAGTTGCAATGACTGTAACCGTAGATGTATGTGAGCTCATAATTTTTAAAATTACTTCTATATCTGCAATTTTCAAAACAAAGATGGAACTTATTTTCTTATACAAACTAAAAAAGATCCACAGTTATGTCAGCTTTGGGACTGCATTAATGTGTATGCATGAACGAATATATTCAAATATATATGTGTATATATGCAACTGATAATGTAATGCAATCCTCGGAAAACTTTTTCCTCAAGGTTTTTTTTTTTTAAATTTTTATCTTTCTTTATAAGGTGAATTTTGAGCTTAATTTTGTTGTTGTTTGCCTCTGATACAACTGGCATTCCTGCTTGAGGCTTCCCTCCCACTGTACCTATAACTCAGTAGCGTAATGACAGATATGTCATTGTAGACAATACTACATCATTTTTCATGTTTTCATCTACCTTCTCATTCGCTATCCTGAAGTAGAGAAGTGTTAAACCCAAGGAAAGCAGGATCACAGTTTGCTAGCAGACTATTTTCTAAAAAGTTTTAGCTAGTTGTTTTTGGAGTTTGGCTTGCCTTTTCCCATGTAAAGAATATTTAAATGAAAATGTTGTCTGCACAGGCTCTTTATATGTCAACATTTTGATTAATGTCAATGAAAGTGTCAGCTTATTATGAATCTTAGCTAAGGTGCTGGACATGAAGAAGGGCAGATGGCCATTGTATCCAGCAGTTCTCAAACTGCTTGTGATAGAGGCCCAGATTGTTTTATTTGTTCTTATGTGGCAAACAGATACTTTTATAAAATACAAAATCATGTGCATGGATATTATAGCAACAAAAAATTGCCATAAATTTTAAAAAATGTTTACTTCCAATTTTTGTATTTCTTTTTCTGCAAATGAAAAACAGTTTCATGGATTGCATTAGCCTACAAACCACATTGTGATCACAGGCATAGAGGAAACAGCGGTTCTTTCCAGCCGAATTTTTGATTTGTCAAAAACTTGCCTACCATTCTGGTGCTTCTCTTTCTGGGCCTTTTGCTTGCTTCCTGCAGACTTTTTTCTTTCCCAGGCCCAGAGGTTCTCTTTGCCTTCCTAACTGCTCATTAACTCCTTGTTTTGAGGAATTATGCAGACTAGTGACAATCACAGGCACTGTTTATTTTACATCTGTTGTAAGAAGAGTGCGGTGTCAGATGATGAATCATTGCAGTAACATACACATCAGAAATGGCTCTGCCTTTGGAGAGTAATAGTCTGTGGCAAGAAACTACATGTATGTATATATGTGTATGCCCATGTATGTGAATATGTAATGAATTTCTCGCAATCTCATGAGGGTAGAGGATATTGTTCCCATTTATGAGTGGTGGAGCTTGAATTTCAGCCCAGTCTTACTTAAAGCTCATACTTTTTCCACTAAGCATTTTGGGGAGTGTGCTGAATTATTCTCTTAATGTGAGACATGCCTAGCCAAAACTGCTGTGCTGTACATCAGCAGTTTGGAAGGAAACATCTGAGATGCAAATAACATATAAGTCCCTTCTTCTTCCTTTTCGGAAATAAAGTCATTTAAAAGAAAGGGTTCCTTTAAACGTATTTGATGATGTTGTAAAAACTAGTAGAATTTTAGTTCATTTTGTAGAGTAAAAGTTTTACTTGGTGTGGTGTAAGATACCCTTGGCATGGTTAGAGAGGTGGTTACTACCACTTGGGGTTTTTGCATCTCAACCAAGTTTATTCAACCTGACAAGTGAACTTGTTTTCCCACTCTCATAAAAGGGTTCCTTTTCTGAGCTTTGACTTCTTTTACAAATGACTGCAATGGGACTTGGCCGGGGCACAGCCAGTTGTTAGAAGACCTGACTCCCCCTCTCCAGTCTACCACTGACTTGCCTCAAGTCTGTGCTCAAATGTCACTTTTTCACTGAGGGCTGGCCTGACCCCTTACTTAAAAATACAAACTGCCTGTACTCCCCGTCCTCCACATTCTGCTCTATTTTATCTCTCAGATCGCTTATCACTTACTGATACATCATTAACTCACATATGTGTTTTGTTTGTTAATTATTTGTCTTCTCTCCTCACTAAAATTTAAGCTTTATTCCTTCCAAGGGCTGCATTTTTGTTCTCCTATTTTCTTCCCAGATGTTGCAAGAGCTCAACACATGTAGCAGAAATGACTGCATTTGACCTGTAGTCCAGGGTGCTCTGCTTCTCCCACGCTGCCCTTGGCTATATCAAAAGATCTTTATCTCAAGATTTGAGCTTTTACTCAGTATCAATAAATTGGCTTTCTCTGTTACACCGTGAGCCCCTCCCCCTACTTCCTTAGTCCTTTCTGTTTCTCATTGTCTTCATTTGTATGACAAATGCATCATGAATGTCAGAGTAGTTTTAGGTGCTGGGGATATGTAAGTGAAGAAGATAAATGCAGTTCCTGAATCATGGCGCTTACATTCCAGTTGGGGCAGACTAAGTCATAAGATTAACAAATAATTGAATAAAATAAGAATAACATGATATTGATAATTTATGATACTGGCAGGGAATCAGCATTAGTTTGAGAGATCAAAAAGTGTTTCTCTGAGTAGGAGATAATTGAGCTCAGCTTTTCTTACTTCCTCCTCTGCATTCTCTGTGTTCTTTTTAGCTGTACCTGTGATCCATCTGCAGCATTTTGGAGGAATGAAGTTGTTGGAGAAAGACAGCTAACAGTAGCAGGCAGTATTATCCCCAATCCTTTTGAAGATCAGTGGCAAATAATGCCTTACTCTTCCTTTTACTGCCACACTAAAAAGAAGTTTTATAAACAGTGTGAGTGAGGTCCAGGGGTTGGTAGGTGGTTGCATTAAAGTTGATGAGGTCTCTATGTTTATCTTATTAAAGTTATTTTAGAAACACTGCCACCAGTACCTCTTCTGGAATAAATTAAAATTCTCCTTTCTATGTCTTAATCTCTTCTGTGATGCAGCCATAAAACTGTGTTCAGCTAACAAGTTGAAGGCCATGTTGTCACCTGTAAAATGCTTTCACCCTTCCTCATTCATTCATATACACAAAGATACACAAATTGGCAGACGGTATCTGTCGAAAGCATTCTTTGCAGTTTGCATACAAAGATGTCAACATTATAGCACCAAGAAAGTTTGGATTGGAGATATTAAGTAAACTGTGAGTTGTACAAATTTGCATTTTCAAATTTATTCTTATTAAAATTCATTTTGTAGCAGAATGCTTTTTAGGGCTTTATAATGGAAGAATTATTCTAAAAATTAATAGCTTGCTTTGCTTTTTGGAAAGATGGCTGCTTCCCCTTTTTAGCTGTAGGCCTTGAATTCCTCTGGACCACACAAGTTTCTAAAATCTTGGCATCCAAGGTTTTGGACTGTAAAATTTCATTGGAAACAAATAATGGGAAACAGTAGTTTTAAAAAAATCAGCTGTTTTCTTTAAAATCATTTTGAGTCATTGTTTTTCAATATTATTAAATTAGTAATGGTTTAGTGTTTTACGTCTTTCATACTGAGAATTGTTTTTAGACAGATTAAATATATTTAATCTACTTAAATATATTTGCATCAATTATACATTAAATATATTTAAATTTTTTATTAATTTCAGAATTTAACATTTAATTTTCCAGATATAATTTCAGTTTTGTGGTTATAGTGCATATAAACCTGAAGATTTATATAAGGCATATACTTTGATGCATTTAAGAGTGAGCCTTCAACTCAGTCTTGGATCTGCAGGAAAATGAAATTTCTATATTCTTATAAAGACAGTGTCTTGAAATGGTATATACAGTACCTTTGGAAATAATTAAAATTTGTTCTTTATTTAAAAAAAAAAAAAAGCTCTAGATATCTAGACCTTTTTTCCTGAAATAAATTTAGAGTAATCCTAAAATGAAAAATGAACCTTTAAAGCCCCTTATATAAAGAAAACTGCTGAGATTTTGGTTACTTCACAAAGCTGAGTGAAAACTGACATGGAGTTATTAACATTCCTTTAAATATTTAGCTGATAAGTGAACTAGGAAGTTAAATATATGTCTCAATACTTAACTATTTTTTCTACTCGAAAAAGGGAATAAGTATTATTAAAATTTAGATTATGAGATAATATAGGAAAAATTCCCTGGGATTGTTGGTGCTTTTATATTGCAATTATTATGTTTAGAATTATACATCAGAAGAAAACAACTATTAATACTTTTTCTATGGCTGAACCTTTATTAAGTCCTACTGGTTTATACTGGTTCCCTCTCTTTAAAATAAGAGGCCTATTATTGGTGGTCTCTGAGCCAGTGAATTCCTTCCAGTCTTTGAACTTACGAATGTACTAGTCAAGGCTTGAAAATTCCAAGTATTTTTTAGGGGGAGAGGGAATGGGAGGAAGGTTGAAGGAGAATTATTTTAGAGTGAGAAAACAGTCTATTCAAAAATAATGTTGTAATCAATATAAAATTCTCAGGCTTTTTTTTCTCTCTACCAAAGTATTTCTTTTATCGTGGAGTTGAAAGACCTTTTTCTCAAATTTGTTCATAAATTAATGAATTTTCAGGCTACATGGCAAAGCACTAGAATAATTGGTAGATTGGAGAATTCAAAACATGTTTTGCTTAATAGATTTTCTGATTGAGGATGCATGGTAACTGTGCAATCCTGCAGAACTGCTGAATCCATTATTCCTACCCTACAGCAGAGATTTCCTCTTTCAAAAGTTCAAAGCCCTAAGGATCTTTGAGGTTCTAGGTGCTGTAGGTCTGAGAATTGGAAGGGATCTTCAGGATCACAGATTTTCCACTTCTTATACTGTAGTGTCCTTGATATGTGGCTAGTTAACCTTTGCTTCACTCTTGACAGATGTAGAGAGCTCATGTTTTTACCATGCATCCCGTTCTACTCTAAGATTATTCTATTGAAAGATCTTTCTTATGCTGAGTTTCAACCTACCTGTCTATTGTCTGTGTATCATTTCTGGAACAGCACAGAAAAAGCCAAATCTTTCCTGTATGTGGAAATATTTTAGTTTGATTGGAGATCTCATATAGTCCTTTAACTTTTATAATTTCATCTGTGAGATTTCAGCCAAAGAAAAATGGGGATCTTCAGCAGAATTTGGATAGCATGGCTAATTTAACTTGTATGAGCAGTGAGCCTGTATCTGAGAGTAAGCACAAAATCAAAGTCTCCGCTGTTACCTCTATTGTCTCGGTTCTCACGTGCTTATTTATGGCAGTGAGTCTAAGTGTTTAAGATAAAACTTTTTCATAAAATATGGTCTCCAACACAATCCAGTTAGTTCTTCTGGTGCTTAACTGAAAAGATAATGAACACTCCAAGCCTAGATTAAAAACAAGTAGCATTGGCCTTATTGAGAGGATGTATGTTCACTTCCAATGTGGTGTCTGCCTAGGGGATTTTTAGGAATAATTTTAATAATAAGCGATTTTTACCTTACCTGATAACTTTAAGAGCTCAGTCCCCTGTAAAATGTAGTTCTGTCTTTGAAATAGCAAAGTGTGTTCCTTTTTGTCCTCCAATTTGGACAAAAATTAGTTCAGGTCATGCATCGTAAGATATATTTCCATCTCCTTTACCTTTGTGGTTACTGTCACATGGGTCGTCTCCAGTTGGTTAATGATTGTTCCTTCAAAATTAACAAATTACTCTAAAAGTAGTAGGACCACTTTGGCACAGAATGAGGCGATTCCTTATTCTTTTCTCACACAGTACTTGTATTAAGATGGTAATAATACTATTTTTAGCAGACTCATCACTGTTGACTCATTAAAGAATGTGGTCAACTAAGCCTCTCCTAGACATCTTAGAAGAAGCTACATGTTCTGTTGGTAGGATAACCTGGCCTTCCCATCTTCTGGGACTTCTACATTCCTTTTGTTTTAGGATTGGCTCTTATCCTTCTAAGGAAACTAGACTCTTACTCACAACAGTTTTTTGGTGGTCTTCATTTGTTTAGCTGCAGAGATGGCATGTGCAAAAGGACCAATTAGGTATTGCAGTTTGAAAAAGTCACATCTTTGGAAGCAAAGATATTTTCATTTTTATGTAAACACCTTGGACATATATCACACATACAGGAAAGTACGCAAGTAAGTGTATGTAGTGAGAACTCTCCCGCTCTCTGACCCCCTCACAGGATTTGTAACTTGTCATGAAGGGAGAGTTCCCTGACTCCCTCACAGGACTTGCAACTTGTGATGAAGGGTGGCTTCTTTGTAGCTGAGCTCAAGCCCCTTGTGGGACGGGGAGCATACTGGTGAGCAGATGCATGAGCTGGGGCACGTGACTTTAGGTGGTGGCAGGACTGAAACCAGTACCAGCCTGTGGTAGTGTCCAGTGCTTGTCTGCAACTTCTGGAGCCCCAGAGGGTGTGTGTTACAACCAATACCCCTTTAGGTGTTGCCACCCATAGACAACTAAGTGTTAACAAGCTCAGTGGAGAGTCAGGGTGACGTATACCCTCTCCTCTTGGTACCCAGTACTTGTCTGGCTTTCAGGAAGAATCAGGTCACACAGACTTGAAGGATGGCGAATGCAGAGGTTTTATTGACTGATGGAGGTGACTGTCAGTGGAAGAGGAGCTAAAAAGGGGATGGTCCAGGAAGAAAGTGACCTTTCCTTGAAGCCTGGCTGACTCTGGCTGGGCTTCTCTTGGAAGTTATGAGGTCAGATGTTAAGTCACATCTATTTGTAGTCTGTGATGCTCAGTTGCTTCTCCTCTTGACGTTCACCTGCTTGTCTCGCAGCCAGCTGAGGTCTCAGGTTTATATGAGCACAAGATTGGGGGCTGGGTGAGCCCAAATGTAACATTTGAGCAGGAAAACAGGGATAACTGTTCTCAGTTAGGGCTGCAGTTTCGAGGCTTGACGGTGTGGCCTTTGCCAAGGAACTGCCCTCTTCTATCCAGTATTTCCCTACCTCCTGTTGGTATCACTAACATACAGATCAAGAAATAGAACATTGCCCTAGAAGCCTCTTTCTCTCACTGCCCTTCCCCCTCACAGTAGTAACCAGTCTCCTGACTTCTACATTGTGAGTTAATTATGCCTATTTTGAGCTTGTTATGTATGTAATCATACAGTATGTATTTTTTGTATTAGACTCTTTTTATGCAATCTCATGTGAGATTTACTCATGTTGCCGCATAAACTTGGAGTTTGTTCATTCTTCTTGCTGCATAGTATTCCGTTGCATGGACATAATACCTTTCATAGAATCTATTAGTTATGAATTTGAGCTATTTCCAGATTTGGGAGTATTAAAATAATCTTGCTGTGAATATTCTGTGTGTCTTTTGGCTAGATATATACCTAGGTTTGGTTAGGGGACAGTAAATTCAATTTCATTGTTGTTTTTGTATTAATCATATTTCCCATATTGTTCATTTTGATGTTGTATTTTTCAAAAAAATCATTCATTTTATAAAAATTGATAAATTTATAGATCCAAGGATTTTAGAATATCGTCTTCAATACCTATAGGATCTATACTGGTTTTGCTTGCCTTTGTTCCTTCCTGATATTGGAAATTTGTTTTGTTTTTCTTGATTGGTTCTTCTATGTATTGACCAGTTTTGTCAAGATTTTCATAGAACCAATTTTTGTTTTTATTTTTTTATTTCATTGTCTGTTGCTGTTTACTTTCTTCACCATGTCTTCAGATTTGATTCGCTGTTCTTTTTCTAGCTTTCTGATGAACTTTTTTTTCTTGTTAATATGTGCATTAAACACCATAAGTGACACATTAGACACTGATTTACCTGCATTCCACACGCTTTTGCTATTTTAATTATTAAAAGTATTTTCTTATTGCCTTTATTTTTCATTTATGGATTATTTGGAACGGTATTTCCTAACTTCCAAACAGCTGGGCATTTTCTAGATCTTTCTGTGGTTGTTTATACTGGAATTGAAGAACACATTTCAAATGATTCCAGACTTTTGAAATTTGGTACACATTCCATGTACACTTATAAAGTATTTTCTAATCTTTTTGGTTAATCTGTGTGTGTGTCTGTGTGTGTGTGCGTGTGTGTGCGTGTGTGCACGCGTGCGCGCGCGCACACATAAAACAAATAATTAGGCTACATTTGTTACTTATGTCAGTTAGATGATTGATATCTTATGTTTTTTTTTGTTTTCTATGAGGTCTCCCAATTCGTGTTCTTAAAATATTTTTAAAAGATCTATTCATTTTGACAGTGTATTTTATTGAAGTTATATTATTGAGTACATACAGATTTAGCATTGTTATCTTTTGGCAAGATTAATCCTTTTATCATGATTGAGTATCCCACTTTATTTTTATTAATATTTCTTTCTTTGAAGTCTCTTTTATCTGATACTAGGATTAGTATGACTATACCAACTTTCTTTTGATAGGATCATAGATTTTTAGATCTGGAAGAGAATATATGTATGGACTAATTCTCCCTCATTTTATATATAATTAAAGGTTTATAGTTCTGTTGAACTTGCCTGGAGTTACTTTCAACCCAGCATAAAAACTCCGAGTCCCATTCTAGTTCTGCTGAATTCTTTGAAAATATACTATAGTTAATTCAAACAGCCTCAGCCCATGTTCTTCTCCTAGGCTTTTCTCCTCAAGTTTATACTTCATCTATTTTAGGAAGGTGAAGGGGTGTTCTGAAGCCAATTAGGGCTGGTTCATAATAAACTCTATATTCATTACTGCCTTTTCAGGCTTGATTCTTTCCTTTTCGGTGTCAGTGCTGCTCAGCTGGGCTTTGCTTGGGCATCTTTCCAAAACTCTTGTTTTTCCCTACACTGCTGTGTGACTGGCTACCCAGAGGCTCCTGTTATCTGTCTGCCCCAAACAGTCTACAGACATACTCTGTCACCTTCTCCTTCCTGGGTGCATTGTGGGACATCTGTCATCCTCTCTATTCTTAGCAGTAAGATCTTTTTCCACTGTTTCCCAAACTCCTAAATTCTATGATTATGGAGATTATGTTTTGAAGGCTTCCCACCTTAATTTCTCGTTTATGAAGCATAGGACAGCCGCACTTAAGCAAAGAATTTGGGGCCTTCCATTGTCATCTCCTGTGTCTCTACACTTTGACCTCTATGTGGTGCATCAAGGAAAAGGCCATCAAGTCTCCAGCCTCACTAATGATGATGCACCTGAGGCCCAGAATAATGGCAACAGGCCTGGATGTGTATGCCTACGCAGGGATAGAAATGCACCTGATTCCCTGCCTGATTGCTTGGTAATTGTGCTTTGTATTAAGTTATTTAATAACAAAATATTTTCTGTTTAAAAACTACCACCTTGGCTTTGCTTTTCTACTTACTCAGTGTCTGACCTGGGGAAAGTTAATTCACCTACCTTGGTCTTCTCATCTATGAAATAGATTAACTGTTTTATGAGGCTTTTGAGGATAAATATGTTAATCATATGAAACACATAGTACCTATAGTACCTGACCTATAGGTGAAGTCTCATTTTGTGGATATGTGCCACCAAATTCGTGTGAAGTTAAATTATATAAAGAAAATTCTGTTTTGCTGTTACCTTCCATTTAACCATTGCTGTTGTGTTCCAGTGGGTAAGATTATTCTAGTAAAAAACATTAAGCCACCTGGAAATGAGTTGCATGGTTGAGCACTGAAATTAATGTAGCCCTTCGCCAAATACTGGCTTTTCCTTTGTAGTGCTTTCCTCACTTTGGAACCTTGCTGCCATTGCAGGCTGTTTTTTCCTTTCTTGTACCATAGGCATCTTGCTTGGGACCCTCTAAGTTTTCTTTTTCTTGTGATAACTGGCATAATCCCAGTTCTTGGTAGTCACAGCATGATAGTGTCTGGGTTGCCATTCTACTCCTTTAGGTATTACAAACGAAAAAACAATTTTGAGGGACGATCCAAGATGGCCGTTTAGGAACAGCTCAGGATTGCAGCTCCCAGTGAAACCGCAGAGGGTAAGTGGACGCCGCGTTTTTATTGCCCACAGACTAGGAAATTCCCGGGCAGAGGTGCTCCACGGTCGCCAGCGCGGCTGTTTCGGCCAGCG
>NW_016107416.1:4287176-4344683 GCF_001604975.1 Cebus imitator
TTGCATGTTCTTCACATGTACCCCAAAACCTAAAATGAAATAAAATAAATAAATGGGGAAAAAAAAAAAGAAAAAACAATTTTTTAAATTGTGCTTTAGGTTCTGGGGTACATGTGCAGATCATGCAGGCTTGTTGCATAGGTGCTTACATGGCAAGGTGGTTTGCTGCCTTTATCCCCCCGTCACCTATATCTGGTATTTCTCCCCATGTTATCCCTCCCCAACCTCCCCCCAGCTGCTCTCACTCCCCTAGCCCCACCCAAACAGACCCTAGTGTATAATGCTCCCTTCCCTGTGTCCATATGTTCTTATTGTTCAACAGCCATCTATGAGTGAGAGCATGACGTGTTTGATTTTCTGTTCTTGTGTCATTTGGCCGAGAATGATGGTTTCCAGATTCATCATATCCCTACAAAGGACATGAACTCATTGCTTTTTATGGCTTCATAGTATTCCCTGGTGTATACGTGCCAAACTATTGTACTTCAAACACGGTTAATGTAAATTTTCTAAGGCATAAGGTAAAATTTCATGTCATCTACCCACAGTAAAGGTCATACCATTAATATTGCTGTTAGTATTAATGCCTATTTGGAATAATTTTTACATTTGATCATTAAAAATACTTTATAACTGTCTTCTTCCTGTAATGCATGTGTTTTTATTTTGCTTTCCTTTTGCAATTCATTCTCATAAAATAGGTTCAGTTTAAAAGTTTCAGTAGCATTTAAATTAACTATTATGTTAAAAACAGATACGATAATGTCAGAAGTGGAGAAAACGTAACATTATTTTTCAATACCTTAATGGTCCTAGGAGTATAAGTAATGTTACACAGCAAAATGAACACACATATTAGAGATATTTTCAAAATAATTTAAAAGTTACGTGTACACAGATATTTGTGCAATATAAAGGTACATTAAATGTCATAATCAAAAAAAGTACAGTAAAGTTTTGCCAGTGATGGTATGAACCAGAACACGTATGTGAACACCTTTTCATATCTGATAAGTTTTATTCCTGATGGCAGTAAAACCAAGTAAATGAAATGCAAAATGTTGACTGCAGTATAATGGTTGAAATTTTTACATGCATAAAGGAGTCAGGATAAATATATGGTCTTATGATGGCTGTAGGTTCTTATGTACATTTTTAAGTGATCGATAGTACCATGGCCAAAATACCATGGGGACAAAATCACAGTTGGTATGAACTATGGTTTATTGACTCCCCCTACGCCCCAGATGTGTAAAATATTAACCCTGAGACTGATTTCCTATGGCTTGTCTGTTTTTGTTCAGGGTTAGGTGTAGGTGTGTGTCCATCATTAGCACACTCTTTTCTTCTTTGGACTGTATAAAATGGCAATATCAATGTGGAACAGGGAGTTCAAATTGCAATCTTTCCATATTCTGATACCATGTTTTCCACTTAAAATTTTTTGGTCAAATATATAATTCCAAAATCTATCAAGATTTTTTTTACCTGATTTAGTTCTGAACTCTTTTGAATCAAATTAGAGAACCATGTCTTAGTTGCAACTCCTGTGTCTTGTTTTCCACAATGTCTGGGGTTCCAGGAGTGTGCATGAGGGAGAAGCAGATGTGACGTAACAACCCCATCTTGCTGCTGTTTGTTTGTTTGTTTGATGATTCCCTTTGGCACTGATCAAATCCTATCCCTTGCTATTTTTTGAGTTACTGTCATTTTAAATTAGGACTCCTTGGGTTTCTTCTGTGTTTCTATCTCTAGGCAGGAAGAAAGGTATACTTCAACTTTCTGCCGTTGTGAAGGGTAATTGTTTACCTTTGTCTTAGGAGATCTGCTTTTACAAACTGAACATGAGAAAAAAAAAGCAGATAACTAACGGATGCCTGCTTTTAAGTACAAATACAATATAAAGGAAACTCTTTACGTGGTTAAAATCATGGTTAAAATCAACAGATTTCATCTACAGAGCTGTAATATATCATAAAAACAACTCAATGGAAGTTTATATAAATTAATTAAATTGAACTCTTTTTATAAGCAGGCTGTTTTTAGAAGGAAAACCTAATACTCTATATTTCAGTCAGAAGTCTTGGGTAGATTTGGAGAAATATGTTGCTTGTGGCATGGCCATAACAAAAAAGATTTAATTCCCAAATATTGCTGGGGGAGAGCTCTCTAGTCCAGTGGCCATTACATAGTTTTCTGTATGCTAGGATCCTCCCTTTTTGAAATCTGGCCTATTATACTTGGGTCACCTTTTAGAGCACAATTACTTCAGGTTGGCAAAGATCTCTAGTTAAAGAATCTGAATAATTAGAGTTCTGTGCTTTTCTTACCTGATTATATTCCCACAGCTCATATCTTTGAGATCTCAATCTGTGCCATAGAGTCAGGCATTTAAAGTTTCCTAGTAAATCGTTAGGTGTTTGTACCTATAAACTCAGTATTAGAAGTAAACAAAACTCCTTTTATTTTACTTGGAATTAAATACTCAATGGAAAATTTAATTTTGAAATGCCCAAAGCCTAACTGAGGAGAATTCCTTTAGATTTTTTAAAGCCTATCATTTTACCAAGTTGTATTACTGGAAAGCTATGTACTTGGGTCACACTTTAGTAGCTCTCCAAATAGATACCTTAAAAAATTTTTATTTAATAGTATGCCGTTAACTTTTATCAGGGGTCAGCTAAAGAGAAGACTGTATGACAACCATTTCTATTAGCTTTTATGAAATTGAAATTGAATTCTGTGGGTTACATTAGTTCTTATCCTTAATAAAGATTCGTATGGTAAAGGCTTAGAGCTTTATCCTAGAAGAATTTCCATCTTTCTTTTTTAACAAACTGGTATCCGTTCCTTTATCAGATACCAAGTGTATTATAGCTCAAAAGTTTCCCACTTTGAGGGGCTTTCTAAGACTCACAAACCAAAGTGATTGTAGCTTGGGTATTCTGGTAAAACCTTACTAATGTTTTTCTTCACTTCCTTCATTGGTTCGTGTTCTTGTCCCATTGCTATAATAGTTCACTTTCATAGCTCTCCTGGAAATAGGCAGTACATCAGTAACTGAATGAGCTAGATTATTCAATCCTGAATTCTAGATTCAGAGTAAGCAGATTTTAAAAGTAGGCATTTTTTTTAAAAAACAATAGTTGAAAATCTCTTAAATTACTACCCCAATTCATGAATTCCCCATTCAATTCTGAACACAGTTTGAGTTGCTGCCATGCCGCAGGAAATGGCAAGCAAGGCTGGAGCTCATGCTCTGTACATCATTGCATATCTCAGAGTGAGGTTGCATGCTGAGCCTGGAGATTTAAAAAGGTGAAGAGGTTGGTGGTTACCCATTCCATTTATATATTTTATAGTGATAGCAATTATCATCATAGATTCTGCCTTTGGGTTTTTTTTTTTTCCTATGGCTTTGGAATCTGTTTGGACTTTTACTCCTAGTTTCAGAAAGTATCCTCAAGAAGATTTTTCTTTTCCAGACTATTCTCGGAATTACCTGAGTTGTAGGTTATAAAAATTCCCTGAATATGTTTTTCAAGCAGTTTATTTTTGCATTGCAGTTTACCTTCTAGGAAAATTGATGAAATATGTATACTTTGATTCTTAGATTTAATTTAAACAGAATAGAAATGCCAAATATTTTTTCCAAATTAATAACATTTGTTTTTGGTGTTTAAAAAATTTGTTACTAGAGCATATTCTTAACAAGTCAATTTATGTCTCTTAAAATTAACATGCATTTAACTTTTTAACATAGATTGGGTCATGAAACTTGTTGTTTGTTCTACCATAGGGTCCTGGGTACTGGGTGAAGATTCATCACTTAGAATATACAGATGGAGGAATCCTGGATCCAGATGATGTCTTGGCAGATGTTGTTGAAGATAAAGACAAGGTAGATAACTCTAAAAATGTGCCTCTTTGTTTTCCTTTATAGAGCTGCATGTTTTCATGAGACTGAAATCCTTAACAAACTCATGTGTCAATTATTATTAAAAGATACCATCTGTTCAGGTTTCACCTGGACAGCCCATAAATCAAAGTTCTTCATCAGATGTTTGGGAAAAACTTCGTTAAGGTTTGGGAATCTGTATGTGTTAGCCTAATTAGCAGACACTTCATTCCCAAGAGCTCCTGATATGTCTTAATAAACTAGTGTCATACATGAGGCTGTTAGAGTTATTATTGTTGTTGCTGGCTCTGTAGTTTATTCCTGGCCCTTGCTAAATATTCAATTAAATGTCTGAGGTGTAAATGTGTTTCAAAGTAGAGAATACAGTGGGACAGAAAGTTTTACGAAGAATTATGGTGAAGGTTTTTCTTAAAGTAGCTGGTAAGCAACTATCTTGAGAGATAGTCTTGTTTTCATTGCTACAGTAAAAGACACTAAATTGAATAATCCAAATAGTTTGATCAGGTTCTGCCACCTATTTGGGAATAATCCAGTGGAAATATGTTGTTGTAATGAGAATTTCTCTTCTGAGACTACGCAGAGGAAGGCGTGAAAGTGTACTGTTTCACTGCAGTACACAGGATTATTGCTGTTGAGACATGTTTAATACTACACGTTGAGCTCCTGTCATCAATGTCTAATGTGTTTTCCAAAACTGAACTTCAACTCTGTCAGAGAGATCTTGCTTTCAAAGCTTCTTCTATCGCTTATCTTCAGTGCTGTTTGTATTAGGCTAATTTATATTTGTAAACATATTTCTCTCTGTATTTTCCATGTAATCTCGGGTATGTGTGTGTTTTACCTAACTGGACTGGAATATAAATAAGTGATTTATTAAACTCAGGTAAAATTTATATTTTTCTTTTTCCATAATATCTTTTCAGACTGTTAAAATTTATATTAATCTTTGCCAACATTTTTTACATTTACTTTTCATATTTTGTTTTCTAATTCAAACCTGTTTTGCCTTATGTTGTTATTAGTGATTTTATAGTCTATTTAGGGAGATAACTAACTAGGTTTTATAGTCTACTTAGGGAAATAACTGGATGGCTAGATAAGCCTAGTTATCTCCCTAAATAGTGTCTAAGCTCCTAGTGGACATGGACTGAGAGATTTTTATTTTGTATGTTTCTTTATGTTAATAGTATCTCATATAACATCTTACAAAAACTTGAGTCTCAAAGAATACTTACTGAATTAATGAGTGCAAAAGAAAATTTGAGTTTCTGTACTTGATTCTTCTTGGATATAATTTTGATATGTACTTCCTGATTACTTAGTTGGTTTCAGGGTGAATAAAAGGGTAAATAATGTATTATTAACCTTCAGAACCCTGAAGAAGGGTTTTTACTACTTTCCCCCCTTTCACTTTCTGCTTCTTCCCTAGGGATCATCTTCTTTCTTTGAAATAATCTAGATATTTGGATTGTTGAGTAATGTAGAAGGCAGTTCCTGTCTTAAGTTTCACTGGTGTCCAAAACATTAAAATGAAAGGCCAAAAATGGCAAGTTTAGGAAGGGCCAGAAGAAAATGTCTCACCCCGACTTCATCTAGTATCTCATTACTGGAAGGATGAGTCCTTGAACAGTGCCTAGGGAAATAATTTGTCCTTTAGAGTGCTTACATTTGAAACATTCTTTAAAACTATCTCAGCAATGAAGTTTATAACCGTAATCTACTTACTGGACACAGAAACAGCTTTATTATATGTCATCTCTGTTTTAATGGGGCCCTACTACCATTACTAAGTAAGGTAAAAAAGTGAGATAATCAGTTAAAATCCTAGCCAAGGATTAGTACTGCTTGGGCTCAGCTTTAACCATTCTCTTAATGTACTTCAGTATTTCTATATGATGCCTAAATGGTATTGTTCTGCAGAGTTTATGAGGATTTATACTTTTGGTTTGCCAGAAATAAATTGTGCTGCCATTTCTTCCTTTTAAAAAAATGTAAGTGGAAAAAAAAGAATTACATATTTTTCTGACATTCGCTTGGTAATCTTAAAATTTCCTTATAGCCCATATGTCTAGTGTGGAAAGGAAGCCTTGCCAAACTATATTCTACCATACTTTTTGTCAGTTTAGATTAAGAAGTAACTATAAATGATGCTTTGTGGATGTTTAATGACATATCAGTCTCACCCAGGATCCTTTGAGGCAATATTGAGATTAGACAAAATAACAGTTCACCTTTTTGCAAATTGGCTACCTAATAATCTGTGGCATTTAAAATATGGATAGAAAGTCCAAAGAGGCATGGATAGATGCACATAATCATTGTGATAAAGCCAAAATATCTCACCTCCTAGGAAAGACTCTCATTTCAGGTGAGAAATTGCATTGAGGAACTGTTGGTCTCCAGTTGCAAAGGATCAGGCGGGAAAAACAAACAGAAAGCAGAGAAGGCTGGGTCATTTAGTGTATGGAAACACCATCCCATATACTTCAGTAAAGGTAGAAACTAGAGGTTAAATGACATTCTACTTAAAATTAGAGAAGGATCTAGCAAAGTTCAGCCAGTGTTCTTAAGAAATGGCTTTTAAAACCTGTGCCTAAATTGATTTGTCTTTGGTCTTACCTCTATTATAGTGCTTGGTTCATATGTGGTGTCTCTAGGAGCTTTGGTTCCTTTTGTTTTTTTATACTTGCTTTTCCAGGAAAGCTTCCATGAGGACCAAGTCTTCACTGTGTTACACACTTTCTATCCTATAATGTGTCAAAGTATTATTGGAACAACTTTGGATGTCCAAAGTATTATTGAAACAAATTTGGAATGTTGCATGTTATGATAACTGTTTATATAAAATTTTGTGCTAAAACTTAATAATTATCTGGTTGTGACAGTTATTCTCATGATTTTCAGTTTGTCTATCAGTCTGATGATTCAAGTTCTTTGAG
This sequence comes from Cebus imitator, assembly GCF_001604975.1. Taxonomy (NCBI): domain Eukaryota; kingdom Metazoa; phylum Chordata; class Mammalia; order Primates; family Cebidae; genus Cebus; species Cebus imitator. The sequence goes on from NW_016107416.1 coordinate 4,294,035, forward strand.
ATAAATATCTAAGAATTGTTACTTTATGTTAATATATCTTCTCTGATTGCTAAAGGCTACCAACTTAGTTCACCCAAAGTAACAACCTAATCATTGAGCACTAACAATGGCCCGGAATGTCTTTGGCCTTTATGCATTCAATTTCATTTTAAAGCAATCCTGAAGACAAGAGCTAGTGTTACCCCTATTTTTAATTTCCAAAAAATTAAATTTTAAGTAACTTGCCCAAGATCACACAGGTGGTAAGTAGCACAGTCAGACTCTGGAACCTAGAATTTAAATTTCCATAATCTTACTTCTTTTCTTCTCTGATGTGTCAAGCAGTTTGGTGTTTGTATCTGTAATTTCTATTATGAAAATTAATCAGTTATAGATTAACATGAATTTTGCTTTTACATAGTCCTCACTATTGCTAAGAAAACGTTGGTAACAGACAAAACTGTTAAGTATAACAAAACAATTGAGTAAAAATTTTATTAATTATAAATAAATTCAGAATTAATATGCCATACATATTTAGTATACTTCAACCCTGTTTGCCTATAGCTTGCATTTAGTTTATTATAACTCTGGCCAACTGCACCTCTGTTGCTTTCTCTTGCATCGTCTTTTTGCTAGGACCCAGATTACTCAGTTCAGATACAGTTTAATTTCAGCTGGACTCTGCAGACTGCACTTGAAGTCTAACCACCATATGCAGTTACAAAGAAAAACAAATTTGTATTCCAATAACTACTTTCTTGAACCAGGTATAGACTCTGCTGTTTTCAGTAGGCAGAATGATGGCTCCCAAAGATGTCTATGCCCTAATCACTACAACCTGTGAATATGAATGTTACATGGCACGGGGGCTTTGCAGATGTGATTAAGAATCTTAAAATTGAGAGATTGTTCTGGATTATTTGGATGGACCCGGTGTAGTCACAAGCATCTTTATAAATGAATGAAGAATGCAGGAGAATCAGTATGAGAGAGACAGATGTGAGAAAGATGCACCCAGCCAATGCCAGCTGTGAAGATGGAAGAAGGTGCCACCCGTGAAGAATGTAGGTGACCTCTAGACACGGGAAATGGTAAGGGAATAGATCCTCTCCTAAAGCCTTCAGAGAGAACACAGTCCTGCTGACACCTTGATTTTAGTCCAGTGAGACTCATTTCAGATTTCTTACCTCCATAACTATAAGATAATGAATTTGTGATGTTTCAAGTCACTACTGTTGTCGTAACTTGCTACAGCAGCATTAGGATACTAATACATATGCTGCCTCTTTTCCCATTTCAAACTTTTAAAGTGATGTTAGTATTCTCAAATTTCATATTGACTTGAAATGCCTTGTAGTTCAGATGGGTTCGTTGTTCTTTGCGTTCCTCCCAAAGTCTGTCACAAATGATTCTCAGTTTATCAGGTGAGCCTTCACTCTTTGAGACTTAATCTTTATGTATCTCATTATGCTGTTGTCTTCCATAGCGTAGAAATTATTTTAAAGTAACAGCCAAACAGCCTTGTTCACTTACCAGTTTTTCACTGCAGTATGTACAGGTCCTAAGAAGTCTGAAGACTGATGCTTAGTAAACCACTGCAAAGCTTAATGTTGCCTTCCTGTTTTTTTTGTTTGTTTGTTTTTTGTTTTTTTTAACTGAGCATGCGAACTTCTGAGTATTAAGCTTTTTAAATGATTATTTTCCTTGTTAATTGCCATTATTAATTTTTGGCTTGGTTGTAGAGGACAACTGCAATATAACAAAAATATGGCAATCTATAACTTCTGTTATATAAACTGAATTACTGCCATGGTTTCATTAAATATACAAAAGTAATACTATATTATGTAGTCAAGTAACATGGAAAGATGCTTCTGTTCTTGACTAAATTGTGCCTATCATAGGGGCTCAGTTTGGAGAGATGCCAGTGGTCTTCAGAGCTTCCAAGTGAATTGCTCACTGGATCATATGCAATATCTCATACTCAAATGTTAAAATTTCAGTTCAGTTTTTTATCTCTTATGTGTCCTTGGGCAAGTTTCTTCTCTCTGGCCTTGGTTTCCCCATTTATAAAATGAATGTAATATTCTTACAGGGTTGGTATAGGAAAACTAGATAGGTAAACTATATAGAATGTTAAATATAGTATAGCATATACTAAGAACTCAAGTGTTAGCTGTTACATTATTGATACTATAGTAGTGCTATTACAGTATTTTTAACCTATGTGTTTTGATGTTACCATTAGATGTTTTTAAGTATTTAAACATCAAAGAAACCATTTTACTGAACATTTCAACTGCTTTTTAAACAAAACTTATACCAATTATTTAAAGTTACTAAAATGATAAATTAGTTTAATAAGAAGATACTTGATAATGACAGAACATTTGGATTAATATATTATTTGAGAAATGAAAATGCCAGTATGATTAAACTGGAAATGAGAATCCTTTTATCAGAACATACTATTTGGTAACATAAGGAGCATTCAGAGATCTAATATGATTTTAAAATGGAGACTGGTTTGCGCAATGCTGCATGAACTAGTGACCTAAAACCAGGCTCTCTATCCTTAAGCCAAATTGCTTTCTGAACACTCTGTTGCCCTCTAGTGGGTCCACAGTTACCTAGAAACCAGCTCACAGGAGCTGCTTCCTGAAGAGGATCAATCAAGTATTTGGTTCCACTTTATTGGAAAATAATTTTTGCTATTTCTTTTAGTACAACTCACGGCTCATGCATGGGGAATAAAGCTAGAGTTAACATATATTTCCCTGTACGTTTGTGTGCCTTCTAATTAAGGGCTAAAAGAAATTCTTTGCATTTATAAAACTCCTCTTTTAATTTTATTTTTAAATTTAGGTTTCTTCCCACCTTCCTATACACTGGCTGAAAGATTAATGGGTGGTGTTGATGAAGTATGTAACCTTATCAGTCTGCAGTTGAATAATTTATGAAGTATATTGTGTTTTCTGGAGTAGTAGAATGCTAAAATAAGTTAAACATTTTTAAAAAGGTCCTGATTTATTTCATTCCTGAGCCCTCATTTTATCAGTAACATTTACATTACAAGGTAATCCACCTATTTTAAAGCCACAATTTTAAAAAAATTGGGATACGGTGTGTTTTGTTTTTACTTCGGAAAGCCTTACTTTGGTTCATGGGAACTGATGTTTGGAGAAGAAGAAGTTTGGAGACTGTTTCAGAAATAAATGCAGAAGCCCCTGAAGAACAAATGAATTACCTTGGTCACGAAATTTTATCTCAGAATTTTCAAGATTACCCTCTACTTATAGAATTACAAAATGATAGAATCATGGATCCAAACAAGACCTCAACAGTCACGTGGATTAAACTCATCATCTTTCAAAAAACGATATATCCAACCCAGGAAGAGGTTAGAGGACGCCATGTCTGATTTTGTTCCTGAGTCCATTTCTGCATTTCCTCCCTTGGATGCTGATAACGTCAGTTTATGTTGAATTTTGTATTATTCAGTTTTAGCTCCATGAGGAGAGAGGGTCTTTGTTTTATTCACTGTTGCATTCCCAGTGCCTGCAACAGTGCCTGGCATTTCCTAGATGTTGAAATAATTATGGAGTCAGTGAATGAATGTATGCTTTGAGGTTTTGAGTATGCCATTCAACCACTTGGAATTCCAGTTTTTCCATTGGTAAAATGAGGGTGATAAATGATATCTTTCACACAGTGTTATTGGGAAGGTTGAGAAAGTTTGGGTGAAAATACAATGGAAAGTACAAATTACTCTATAGATGTAAAAAATGTATCTATTACTGCTGTTCAGCTCTTAAGGATTTTTCAAGATCCAGGTCAAATTGTATTTTTTTTTCAGTCAACATTATCTCAATCTTAAGAGTAAATTGAGTAAATCATCTCAATCTTAAGTAAATTCTCCATGCACTGAAATTTTATAGAAATGATTAAATGGTCTTTTTTTTTCAAATGTTAACGGCCTAGTAACATTCACCCCTTACCACCTGGGAGTTCTTAAGAGTTTTATTGTTTAACTTTTTAAGTTTTAGTTTTGTCTCCCCAAGTATCCAGTGTGCTGTTTTAGGACTGGGATGATTGTCCAAAATATTTTTTAGCCCATGGACTTCTTACCTCTAGTTTGGTGTTTCATAAGTATGTTTAATTTTAGTCAGTGATAGAGTGGAAACTAGAATGGAAGATTTCTAATTGTTCACCTTTTTCTTCCACCAAACTATGTTGTCTCTTTTAAATATTTTATTAGGAGACAGTTTGTGGGCATGTTTCAGCCCCAGAGAAGAATTTTAGAATCAATGTGTTTGTGACCTTACTATAGCAAAGGCAAATAGTGTTGAGAGACAGTAACTTAAATTAACAGTCATCTTGATGATAGCTATGTCAAATACGTGCCTTCTGCAATTTAGTCGGTTGACAGCTATAGCGTGTATCGGTATGTGTGTGTATGTACATACGATGAGAGAATCTGTGCACAGTTGTATATATGTGGAGGAGTGTGTACATTTGCCCTGAATTTCTTTGCTTGTTGTGCACCATTGTGACACACAGGTTTCATCAGAAATTGGAAAGAAATGAACAAGCTTTATGGTATTATTTAGCTAAGCATTTGAGTACAATGAAGAGTAAACCATAAAACAATGTTTGATATGTGTGTAAAATTTTAAGTTTGGTTGGAGGGAAAAAGCCAATAAAATCTGAGATCACAATAATGCTTTACTTAGAGCTAAAAATGTAATTCAAAGTAAGAGTCAATGAGCACTTTCATCTTTACAGTATGCCTTTCACCATATGTTACATTTCTGGACCCATTTCTACCAATTTTCTCTCACATTAGCTTCTTTTGAAGCTATTTATATAGGCATATCTATGGCCTAGGGGCATGGGGCCATTGGTTTTTTTTTTTTTTTTTCATATACATCTGTTTTTTTACTTATGTAACTTATAAATCACAATAACTTTATAATACCTAAAATTATACCAAATGGAAAACTACTTAAGCTATAAAACATCCTCTTTGAAAAATGCAATGCCTGTGAGTGCTAGTGTCAGTCCCCAGTACCTGTGTGGGTTGATTCAGAGTGTGCTTCCTAATACCTAGCTGAAATCAACTTCACTAAAGCAGTATTGTAGAGTGTCATGTGGCAGAGCACAGGGCATTGGCAGTTTGAATTTAGGTTTTTCTAATTTTAACCTGTCTCACCCTCAGTTCTCATATTCACAAAGTCGGCTACCTGTTCTACCCACCACACTGAGTTAGGAGGGGGATCAAACGAAATTAAAGAGTATATGGTAATATTTTATGTTATGATGTGTCGCACAAATGTATCACTTTTGTTCTTGCCTCTTGTAGCAGCAGCCCTGAGGTATTTAAGCAAACATTTCCGCATAGTCCAGGAAGGGCTTGTGGTGGTATGAGAACATGGAGCCAGGGATAGAGGAATGTAAGAGAAGCTTGGAAGGGAGGAGGATGGTTATGTCAAAAGACCACTCTTATCTTTTGGCCATTCAGTGAAGTGTTCAGGAAATAGGCAGTGCAGAGGAGTATAAGGAGATGTAGTTTTCTGAAACAAAAAATGGATTTTTCTTTAATAATTGAATGTGGGTGGTAAGAAAGGATATCAGAGCTTCCACGTACAGACAGGCAAGGAAAGTGTAAACTAAAGCACAGTGACAGTTGTTCAGAGCTTTCCAGGATTCCAGAACCTTAGTAACGTCTGTGTAGGTTATCAAGTATCATGTTTGTTGCCTACTTCTTAATGATTAACAGTAGGTTCTATAAATGGGAGGTGGGTGCTTATTTGCAAATATAGGGAGGATGAGGGAAGGCGTCTCTGTCTTAGGAAAGCTCTCAAGAAATAAAGTGGAAAGTTATGAAGAGAAAAGCAGCTGAACACCTAAGATCTCATGATTTAAGGGGAGAGAAAAAAAAAAAAAAGGAAAAAAATAGGCCAACAGCCAGGACACTGCTCAGTACTGACAAATGACCACTGAACCTTAAACAAGCAACTGTTTGGTTACTTGATAGTTTCACCAAGAGATATTTTCTATTCAGCAATTTATTGTGAGTAACCATATGCCAGACTCTTAATTTTCCATGCTGGTTCTCCTATTTCCAGGACCTAAATTCACTTTATATTACTAATTAACCGCATTGTGAACGCAAAAAGACTTTCTGGACTTTTCTGGAATCAAACTGATGTTTATCACACTTTTATGAGGTACCTGTTGCAAATTCTATATAAACCCTTTGTATTTATTGATACATTTTTAGTGAATAAGAATATTCAGTTTCCTTAAGCTTAGGCTTTTAAATTATAGCTTTTAAAAGTCTTATAAGTATTTAATATCACATTTATAAAGAAAGTATATTTACCCTATCATCTGAATATGGAAACTTCACTTATAGAATTGCAGCAGGATTACTAAACTTAATATTTACTCTTTTAACTTTTTAATTTCTCTTTTTAGCTTTCCTTCTTTTGATGTTATGAATCGGTTTTGAAGGATTAAGTGACATTTCCTTAGCAATAAAGAAGAAAGCCTCCTTGTGCAGACTTTAATCAGAGGAGTGAGATAACACAGAAGCATGTTCAGAAATAACCTCTTCATTAATCTCAACCAAAAACATGTTACAATTGAAGTACACATATTTATACAATACTTAACCACAGATGAGAAAGACTGCAAAATAATACAGTTTGAGATGACTCTAATAGCCTAACAATCTTAAATATGCATATGTGCGTGTAAAAGTTGGAGAATCTCATAGTTTTTAATTGATAACAGGGATAGAAGTTGATTTTTTATACTGCTAGCTTAGTGTGGCCACTGTATACCAGTTCAAAAATGAACCTATTATGGTGGATAATGAGGTGTCCTAAACAACTCACCCTTTAAATGGGAATTTTACAAAGCTCTTGGTTGACTTACTTAGAAATACCTAATGTTAAGACTGGGGAACCTGGAACTACAATTGAGAAGAGAGGGTTCAGAGGGAGCCTGCTAACTGTCCTCAACTATTTGAGCGATCATAGAAAGGGTATAAATTCATTCACTGCTGCTCTGATAAATCAGGCCAGTTGTATATGTATACAGTGATCAGCTCCTCAACAGAGCACATGCTGCTTTCTAACGCATGAGCTCATCTTAGTCACTGAGACTAAGTATATGAGCAAGAGTGGAGCAGACATTTGCCAGGAATTCCTCTTTTAAGTTTGCGGTTTGATTAGAGACTTCTAACAGCCAACTATCAGCCTCTGAGACATGTATTTCAGTCAAGAAATACAGGGTTGGCCTATAGGGTCTGTTGTCCTACAGTGTTGTTTACCTCACACCCCTTGTCCCCTTCCTCCTTCCTTTTGTGTTCAGATTCTCTCTCCCTTCAACATGAAGCCTGTATGGTTCAGTGCATGTGAGTACTCACCTGCCAGGGTGACTCTGGGTGGTCCTTCGTCTGTTATTAATGTTTAGTTTCCTGTGACAGTGATTGGGAATGGTTGTGTGTTTCAGTTTGTGCCAAAAGTGCTCGAAGAGATTTGCTGAGGCCTTCTGGGAAAGATCTTTTCCTCTTATGGGAGAAGTTTTCTCTCAGTGTTATTCTGTTGCTGTGAAGCTTCGATCCATGGCAGCCATCTCACTTCCAACCTGAGAAAGAGATACAGGTCCTGGTAATCTCAGGAACATGGTGTTAGGGCCAGTGGGTTTAGTCAACTCTCAAGTCCTCCCTAAGGTTGGAACCTCTAATTACATGAGCCGTATATTGCTTTATGTTGAAGCCTGTTTCTGTTAAGTTTTTCTGTGACTCACAGATTACAGTTTCTTCTTTTAGTGAAGTTTTGGCTCTATTTTTTGGGCTCCTCTTTATTCCCATTTAGTTCGGACATATTTGTCCTAGCCTCTTTCAGTTCTATATATTGTTAATCGGAAATTTTTCAGATTTTTGTTCATAGTTCTGCCAAATTACTTAGCTCCTTTGTTTCAGATGTTTTTTGAATTGTCAGTGAAAGAATTAGATATCTTAAAATCTGCAGGGGTAAAATACATACTCCAGTTGTTTTATGTACATGGCTGATTTACTAGGCAAGATCAATTTGGAATTTTTCCATTTGGTGAGAATTACATTTTTTTATTTTAAATTCTTTTTTATCCACGATTGTTGATTGCTTTATTTTTTTTCAAGAAGAAATAATTCTGTTTAACACACCTAGAAGAAATAATTCATGGCTATTTAACACACCTATTAAGATGTGTTTGTCATAAACTCTAATTGTTTTTATTATGCGTTAATTCAAAAAGTATATATTGAGAGCCAGTATTCTAGGGACTGGGAAATCAGAAGTTCTGTCTTTAGCCTTTTTAGATACTTAAAGGATAAGTGGTTACATCAATGCATGGTCTTATAGAGTAACACAGAGGCTATTTTTCCTATGGATTTCTTTAAAATTTTAGCCTTCTGAGTTTTTATTTTAACAAGTCAGAAGAAACATTTGACACTAACCTCAAAATGTTTCTTCAACTGGATACAATCCTATTTACATCAAGAAACTGGAGACTTATATTTAAAGCAAACAAATTTAAAAAGAAAAATCCTCCGTCAGTTAAAGAAGTTTGCCAGAACTCAGAGTGAAGTATGATAATCTTTTAAATAATTATCCAATGGCATGAGATAGTAATGTGGTTAATACTCCAGCTTCCCCTTGGCTGTGAAGAAATCTTGTAATTATCAGTTTTCCCAAAACTATCTCAAAGACTAATGGAGCCATTGACCTGACGTAAGACCCTTTCCTTCTTATCTTTACCCAAGTTGTAAAGAGGTGTCTAGGTACCCCTAGTGTAGCAGGTAAAGCCTGGTGACTCCCAGGGAGTCCTGGGCCCCTAAATGGACAGATTGAGGATTTTTCTTGTTCACTGAGGAAGTGGGAATGTTTACAGCTTGGACATTGAAAACATTTTCTATGATACATTCAATGCACTTTACATCCAAGCAGTATAAAGACAGTGGTCCTTTACATTGTCACATTGAAATCACAATCATTCGTTTCTGAAGTGGCTACATGGAAATAAAAATCAGACTTCTCTGAACAAGCTGCAGAACATGCCCCTTTTCCCCAACAAGGCAGAATAAGTTGGTGTATTTAGGAAGATCGGAGGTGAAGTGAGATGACAGAAGGATTTGTAAGAACACTGTGGAAGTTTTGGGGGTGGGGAGATAAATGTGACTAGTTAGAAAAATAAGTAATTTGCAGAGTTAGTGTGCTGATGATTTAAAAAGTGCTGTGATGAACATTATTAAGACAAGCAACAAAGAATAATGTGATAGAAAATCATAAAAGGATGTTTGGGGAGGCCCAAAGTCAAAGGCATCAACATTCAAAATGCCTCTTTCCCAAATGGAAACTTACTTCCCAAATATAAATAAGGAAGTTAAGTATTTAGCTACAATGATTGAGCATAAAAATGTATGTAATATTTTGCATTTAACAGAGACCAATCTGAGATGTGTCTTGCATTCATATGTATAATGCATCAAAAGATAGAACACAGCTTCTGATTGGCCAAGTTAATTTTAAACCTTAGTTATTTTATGTGTATGTACACTAACAGAAAATGTATCGAGTCAGTCTGTTAGAAGAAAGTCTAGGTTGAAAACTTGTGTATTTCCTGCCATATTGATATTTGAATTAAATACTCAAATAAAGGTAGAATATTAAATATCCTACAGTACTTTTATTTAAATCTTTCCTGTTTGTTGGAAGTCAGAAGCTAAAATTGAGTATTAGATTTACTGAGTTGAATACTTAAAAGTCTGTTTCCTGGTATCTTAATTCAATACATTGCTTTGCTCTTTTTCCAAAACAAATGTTTTCCTCTTATTGAAACAATGTTTTCTTTTATTCAACTATAGTATCTGATGGCCTAATGTTGCTGAAAGTTAACATGATAATTTGGAATTTAGAAACTTTATTTTACTCCTAGTCATAACTTTACTGGAAAATTTAGTTTTTTATAGTGAAAATAATTATGTCTAAAATACTCTGAGCACCATTTTGACAGTATTACACCTTACACGAAATAAATAGATTTTAAAATATTTGATAGTGTCTTCATAAAAGGAGAGGAATGTAGCTCTGGATTGAATTTTTCACACACAATCTTTTATTATGACATTTAGTTGATTAATACTTCAGCCAAATCAGTGTTTTACAGTATCTGTTTTCACTGTCCATTAGATCTGGAGTTACAAGCATGCATAAAACCTGGCATCTGCTTTGCGCTTCTCTTCATTTACTTTGGGGCATTGCCAGTGTCTTGGTTATAGTGTTTAAAGTCTAAGTACTTAAGAATGCATCTAAGGCAGGACAGTTTTTATACATGATTATCTTACTGTATTTGAGTGACAGTGTTTAGGAATTTCTTAAGGATGAAAAGTGGTAGGACAGGATTTTTGAATATGAATCATTTTTTTTCCTTTGTTTTGAAATTGTTAAACCATTAACTGTTAAACCCAACATTTCTAAAAATGTTAATAACTGTTAAATGTCCAAAAAGAATTTAAATGTGGTAAAATACCAAGATGAATACCAAAATTATGTGTAATCACATCAAGCCAGAGTAATCATTAGTAAAAGCTGGGCATATACATTTCTTTCATGTATATATACATACTTAAACATAAATATTTACATTTATACTTTCTCATACAAAATTGTTATAGTAACATGCTTTTCTTTGACTTAACACATTTTGCTATGTATTTATTCTTTGAAAGATGATTTTCAGTGTGTGTGTGTATTTGTCCCATCCTTGTCTGAATGGGGATTTTTAGCTTCCTTCTTTTGCTTTATACTTGAACATTTTGCTATAATTCTGATAAGTGCTCTATTTAACATAACTAAAACATAAAGCAAGACATGTTTTTAGTGTAAAAATCTGAGATATTTTAGGAAAAGGATTTTTAACCCTGTAAATACAGCATAGAATTCTTGTCTAGAGAACTAAGCAAATGGCCATACTCATGGGACTTACTGGGCTGTTTGTTTACCTAGATAGCTGAATATTCTTATTTCTGGTGTTTGAAAGAAAAATTTCCATTTGTTTTATAAGTGATTATTGGTAAGTTATTATCTGTAGTTTGTTTTTAAAACATATCTACCTTGAAATACACATATGAAAGGCTTAAAGGCAAATTGAACATTTTTTTTTTAATCTGAAAGTCTATTTTGAATGTTATTTTCTTGTGGATTTAACTGATTTTCAGCATTTTATTAAGTCCATAGAATATTAGAAGTATTTACCAATTGAAAAAAAAGTATTTAACATGACTTTTATTAAGGAAGCAGTTTTATTATTTTTTTCTTTTTCAACTTTTATTTTAGCTTCAGGGGTACATGTACAGGTTTGTTACCTGAGTATATTGCGTGATATTGAGATCTGGGTACCAATGATCCTGTCATCCAGGGTACCTGAGCAAGGTACTCAACAGTGTTTCAACTCTTTCCCTTTTCCCCACCTTCCTCCTCTAGTAGTCCCCAGTGTCTATTGTTGCCATCTTAATATTCATGAGTACGTGTTGTTTAGCTCCACTTACAAGTGAAAACATGCCATGTTTGGTTTTCTGTTCCTGCATTAATTCACTTAGAATAATGGCCTCCAGCTCCATTCATGCTGCTGCAAAGGACATGATTTGATTCTCTTTTATGGCTGTGTAGTAATTCCATGGCATATATGTACCACATTTTCTTGAGCCAGTCCACCATTGTTGGACAAGTGGGTTAATTCCATGTCTTTGCTACTGTGAGTAGTGCTGCTATGAACATACAAGTGCATGCGTCTTTTTGGCAGAAGGATTTGTTTTCTTTTGTCCATATACCCAGTAATGGGATTGCTGGGTTGAATGGTAGTTTTATTTGTAGTTCTTTGAGAAATCTCCAAATTGCCTTCCAAGGTGGCTGAACTAATTTGCATTCCCACCTACAGTGTTTAAGCATTTTCTTTTCTTTGTAGCCTCACCAGCATCTGTTGCTTTTTGACTTTTTAAGCCATCCTGACTGGTGTGAGATGGTATCTCATTGCGGTTATAATTTACAGTTCTCTGGTGATTGGTAATGATGAGCATTTAAAAGGTATATTTCTTGGCCACTGGTATGCCTTCTTTTGAAAAACATTCTCATCTTTTGCCTATTTTTATTTTGTATTTTTCTTTTTTTGAGATGAAGTATTGCTCTGTCTCTCAGGCTGGAAGGCAGTGGCAGGATCTTGTCTCACTGCAACCTTCAGCTCTCAGGTTCATGCGATTCTCTTGCCTCAGCCTCCCGAGTAGTTGAGATGACAGGCACCTGCCACCATGCTTGGCTAAGTTTTGTATTTTTAGTAGAGATAGGTTTTGACGTGTTGGCCAGGCTGGTTTCAAACTCCTGTCCTCAGATGATCCACCTTCCTTGGCCTCCCAATGTGCTGGGGTTACAGGTGTGAGCCATCACGCCTGGCCAACAGGGTTATTTGCTTTTTTCTCGTTGAATTGTTTAAGTGAAGAACCAGTCTTAAACATTAAAATTGTTATTGTTGAATTGTAAGATTGTAATTAGAATATTCTACATGACTGTAATTGGAATTTACTTTATTGATGCTTTATTAAGTTTAGGCACAGTGCTAAAAACATTGCTTACATTATCTCATTGTGTATTTAAAATTGCCCAGTGAGATAGACCTATTATCCCCATTTTACAAATTGGTAAACTAAGGCTCAGAGGACAGAATTAAGTGGTTTGCATACTTTTACAGCGCCAGTACCTGATTAAGCCAAGACTCAAACTGAGATCTGTTAGTTTCCAAAGCCAGAGTTCTTAACCATCATGCTTATAGTATTTGGTTTTCCATTTTCATGGTATTTTTCTGGAACTCTACTGTTCCTGCACTTGCTCATTTATGGGATATTTGTACCATGAGGATGTATCCGTTATGAAGTTTATGTAAAGAGAAATAAAATGCTTCTTGTTAAAGAGATGGGATGGGGAGTCAAAGGAAGTGACAACTAGTTTATATCTTTTACTTTATACTCCTGTAAAAATACAGAAAAGATTGTGAATTTCTTTACTTTTATGAAATGTTTTAATTTCTTTAGAGTTGCCATGCATTATTCAAGATTATAAAATGATTTGAATTTCAGGAGCAGACAGATTTTCTGATGAGGATTTCAAGCTGTGTAATTATGAAACCCATATAGGTTAAAAGTTCAGAACTCGTTAGCTTAATCATTAAAAAATAACCAATTCATAAGCATGGTGTTTCATTTTAGAGGGGCACGGTTACAATACCGTTTACTAAGGGACTCTTGAATTCTGCCTCGTGCCCCACCACACACTGAGAATGTGCAAGACTGCATACCACATAGTTTGTTCTATGTTATTGCATAATTTATAAAGAAAATTCATATTTTATAGTGGTAAATTAGATGCCACAAAGTAGGGCACATTTCTGTAGTTTTTTAAAAGTTTCCTTGGTGTCCTAAAAATTCAAGGAAATTAATGAATGAGTGTCAAATATCAAAAAGGTTAATTAGAGCTTGTTACAGTGTATCAGACTATACATTTAGGAAATGATTTGTAAAATTTTTCCAGACAAGACATAAAAGTTTCAGAATAAAATATAAGAAAATGAATGCTCAGGTATGAAGGGAAATTTGTATTATGCTAAAGTGCACATAGAAATGTACCATCTGCATGATTTTAAGTATACAGTTCTGTGGTGTTAAGTGCATTCACATAGTTGTTTAACCATCACCACTATTCATCTCCAGAATTTTTCATCATAATAATGTATTATTTTATTTTGAATAAAACCATGAAGATATTACTGAGTATTCTCAATATACTGTTTGAATTCATATACATGCTTGGAATCTTTAAAGGTTTTAACATATAAGTATATGTAAAGATGAACTTTGAAATTGTAGCTCCTGTTACTTTAGGTAAGACACATGACATCCATTGATGCAACTGAAATCTTTAACAGCTTTTGAAATACTGTCAGAGTCATGCATATTTTCTTTGGGATGAAAGGATATTGAGAGGAAAACTATATTCAGATATAAATAATCTTCATAAAGAACCATCTGAGATGATTAAAGATACCATGATCATCAAACAGTTAAAGGTGGAAAATAAAATATGGTATTTATGAGAATTTTGACTGGCATGAAGATTTTAATGCATATTATCTTGCTTTGCTAATCAAGGTGATTGAGATGCACTTGCCTGTTAAATAGAACTTGCTCGTGGCTTTTAGTTATCAGAGATTTTACATTTATCTTCTCTTCATTTGAATGCTACATAAACCCTCCCCTTTGAGTCTGAGGGGGGTCACTAATTTTTTTTCCTAGAGTGCTACTCTTATATATTGAGATTTTTTTTTCCCCCTAATGCTTGGAGAATGATAACAAAAAAGAATTTTTTATTGGTTCATTTCATGCTTGGTAAGATTCCAACTGTCAAAACATTATAAAATTTTGAACCTAGAGGCACATTTCATCACCAGAGTACTAATTACTGCAGAGAACTGGAGCGAGTCATTATGTAGTAGTATTTATTAGAGCTGCCCAATTTTAATGTTTTTTGGACCAGAGACACTTAAATAAAAGGTTAAGCTGTTTTGGCACAAAAGAAGGAGGAAAAAAACTGCTCAGTGCATGCAACACATCAAATACAGTACAGGAAGGGTAGAATTAATTGAAAACTATGCACCTACTTTCACTGACACTCAGCATCTTATTTTCGGGGATGAGCAAGGCAGACGTAATTCTTGGTTTATTTTCACCGTGTTTAGTATTGGGAGCCTATTATGTGCTAGGCACTGGTGATAGGAGGGAAACATGAAAGACAAGGGCCTCCCTTCATGAAGCCCCTATTCTTGTGGGGAAAGGAGACAATAAGCAAAGCATCATTAATAATGTAGCAAGTAATGCATGGTAATGGCTATAAAGACAAACATAGTGCAGTAAAAGAATGGAGAGTGAGTGGTTGGAAGAAAAGGCATTTTAAATAAAACAGTTAAAGGAGGCTCTTCTAAAGAAGTGACATTTGGGAATAGCAGTGAATGAGGGCATTTGAAAAATTAGTTATATAAGAATTTAAGCTTAAAAATACCTCTCACATAATTTACATAGCATGAAGTACTATAAAATTACAAAAAATAACTACAAAAAGTAATAAGCTAGTAAATATATTAATGTCTACTTAATAGATGTTTATTAAATATCAAGACACTGACTAGATAGTAGGGTGGGGAGGAGAAAAGATTTAAAATGTGTCTCTATACTTGGGAAAATTACAGCTTTAGTGAGTCATCATGGTTTGCTTAAGAGAAGGTGAACAAGCAGTCCAAAGCAGTGAAGTGTGTGGAGGCAGCAGCAGGTACTTAAGTTTGGCCTAATGCTAGCCAATTGCATTATAAGGTGGTTGTTGATTTTGTTCCTTCATCTCTACCCCTCTTCCATCCTTTACTGACTGTGCAGTCCTTTAGTGTTGATCATATTTCTATTCTAATATTTGGTGCATAATAGGTACTCAGTAACACCTCTTTGGGTGAATGAATGAGTGAATGAAGACAGAAGACAGGTGAATGAATGAGTGAATGAAGACAGAAGACAGGTGAATGAATGAGTGAATGAAGACAGAAGACAGGCTTTAAACTTTTTAAAAATATGGTTTAGAAGGAAAAGAGCATAGCTTGGCATGTCTTTGTAAGGGTGAGATTTATTTCATTTTACATAAGAGTAAGCTGAAATCCATCCAGGTTTGAAAAGAAAATAAGGGACAATGGAGAAAAAGAAGAAGTCCGAATGCCAATGACAACTGATAGAAGAAGACTCCAGAAAATTGGATGGGGTGTGGTGACCAGCCTAGTCAGGGGTTCACTTTGAAAAATAGGAAATAGTGGTTTTCTTCAAATACAAGAGAAAAATAAGTGAAGTTGGACATAAAGAAAGATTTGAAGGTATAGAAGAGAAAAGTCTAGTGGAATGATTTCGGTCACATTTTAGTGGAGGTAAAAGAAAGACCATCTAATGTAAAGACAGATTGGAATCTGGAAACCATCATTCTCAGCAAACTGACCCAAAAACAGAAAGCCAAGCACCGTATGTTCTCACTCATAGGTGGGTGTTGAACAACGAGAACACGTGGACTTAGGGAGAGAAGCATCACTCACAGGGGACAGTTTTGGAGGGTAGGGGAGAGGCAGTGGGGGGTGGGGAGGGATAACATGGGGAGAAATGCCAGATATCGTATGCACCTAAAGTAAAATAAATAAATAAAAAATTATAAGGAAGTCCTTGAATACAAATGGGTTTCAGAATTAGAAATTTTTTAGGTATTAGGGAGGTAATAGATGTATTTACTATATACTAAGTAACACTTCTTATATGGTCTTTGGCAGTACCCTGTAATCATAGACATTAATATTTCTCTAGGAAAACACTAATATTTATGCCTGGTGAAATAAGGATGATAAATAGTTTCCAGACAATATAGTTTGTGCCAAATGTACAAAATGTAGATACAACAGCACGCTTGGATATTGGAATAATGGATAAGGGATTGTGGATCTGTGCAGTTTGCATGGTCTGTTTTTGTTTGCTGGAATAACCGAAATGAATCAAGTTGTTTAAGATTTGAAAAGTAGCAGGACTTTTTTGAGCAGGGGAGCCAAGTAGCTTCTGTGATGTGTGATGTGGCAGAGTGGTTTCTCAATGAACGTCATCAGCACGTTCCTGTGTGTTTCTGTGCACTCTTCCTGTACATGCTGTGTGTGCTCTGATGTACAGCAACCTGAATGGAAATCCAGACCAGATGAAGCCTGACTGGAACTGCAAGTTTATTATTGTCAAGAATGTTCCAGAGGCACTGAGAAGCTTAAATTGTGAGAGTAGCATATGCTTTAAGATCCAAGAGTTAAGGAAGATATGAAGTTGCTGATGTTTTTAGGACTTTTTTTTGTTTGTTTTTTGGTTTTTTTTGGAAACCACTATTAACGACTTTTTGGCTTCTTTATATGGATTTTTTTCCCTACATAAGTTGACATTATTGAATTCTTTCTTGGTATTTTATGTGTTTTGTTTTGTTTTGCTTTGAGATGGAGTCTCTCTCTGACATCAGGCTGGAGTCCAGTGGTGCAGTCTCGGCTCACTGCAACCTCCGCCTCCTGGTTCAAGTGATTCTTCCTCCTCAGCCTCCCAAATAGCTGGGACTACAGGTGCTTACCACCATGCCCAGCTAATTTTTGTATATTTTTTAGTAGAGACAGGATTTCACCATGTTGGTCAGGATGGTCTCAATCTCTTGACCTCGTGATCCGCCTGCCTGGGCCTCCCAAAGTGCTGGGATTACAGGTGTGAGCCACCGTGCCTGGCCGGTATGTTTCTATCACAAAGGCCAAGCAGCATGCCTAGATATATCTAGTAGATGATGGATAACTAAATAAATTATTGTAACTATAAATTATAGCTTGTTATAAATTATCTTTCATGACTAAGTAAATGAATTATTATGTGTTTGTGCATACTTAACAAACCTTTGGACTATGTTTTCCACACAGGATTGCAATAAGCCATTTTTCAATATTGATGTGGAAATTCTGTGTTAAATTATGTATGTGGAGATTTGTGTTCGTTGACTTTATATAGTCTCAAGTAGAATTCGGTAGAAGTGCTAAGCAATGATACCTTAATATTAAAATTTTAAAAAGTGATAGTGGAGGAAATAAAACTGTTCTATGAGTTTCATATTTTGAGCTTTTAATTTTACCTTGAAGATATTCCCTACTGAAGATTGTAAAGCTCTACCCAGAGGAGGTCATGGGGAGACCCTGGTGTGGGAGTGTGGAGGGGTGAGAGCAGGCTAAGAGATTCCTTTGGAAACTGCATCTTCCGGTCAGCATTTCCCTCATCAAAACTCCTGATCCCCAGCAGGATGATAGAACTCAAGGATCAGTGTCTCAGAACTGGGAGCAGTAAGTCCTCTTTTTAACTGAGGAAGCTTCTTTGACTATGTATAAATAAAATCTTATACAGAGACAGATTTTTTTTTTAAACTTCATATGTTTTGTTTTTTAATTTTTTGGTAGAGACAGAGTCTCACTATGTTGCCCAGGCTGGTCTCAACTCCTGGCCTCAAGCAGTCTTCCTGCCTCAGTGTCTCAAAGTGCAAGGATTACATTGTACCTGGCTAGAGACAGATTTTTAATGTATATACTTGTGTTTATGACATTAATTATTTGTGATTATAGAAGAATTAAATGTCTTCAAATAGAGGAACTAACATATATTACTTGCTACCTTGCTTTTGATGTTACAAATTATAAATGTAAACATTTTAGTCATTAGATTTCAGAAACAATCTCCCAGTATTAGAATGTAGACACAGATAACGATATTTAGATTTTGGAAATCTTTGATCAAATCATGATAATAGTGAAATAATATAATTATATCACTTTCACCTGGACAAAACTCTCCTAAATAGTCTCAGTACTTCTAAGAACTTTATATACCAGTCACATCAGATAATTTAATTTCCATTTTTGTTTCTAGGGATTTACATCCAAAGTCTAATTTTTTATGTTAAAATGTATCCTCAAGGGCATAGTATGTTCTTTTACATTTTCAATATTATTTAAAGTTAAACTACAAGTCTTTTCATGGTGGCATTTCTTTTTTCAAAGCTATAATCAAGTGTCACCTACATTGATAATCATTTGTATAGAAATTTTAAAATGTCTTTCTTAACAGCTTTAAATTGTCAGCCTGGACTATGGAATGCTAAAAGATATTGTTTCCAGTATTTTTGGGGAGCCAATTACAAACAAACTTTAAAAATCTTACTCTGCTGGCTGGGATTTTCTAATTTAGTATTGTACATCGCAATATAAAAGACTAAAACTCAGTTGAAATATAAGTGATGTTGTTTGGGAGCAAGCTATCTAGGAAATGTGTGAATAATGTTTGTTGCATTCCTTTTGTTACAGTTTATTCCTAGATTGTCTTTTTTGGAAAAAAAAAAAAAGTTTCCAGAGTTGTAAGGTAAAAATGCGTGGATAGTCCCATTAATTTGATACAAAGTTCTGATAGAAGAGTTCAAGAATGTTTAGAGTTGCCCTTACATCATGTCAGTACCCAATAAAATATTCCCTACATGCTGCAGAACATACTATTTTATATGAGGAATAAAGTACCAAGAAAGAGAATGTAAATGAAGTTCTGCCAGACTATTGTGGATTTTCTGTGAGTTTCGGTTCAGTGTATGTGGTTCCAGAATTAAATTGTCTCACGTGGAAAAAGACAGCCTTAGGAACTTTAGTGTGAGCATGTGTGTATTTTATTATTCTGCTTTATCATTCTCTTCACTTTTGTGACCTCTAGATTACAGTATCGCAGTACATGCTACCTTTGGTTCTCTTTGAAGGTCAGCGCTGTTGAACACAGTGGACCATCTGCCTGTTGCCTAATGAAGCAGATGACTTCTCCGTGACAGTGTCATGTGCTGGAGGTGTTCAGCTGGAGAATACATACCTATATAGGTTAGGCCCCAATTTTCTTGGGTTCAACACTGAGACATCTTAAGGCAACTAAAAGCAGGCAAAAAACATTTTCCAGATTGGAGTATCGTGGAGTTACAGGCTAAAACTTTAAGGGTGATCACACTTTTGCATGCTTAGAATTTTATATTTGCCTCAGGCTCAAGCATTTGCTAATAGCCAAAATATTATTAATTTTAAAGGATTTTAAAGGTTTAAGTGATTGCGAAATAGTAGTACCTTTTTAAAAAGTTTTATCTTTTTATTTTTCACAGGCTAAAGAAATCATAAATATTGTTTAACCTCCTGAGGAAAACAGAGCCTATTCTGAATCCAGAACAAAAATACAATTTTATTAATTTCATTGACTTGTGGAATTATCTATCTATTTAATATTTATATTTCTTACATTAAAATAAGATTTCAGAAAAATTTCTTGAGAAAAGTGGTCAGGTCTTTCTTTTTTTTTCTTTTCTTAAATTGACCCTAAATGGTTAGGTAAAGGCAGCATATATTTGGGAAGACATTGTCGTGCTGAAAAGTCATTTGATTCAAGTTCTTCCAGGTCAAGTCTTAGGATAATAGAAATCTATCATCTAAGCCTCTGGTTGACTAGCACATACTGCTTAAGAAATGCCATTTCCATATATTCTGAAAAGAGGAGAAAAAAGATTGTGAAAAAGATCCCCAGAACATGCAGTGATCCCTTGATGTCTACTAAAGCACATTTAAATTCTTGGTTCTAGCAGGAAATTGTTAGTCTAATATATGTGTTGAGATATTTGGTAGATTTTTAAGAGCCGTACATGCAGTCATTTGAAGAAGTGTGAGGCATCTTATGTGGTAGAAGATTCAACATGGGCTCAAAGTCTTAGGCATTCATTGGGGCTTTGCCAACTAATTACTGCCCAGCTGATTTTGTTGGGGGTTCTCTGTCTACCTAGGCCTGCCTTTCTCCTTTCTGTTCTCTAAAGAGTTGCCCCTGCTTCATTGATTCTCAATTACTGATTTGGAGAGCGAATCCATTAGAAGAGCCTGGGAACTTAAATAGATTTTTGATCTATCCTCTGTGTTGGGATCCTGGAATCTGTTTGGGGTCCTAGGATGTTTTATTTATTTATTGTGGTGTAGTTTTTGCCTTCTCTATAAATGCTGTCACTGACACAAGTGAAAACTCTTAAGCTGAAATGTAATAGCAGTCTTTCAAGTTCTGAATTGGTGGTCTCAAAATTCTAGCCCAGAGGATGTTGAAAGCAGACCTAATAGTGATATTGATGATAAAGAGGGTGAGCAAAGGAGTTTCCTTTGACCTGTTGCAAGTCCCTTTAATCAGTGCCTTTATATTTTTAGGTGAATCATCTCTCTAAATTTTTATATTTAATATTGATGTTGTAGTCATAGTTACTGTGTAATAGAAAGCTTAACCAGTTAAATACATTCATGGTTCTCAAGATTTCCTTTAGTACTAAAAATTAAATTATAGTATATTTTATATGTTCTGATAACTGGACTTAACCAATTACTTATTTGCTTTATAGTATTAAGACAGCCACTAAACACTTTTGATTTTCCTTCTCTTCCCATATTTCCAGAATACTGACACTGCTTCTCTTACAACAAACTCTGTGAAGATAAATGAAATGACTGAGAGCTTTAAACAAGACTCTAGATTGATTTTTATTGCCTTTTTAGTAGTTCATTGTCTATATGTAAATTACATATTACATAATATTTGAACAGATAGTAAAGTTTTTCTAATGAAGGTGATATTAATATCTAACAGCTACTAAATTATATGTAAGTAATAGATATATGTGATCTCTTTGTTATGTCTTATAACTTCTTATTCTCTCAATTATCTAAAAATAAGAAATTATATAGGGGCATTATTCTAAGTATGTTACATGTATCATCTCATTTAGTTCTTGTAAAAAGTCATTGAGGCAAATACTATTTGCTTTTTTGAGACAGAGTCTTGCCCTGTCACCCTGGCTGTAGTACAGTAGTGCATTCTTGGTCCACTGCAACCTCCACTTCCGGGGGTCAAGCAATTCTCCTGCCTCGGCCTCCCCAGTAGCTGGGACTGCACGCATGTGCCATCATGCCCAGCTACTGTTTTTGTATTTTTACTAGAGATGGGGTTTCTCTGTGTTGGCTAGGCTGATCTTGAACTCCTGACTTAAAGTGATCCACCCGTCTTGGCCTCCCAAAGTGCTGGGATTATAGGTGTGAGCCACTGGACCTGGCCAATATTTGTCCTTTTAAAAAAGGTTTTTCCTTTTTATTAGCAATATAATCCATATAAAGGAGTAACTAATGTGATTGATACATTATAAAACAATCAAACAAAAATCATGTGTCATGTACTTACTATCCAGCTTTAAAAAAGAGTAATACCTTTTAAATTCTTACGTACTGCCTCCCACCCCACCACCCCATAGTCATCTTTCCCCTGCTCAATGAAGTTTATCATTATGCTGATTTGTATTATAGAATATTCCATATGTATATATCCCTGAGTAATGTATGATTGAGTTTTATGTTTCAAGCCCCTGTGTGTTGTGTTGTTGTAAGTATTCTTCTGTGATTTGCTTTTTTCAATCAGTTTATTTTTAGATTCATCCACATTCATGCACATAAGTTTTGGCTTCTTTATTTCAGTGCTGTAGAGTGTTTATAGTATGTCTGTATTTGAACTTATTAATCCTGATTTCTTCTTCCTATTGAAGAACAGTTGGGATGTATACAGTTTTTTCTGTTGCTTTATTCTTCAACATGCATGTTTTGCCCCTTGGAGCACATGGACAAGAATGTATATCTAGAGTCCAAGCAAAGGAGGAAATTTACTGGAATAAATATTTATTGAGATGAGTATTTTCATAATTTACAGGATAATACCAAGTTGTTTTTCATATTCAGTGTACCAGTTCCTTTTGCCTTTCTTTCCCCTATTTTTAAAAATTGGGATTAAATAGACATACCATAAAATTTACCGGTATTTAAGTATACAGTTTGTAGCATGAAGAACATTCACATTGTTTTGTAGCCATCACCACCATTTATCTCCAGAAGTTTTTTCATTCTCCCCAACTCAAGCTCTGTGCCTGTCAAACACTAGTTCCCTATTTCTCCCTTCCCATCAGACCCTGGAAACCACCATTCCCCTTTTTGTGTCTATGAATTTGGCTGTTCTAAGCACCTCATATAAGTGGAATGATACGACATTTGCCTTTGTGGATCTGGCTTATTTTTCTTAGTATAAACGTCAAGGTTATCCATGTTGTCGCATGTGCCAGAATTCCCCTCCTTTATTAAGGCTGTATAATATACATTTTGTCTACCCATTCATTTATCAATATTGTCCAAAGGTGGTCTTGTATTTTCTCTGCCCAGCCCTAGAATCAATCAGTTCCCCAACAAGTTCTTGTTTCTTGTATTGGAGAATGGTATTTGGAAAGGTCTAGGTGGTAGTTGTGCTCTGAACTGCTGGTTTGTTATTATTTATAGGCCCTCTTAGTGTACAGAGGTAAGAAATATACGCATCTTTATTAATATATGTGTATGTACATTTATATTCATTTTTAAATCTATTCCTTCAGTATTTCTATTAAAATTCATGGGTCATACCTGTATCTGTGATTCTTGTCCAGTACTACAGGGTTAATTCTAGCTTTCCTTCTCTCCTGATTTCTGAGACTGGAAATGTGGCTGTCATTATCCACAAAAGATACTTATTTTCCAATTTGTAGTATATATATACTGAAATACTGTAGTTTCAGATTTGCTAACTATAAAAAACTTTACTAACTGTGGTATTTGTATACATAAGTACTGTTTGTCACACATGACGATTTTCCTTATTAGAGCAAAACACCCAAAAACTCTCTTAAATATGAATTTAATTAGTATTTTCTTGTTTATTTTTTCTGTTTTTTTTTTTTTTAATCGGAGTTTAAGATCCTGCCAATCCTGAGATTTAGTTGTTGTATATGAGCCAATAATTGCTTTACTTTGCCTACATTGGTTTCAATTTCTGTCACTTGTAAGCACTGTCCAGACAAAAGCACAGTGTGACTGGTCAGTTAGAATTAAAACGAACCTCTTCGGCCTTAAGGAAATTATTTCCAAAGAGGAAAACCAGATATAGTGAGAACATGCATATAAGTACTCCAGATTATTTGAGAGCACCTTATTATGCTTATCTCTGTGATATCAAACCATATGAAATTAAAGCTCTGATAACTTCATTGTCTACTTGTGTCTGTGATATCAAATCATATGAAATTAAAGCTCTGATAACTTCATTCCTCACTATAATTTACAAACACCCACAGAAAACTTCAGAATAAACTAATGGCAAGTCATTAGTATCTACTACCTAATCACTTTGCTTGTGGGTTCACTATTCACTTTCCAATTTGACAATATGTTATAGTGATGTGCTGTAATTTTCATTTTAAGCTATACAACAGAAATGATATTACGTTTAATGGCTGAATGGCTTTCATTTTACAATTAGAGGTATCCTAAGCAATAAGAGTTGACAAATTATCCCTGAAAAACAAAATTACAGGACACTCACAAAGAACCAGCTTTTGAAAGGCTTACCAATAAGGCATCCTTGAAGTGTATATAGAGTATGCTTTACTAATCTCTGTGAAACTGTTTGTATTGAGGTTGTAGTTGATTTTGAAAGGGGAGTGTTCTTTAGAATTCCTAGTATTCAGAGATAAAGAGTGAAGAAGTGTTTCTAAGAAGGTAAATAATTAAAATAGTAGTTATTACCCAATCACTTTAGAATTTAATATGGGATCTCTGTGTCTAATGAAGACTCTGTATGTAATCTCAGTAAGGTTTACTTCCCTGTGATTCTGACAAATTTTAAGAGCAGATTTATTTTTTAAATGTATTTTTGAAAACCATTCATTTTTCTAGTTAGTGGATTCTTTTTCCTGTAGATTTTACCAGACAAGAATTTTTATTTTCATTAGAAAAATCTGTTCTTCAGGCTATTTCAGTTGATTCAACTTTCTCTAAAGCAGATGCTGTTTTTCTTTTTTTTTTTTTTTCCTGCTGCTGTTGATTATAAAACTGAGTATTTCTGGCACTTGATCAATTAAAACATAAATCATAAGCCAAACTACTTTCTTTTGTGACCAAACTTCTGTGCAAAACATATGAAAAGACTTTAGTCATGTTCCTTTGTTTGAAACTTGTGAGGCATCTTAGAGAAGATTTTCTATAGAAAAGTTTGGGGAATGCTTGGCTCTTAGCAGCCTAATTGCGGCATCTGTTCACTGCTGACCTTTCACATATGCTTCTTTCTCGCTTTACTGCCAGGCTCTCTCCTGTACCTCTTCCGTGAATCTGCCCTGGTCAGCATTCCATCCTTTGAGTTCTCATTCTACATTGCTTTTTCTTAAATTCAATGTATCATCTAGTTTTTTAATCATCTCCCTGCTCTGTGAAACCAGCATTCCTCAGTTTGAACCATCACTTGCCTGGCATACAGATTCATAGGCCTCAACCATGGGTTTACATTATTATTATTATTATTATTTTTAATTTTATTTTCCCCCCATTTATTTATTTTATTGCATTTTAGGTTTTGGGGTACATGTGAAGAACATGCAAGATTGTTGCATAGGTACACATGTGGCAGTGTGATTTGCTGCCTTCCTCCCCATCACCTACATCTGGCATTTCTCCCCCTGCTATCTCTCCCCAGCTTCCCACCCCCCACCGTCCCTCCCCTATTTCCCCCAAACTGACCCCAGTGTGTAGTGCTCCCCTCCCTGTGTCCATGTGTTCTCATTGTTCAACACCCGCCTATGAGTGAGAACATGCAGTGTTTGATCTTCTGCTCTTCTATCAGTTTGCTGAGAATGATGGTTTCTAGGTTCATCCATGTCCCTACAAAGGACCCAAACTCATCGTTTTTGATAGCTGCATAATATTCCATGGTGTATATGTGCCACATTTTCCCTATCCAGTCTATCGTCGATGGGCATTTGGGTTGGTTCCAGGTCTTTGCTATTGTAAACAGTGCTGCAATGAACATTCATGTACATGTGTCCTTATAGTAGAACGATTTGTAGTCCTTTGGATATATACCCAGTAATGAGATTGCTGGGTCAAATGGAATTTCTATTTCTAGGTCCTTGAGGAATCGCCACACTGTCTTCCACAATGGTTGAACTAATTTACACTCCCACCAACAGTGCAAAAGTGTTCCTATTTCTCCACATCCTCTCCAGCATCTGTTGTCTCCAGATTTTTTAATGATCGCCATTCTAACTGGCGTGAGATGGTATCTCAATGTTGTTTTGATTTACATTGTTAATAAATGCTGCAAAAAACTCTTATGTATGCTGATACTTGAACAGTACTCACCAAAGTGAGTTACTTTAAATGTAGGAACTAATTATTAATTGTGTTTATATCTCAGCAGAGCATTCATTAGAAGCCCTATAAATGCTTGTTGAATAAATATCAAACAAGATAATGAGCCCTTTACTATCCCTAAGAGATAATAATAGTCTCCAGTCTGGTTGCTATTGGCCTTTCATCTGGTTTGGAGTTAAGAGTGTAGTGCCTTGCTACTCAGATTGTGTGCCACAACCAGGAACGTGAACATCACCTGGAAATGAAGAACCTTGGACACCATTCTGGACCTACCAAATCAGAATCTGCATTGTAACAATAAACCTAGTGATTTGTATATAAAGAAAATTTGAAAAACACTGGCTTAGAGGGCCAGAGTTATACTGCCCTTTTGGAATTTAGTAGTGGAGATTTTAATCCATTAGACAAGGAGTGACTCTTCAATGAGAACATGGATCTTTAAGCACTAAATGATGTGCTTGGAAAGGTTGGGTCCTCTGAGGGGAAGATAGTGGAAATGGACTGTATGTAAAATTATTGGGTTGGTGCAAAACTAATTGCTGTTTTTGGCATTATAAGTAATGGCAGAAGCAGCAATTTCTTTTGCACCAAGCTAATAACCTGTGCTGTGGAAGAAGTGTGTATGTATAAGGTTATTTGATGTCATTAGGTTGATGTAGGTTGGGGTGGGGTACTCGGGAGAAATTTCATCCTCTCATATTTCCCTTTAGGATTTGCTACAATGGGCTTTGCACCTCATTCCCTTAATTATTGCAGAGTGAGCCACTTAATAGTGATTATGGGCTAAATAAAGTGATAGAAGATTTAGAAGCATGAAGTATAAGTACCTTTGTGTAAAACCCAAACATTATTTAACTCTGTAGGAAACAGATTTAGAGAAACCTGAGACTAGGGTACTCAGGTCTGAGAATTTTGGCTTAATACTAAATTATTTTTAAGCCCAATCAATATCCTTTTATGAATTAAAAGTTATTAATGACTCTCACAGGCTTTTCCTCTAAATTGAATCCACTTGCAAATGCTAGGTAAGAAAATGCATTTGAGTCTTTCAGTTTTCCCACTTTTTAAAAACTCTCCTCTTGTTTTTCCCCATGTGAGCCATGCCATGTGAACAAGTGACAGTCTTTTTCCTTTTGATGGTGTTTCAGCTAGTTTAGGCATCTGGTGGAGTTGGTGGTGGCATGGAGAGAAGGTGGAAATTGTTTAGGACCTAGAGAATAAGCAGTCGGACATCCAAATGAATGATGAACATTATAGAATGAACAGTGAGAACTGCAGTGAGCCACAGTCATCTCTGTGTCAAAGGCAGGTGGCTAAGTAGTCACAGAGCCAAATTGGGAACCAGACAAAGAATCTGAGGGTGATGGAAGTATCCAGAGAGATGGCCAGGATATGACATGGCAGACGTGGCATCTGTGCCTCAGATGACTGGCACAGCAGTAGCACACGTGGCTGCTTTTCATTCACTAACAACCAGGGAAGGCACAGCTTCAGCTCACTGGGTTCATTCTGTTTGTATGCTCCAGGGCCACAGTGATTGACATTTGTGATGACAGTTCTGCTGAATCACCTCAGATAGACCAAATTTACAAATATTGTGTGTCTTTTAATGTTATGTGAATGTTCTAATTACGGCTCTTTTGGTTTCAAGGAACAGAGTCTCACACACTAGTTTTATTTTAGGGAACTAGAGGGCAGAAAGGCATGTATTGCAAGAAATGAAAGCAGGAAGGGGAATGTTGACAGAACCTGAAGAAATTAATGCCTCAGCATTTGTGTTATCTTTTTTCGTGTGTTTGTTTGAAGGTGGTGAATTGGGGAGAGTGTCTATATTTTTTCTCTGTCTCATTTTGTGTCTCTTCCCTCATCCCCATGATTTGTTTTTACTTACTGACAGCATTAGTCTGTTCTTCCACTCCAATAAAGAATATCGGAGACTGAGTAATTTATAAAGAAAGGAGGTTTAATTGACTCACAGTTCTGCATGGCTGGGAAGGCCTCATGAAATTTACAGTCATGGAGGAAGGGGAAGCAGGTACTTCTTCACAACGTGGCAGGAGAGAGGATAGAGCAGGGGAAACCACCACTTATAAAACCATCAGATTTTGTGAGACTCACTATCATGAGAACAACATGGGGGAAACCACCCCCATGATCCAATCACCTCCCACCAGGCCCCTTCCTTAACACTTAAGGATTACAATTCAAGATGAGATTTGGGTGGGGACACTGAGCCAAACCATGTCACTGACCTCGCATGTGGCCTCCATCCTCAACATTGTTAGGAGCAACTAGATTCAACATCAACCATTGCCTAACAGTAGTCTCTTATGTCTTGGGTTAAATTTGAAAGGGAGCATGAGTACCAGCTTTCTTTAGTTTATCTCTGTAAGCCAAGCCAAACAACCCTTTGATTGCCTTTGAGATATGTATATCTCTGAGCAATCAGTTGTGTTGAGTTTGAGGTTGGTCACATGATGTGTAACCTTGCTTCCTTCAGAAACTGAAAATGAGTCAGGTAATAACAAATATATGTATAATTGCATTTTAATAATGATTACTCCTGACATATTTATATTAATCAACATTTGTACAGTTCTGCCTCATTTCAGGTTGCATTGGTGGGATTTACAACCATGAATAAAATACACATTGGGAGAATTTATGATCCAGTGGAGAGATAATAGTTAATTAACCAAAACAGATAATTTTCTAATAGTTTTGAAAAGAGTATATTCATAGTTGTTTTTCATGATACTATAGACTTCATTCTTAATATAGACCTCATTTTGTTAAAGACAGTCTTCTAACCAAACTTTTTCAGAAGTGCATCTTGTGTATTACTTTAATGGAAAGTATTTTGTTACAGTAGTCATAATGGAGTAATTATTTCACAGCAAGCAAGGCTGATGTAGAATATTTGTAGATTGAGGGTATGTTTTCAAAGCCTAGTAGGTTAGCAAACAGTTGAGGAATTAGGGCCAAGTGCCTTTAAATGCTTGTCTCTTCATTTTTAAAATTAAAGTTGATATTTGAATAGATGGAAAATATGAGTGATGAAAATCTTTGATCATCTTAATAGTAGATATCTTTAAAGTGTAAATTAACTGCTAATTTAATTCACTGTAATGCTATGTGCAGTGATGTGTCTTTATTTAAAAACTTGTAATTTTGCTGAAAATGTGCAGATTCTTAACCACATGTAACCTTCTGGTAATTTAATTTTGCCTTTTCACATAGTTCTTGTATGTTACCAAACTTTGGTTTTCCTTGAAATATTTTAATTTATTATCATAAATTATGCTATAAAATAACTAAAAAGAAACAAGTGTTATTACTGATATAGTTGTCTTTTATATAACTTTGAATTTCAGAATGGTATGTAAATTAATGTGATAGTGAATTAGGTAAATAATTATCTTTCACAGAAGATAAGTTAAATTATAAGAAATAATCATTTGGAACTTTACCCAAAAACCATAGGCAATCAAACTATTTAAATACTATTCTATAGTTGTGAGTGCATCTCAAGAGGAATGTGTCCATGCATATCCTCTCTCCTTGATTTTTTGTGTTTAATAAGAGTTGAGTTTAAGCTTTTGCCCCTTGAAGTTACTTCTCTTTTTTCAGGTTTCTTTGTATGTGTTCCTAAAGAGGCACATGACATTGCTGTGTTTATGGCATTTTTATGAAGGTCTAATGAGAATACAGTCAACTTTGTTATTTAGCAGATTAATTGGTGTTTGGATTAATTATGCTAAAATAATAATAGACATTTTATTCTTACAATTTTAAATACTGCAAGCCAACAGAAATGATCCATATACTGGATAATATCTCTTGTTTGGAGTTGCTTGGTAACTGATAGAAGCTACATTAGGTCTATTGCCACGTGAGAAACCCTGGTGCTTTTTCCAATTCATGATAGAGCTTTTGTATTCATGGCCATGAACTGATATTTGTGTGTGTGTGGTCTGTACAGATTTAAGCAGTAAGATGGTTTTGGGTCTTTTAAAATGTAAATATGATAAAATAGACCTAAACTAAAATTATTGGAATCAAAGTAAAAGCTACATATTGCTTAACATTCAAACAAGTTAGAAGTCAATTGGGAAAAGTATACCATTAAACAATTTGCATTGTGATATGAAAAAGAAATCAGATGATTCATAGTTGAGAAACAAAGGATAAATTGATGTCTTTTGTAGCTCATGAGATCTTGAAGCAGAAGATGAAAGTCAAACTTGAAAAAATCCATTGTCTAATTTTGATCAGACAATGCAGGTTTGGTACTTTCAGCAGACAGTTGGTATAAGAACCTTAGTTAGCATCCGGTACCTGTTATATCAGGTTATGTGCCCAGTTGCTTGGACAGAGGCCAAATAATAATGGCTTAAACAAGGTGGAATGTTTACTTCTTTCTCATGCAGAAGTCTCAGCTGAAGGTAGTTTGGGGGTGGAGGGAAACCAGGCATCTTGCTCTCGTTTGTTGTTCTCCTCACTCTATAGTGGTTTGGCAGTTACTTCTAACCCTGTCTGTATATTGGATTAATATGAGAAGTGTAAAATGAGATTTATATAAAGAACATAAAGAACACACTCTTGGGTGCCACCACAGATTAAATTAGGATCTCTGAGAATGAGTACTACTCCAGACCTACTGAATCAGAATCTGTGGTCATAGTCATGAGATCTCACCTCGCTGCAAAGGAGGGTGGGAAATGTAGTCTGTAGCTGCAGGCAGGTATACAGCTAAAGTTGGTTGATTTTATTACCAAAAAGAAGATAGAATAAGTATTGAGGGAGACAATAAATAAATTTCTACCTGTGAATTATAGTTTAGAGACATTCAGCAGTAATAATGATTTAAGGCACTTGGTAGTGCAAAGAAGACAGTGTGAAATACAAGGCTAGTTCGCATAAATAAAACTGGAACTACCTACAGGGGGCACATACTCCAGCCTGTAAGAGTCAAAGAGGTGACTAAGGCTAGTGAAAAACGGCCAGGCGTTTCAGAGACTGGAGGGGCTTGTTTAAAGTGGTAGCTCTAGTAGTTGTTGCCATGTAGGAAAGTAGACGAAATTTTTATAGACTCAGTGAAAAATCTACATTTTTATCAAAATGTGAGCCCAATTTAGCATATCTTTAAATTAGATATGGATTAAAAGCCATTTATTTCTAATTTCTGACCTTAATATTATGGCACAGTATTTCAATGGCAAAGACAGCATTTTTCTTGGTGTCAAACTCCTTTTCCTCCAAGTTCATTATATTTAAAAATATTTTTTAAAAACTTGTTAAAAATGTCAAAGGTATTTTTGTAGACAGTATCCTTTTGGCTATTTCTAGTAAATTATGTGATTCCTTTGTATTCCTAAGCTATTACACTTGAATTAATTTTACATTTTTGTTGATACTTATAGAACTCTAATTTTGGATGAACTTCTAATGAAATAAGTGTGTAGTTTTGGCTACTTCTGACGGTGATTTTGTGTTCTTTGTGATCTTCTACACTATCTCCAGTTTATTAAGAACTACCTCTGCTTGCAGAGGCACGTTGTAAACTGTAAGAAACTCTCATGATATTTTAGTGCCTTGCCACTGTGTCTGGCACAAAAACACTCAATGTATAAATGATGAAAAAATGATACCTCTGTTAGGTAATCATTAATGTTTACATCCTAAGACAAGGTGTCTATAGATTTCAGTTGTACAAATAACAGTGGGCTACCACAAATCAAAAATATTTTCATCGTTATACTTTTTACCATTTTACGAACAAAAGAGATGGAAATAAACTTTTTATCTATTGACAAATAATCGGATCCTGTAGA
The DNA here is from genome assembly GCF_001604975.1 of Cebus imitator. Taxonomy (NCBI): domain Eukaryota; kingdom Metazoa; phylum Chordata; class Mammalia; order Primates; family Cebidae; genus Cebus; species Cebus imitator. Next base: position 4,325,834 of record NW_016107416.1, read on the forward strand.
TTGAGTTAATTACTTGGTAGAAAGTTACCTCTTCTGCTTCATTGGTCAAGACTTTCTGTGAGGTAGAATTTGTCATGACTTTAGAAATTTATTGTTATGCCATTATAAAAATATCTATCTTATATCTTGGGACTAGTTTATCTGGTCATATCTGGCCATCAAATACTTTGACAGTGACAGTATCTTGGATGACAGTGCTACTGGATTAGATTGGCTAACTTCTATAATTTAAATTAAAACCAGGACCCTGAAGTGCTTCTTAGAATAATCATATTGGTTACCATGCCCGTTGCTCGATTTTTTTTCCTTTTGTTTAAGGCAGCACTATTAGTATTTTGTATGTAAATTTCTTGACTAGTCAGAAGAGATATGAGGCTTTAGGGCTGAAATAAACTCATCGGTTCAACAGGTATTGTATTCTTTTTCATTTATCAATTCCAGATTTGGGTTTGGTCCTTGTTAATAAGGAAGAGGAAATACCAAGACTTTCATGAGTATTTAAAATTTACAAGTTAGGAATTTTACAATGCGTTAATTCTGTGGAGCTCTGGTAGGGGCATCATCTAAATACAGGTAGGATCCTGTCCTCCAGCTCTTTGGTTATTTAAAAAGGGATAAAGGCTATGATGTCTGGCTGTCACTTCTACCTTCTGCCTCCTGCTCTCTCCCTGTGCTGAAAGTGGTGGGTCAAGTCTAGCTGGCAAAAATTAGCATAGAAAGGGGCATTGTCTCATCAAAATTTGGCAATTATGGAGTAATTTTTTTTTTTTTTGAGACAGAGTCTCATTCTGTCACAAGGTTGGAGTGCAATGGCACAATCTTGGCTCACTGACACCTCCAACTCCCTGGTTCAAGCGATTGTCCTACCTCAGCCTCCTGAGTAGCTGGGATTACAGGCACCTGCCACCATGCCCAGATGATTTTTTTTTTTTTGTATTTTTAGTTGAGACAGGATTTCACTATGTTGGCCAGGATGGTATCAGTCTTTTGACCCTGTGATCTGCCTGCCTTGGCCTCCAAAAGTGCTGAGATTACAGGCATAAGCCACCGCGCCTGGCCAATTTTTATAAATGCTGACACTTTTGTTATCTCTGGGAAATGATTAGTTGATATTAGTTGACAGCTGTTTGGCTACCTCTTGATATAGAAGAAAATATTTCCTGAGTCAGCTTCCTTAATTTTCTCAAAATAATTAACTTGAGTTGTTATAACTCAAGTTAATTTTCACACCAACACAAACTTTTAGATGCTGTTATGTTTTTAACAAAGTATAAGTAGATTGGTTTTAAGTTGACTTAGCCATTGTCAAAGATTCAGTTGATTTTTTAAAAATTAAGGATGTATTAAAATGAGATTGATATATTTATGGAGAATTCATAAATGATTCCAAATAAATTAATTTATAGATATAATATATTTGTATGTTTTGTAATATTTGGAAAACAATTTAGCTTCATTATGTTTGAGTGAGCTAAATATATTCATCTGTATTTTTCAAATTTGCCAAAGAACAAAAAGGAAGAGTTTGTTACTTGGATTATTGGATTTTTTCATTACTCACTATGGTAACAGTCCAAAGATAAGAATCAATTTCTTAACACTTTATTATATGTTTTGAAGGAAGTTCCTTTGTTCTATGTTTACCTTACAGAACCTCAGAGTTTAAAGCCACATTCTCTTTTTAAGGGAAATAAAGTATTGTCAGATTTTATAATTGCAAATAGCATAGGAAATCATGAATGGATGAAAACCATGGTGTGATAAGTCATTCACTAGAAGGGGAGTTGAGGAGGCAGTGGGGGGCAGGATGATGGAGTGATAAAGGTCATAGTAATTACAGGAAAAAGTGAGCATAATGGCAATAAATTGAAAATTGCCCAGGTAAGATATGTGAGGAAAGCTAGCAGATTGTGATTGACATACTGGTGTAACTTCATTACTTTATAACCTGAGAGTAAATTCCAAATTTCTTCTGGCAAGAAATAGTGATTTTTTTTCTATGCAAGTAGTAAATTTGCTGATTTTGAGTTCCTACACACCTTATGGGCATAACAGAAGAACATGAAAAATGTTATTCTTCAAATTACTGACCTTATGGCTAATGTCTTTCCTTAATACTAGTATCCTTATATTCTGTTCTTGGTCAGAAATCCCATAGGCCCAGCGTTCCCTGGAATCCTTGGCCTTCCCTTTGATATCCCAAAGCACTTCTGCCATTGACCTTAAAAGAGCAGTAGTTATAGTTGCTTTTATTAAGACAAGTTTGGCAATCATTCATATTTCTCAATATTGTTGCTAATCAAAATCATAATATTTAGCTTATCTTTAGCATTTTAGCTTGCCTTTTTCTTAAAAGATACTAGCAAATAATCAATATTGTTTAATAGTCACAATGTCTTCAAACCTTATGGTTGATTCAAAATGAAATCTTTTATGGATTTTATGCCCCACATGGAGCAGTACTCAGTAATGTATTCACAGTAAAGGTGTACTCTAGAATTAATTATTTGTGTCATTCATCTAGGTATTCCTTCACTAATAAATTATTGCTTTCTTCTTCAGTATAAATTTGCTTTTCACTGTTTCGGGTGACCTCTGTCATCAGTGGATAGTTAAAAATTCTCCTCCAGGAATTCCTTCTGATTATCTACAACATTTTGGGGTGAATAACAGGTGTGCTGCATAACTTGGAGAGGTGGCCGTTTGATAGTCAGTTTATTAATTATTTATGGAGTGACTGTGGAAATGGAATAGTAGGAGACACCAAATAGTAGAAAATACTATCCTTCCTTTCAAGGAGTTCATGATTGCATTGTGGAGATAAGATGTACTTGAAAGTCTAATTATGATCCTGAAAAAGTAATATGGGCCAAATATGTCACAGAATAGCAGGGGCAGGTTGGGGTAAGACAGGATGGCTGTGGGTTAGCATGAGAGGAGAAGTGATAGAGAACTAGGACTGATCCAGTCTGTTTGCAGTTGTTAGAATTTGACTGGGCCACTAGGCAGGTAAGGAGAAGTGGAAATTAGGAAGGTGGCTTAGTGTCATGAATAAAAACAGAGTAAGAGACTCAATGGCGTGATAGAAATTTCTACCCTGAGCTATAGTGGAGAACAAGTTTAAAAATAGTAGACGAGGTTGAATTTGAGGAAAGACAAATAAATCTAAGTTTTTATTCCAGGAGGTTTCCCTCTTTTGTTTGAATTATGGTTATTTGAATAATCCACTTCAAAATACCGATTAATCAGACAGTAGAGGGAACTATTTGTAGGTCACATAAGAGGTAGTTTGGCAGACATGATTAAGGAGAATGTTAGAGAATAAGATATCGTTATGGAAATAGGTGTCATCTTTTTTAATCTGGAAAAAGCAAGACAAATTGCTTTGAACATATAAATGAAAATGTACCTTAATATTTCCAGTTTAACCAGAAAATATGATTAATATAAAATAAAAGCTACCGTAAACACAGTAATTTTACTTTGTATTTGTGCTGTAATTTGTTTAATTTGCCACATTATTTTTCTTGTAGTCATTTGAGTTTGTACTCAGGAACACTGTAAAACTTAATACCTTACAACTGTAATCAGGTGAGATCTTCTTTTCCTTAATGGTGTCATATGGTTTGACATCCACTGGCCATCATCAGGAAGTTAAAGTCTAAGTACCTACTTTATATATTTTATATATTCAAACAATAAGGTTTTATGCATGAGTGACTTTGAGGCGTTGGAATATGTGCACCCACTATTTAGTAAACTGTTGCCTTCCTTTATTAGGGTATCCTTGTGAGGATTTACATACACACACACACACACACACGTAAACACACACACTATATATATTATGTAATATATAATATATATACTATATATTATGTAATATATAATATATATACTATGTATTATGTAATATATAATATATATTATACATAAATTCTCACATACACACACACCAGAAAACCAAAGCAATGTCCCTGTAGCCAACTCCGTAAACTTGTACGAGGTAACAATAAGTGTTTATATGATATATCTATATCTATATCTATATCTATGTCATATATATATATAAAAATTCACATATACACACACGCCAGAAAAAGCAATGTCCCTGTGGCCAACTCTGTAAACTTGTGGGAGGTAACAGTAAGTGTTTCAAGGACAATTCTGACATACTTCCCAGCAATGTCACATAGCTACTGGCATCTGGGAAGTGACAGTAGCTGACAGACCATGTTGGCACAGCAGAAGTCAGAGATGGACTAGCTCAGTTGGAAGAAAAATGTCATGCTGACTGGGAAGCTAAGAAGCAGAATGCTGCAGTGGCAACCAGTGCAAACAGTGGCTATTAACATTAACAGACAGATTGAGTCCAGCTAGGGCTGCATTCCACCCATCAGTGGATCTGCCATACTTGTATACATAGGAAGTTCTTTGCTGTCAGCATAGCTTCTCTCAGTAAAAGAGAAGCCATGTTTATGTTCATTGTTATGTTCATGTTGGGTGGTGACAGATAAAGAAATGTACCTTTTATTATGAAGAGTAATGCAGTTTTAATGAAAACTTGACCTTGAAGGTAAAGAATTGCTGAACCATCACTAATTGAGTATTCACTTAAAATGTATTCCCAGTTTAGCTGCTGGTTCATCCTCACTCAACCCTCATCTCAGCATTTTCAAGATGGCACCCCAGGAGTTGGAGTGTGACTTAGGGCAATGGAGTCAAGGCCTTCGGGCTGAAAAGAAAAAAAAGCATGGAAGTAGCATCTGCTTTTACTGTTTTATCATCTACACTTTATTTGCTGAAAACTCTTAGAGAAAATCATCAAACTGGTATTTTTACTTGGCTTGCTCTCTCAGTGTTGGCTTCAAGGGTGATTCTGAAACCTCAAAGCCCCAGTTAAGCTTTTAACTTTTAGTTAAAACCTTATAACTTTTAGTTAAAACCTTATAACTTTTAGTTAAACCTTTTAACTCTTAGTCCATGATCTTCTTAGCTACCTTACAGAAAAAAAACAATGACCTTGATAGGGAATTCAACTTTCTTAGTTCCTTGACTTATTGTCTACAAAATGTATTAATTTCTGCACTGGAGACTTGGGATTGCTTCTCCTTCTCAAGGCTAATTTTTATACTTGCCTTTTCAATCGCATTTCCTCTTTTTTGCTGGAAACTTTTCTAACTTCATGTGCCTCTTCTTTCACCTGTCTTTAGCTTCTCTGCTGCACTGACTCATCTGAGCCCCTAAACACGAAGGCACTGTTTTCTTAAAACCAAGCAGGGAAAACTAACAAGCTTCTTTTATTTCCTCCTTCCGTTCATTTTTCTACAATTCTTTAATCCTTTTTTTTTTTTTTTTTTTTTTTTTTTTGAGACGGAGTTTCGCTCTTGTTACCCAGGCTGGAGGGCAATGGCGCGATCTTGGCTCACCGCAACCTCCGCCTCCTGGGTTCAGGCAATTCTCCTGCCTCAGCCTCCTGAGTAGCCGGGACTACAGGCACTCACCACCATGCCCAGCTAATTTTTTGTATTTTTAGTAGAGACGGGGTTTCACCATGTTGACCAGGATGGTGATTCACCTGCCTCGGCCTCCCAAAGTGCTGGGATTACAGGCGTGAGCCACCACGCCCGGCCTAATCCTTTTTCTTTCTCAGACAAGGTGCTTAGATGAGTTGTTTAAAGGAAAACATGTTGTTCTTGCTTCATCTTCCCTTTCCCACCAGTCTTGCACATTCTGCTATTCACATTTCTCACCTTTGATTCATTGAAACTCCTGGAATAGGTTGAGAAGTTTACCAAGGAATAACTTAAGAGAAATACTGCATGCAATGAGGTTGTTAGCACAGAATGAGAAGCTAGGTCAGAGCTGATGGGCTCTGACTTAGTCTGCTAGATAACGCAGCTTTTGATTGTTTGTTTCATTTGTCTGTTTGTTTCTTGTGTATTTGTGTGCGTATGTTTCATTCCATTTGAATAGCCACAGATAAGGATTCAATAAGAGCCTAGGCTTTCATTTTTAATGGACTTAAAGCCCTTAGAAATACTTTAAATTCAGTAAGCTAAAAATGTCCAGAATCCTTCAGTCAGCTGTATAGGAAACTATATGTTGATATTTAGTTTCTAAGCACAGATAGGTCCAATATTTTCAGTCATGGTTTTTCTGTAATTTTACCATAGCAAATATGTGAAATCTGTGGGATGTTTGTTCTGTCAACTGAAGAATGACAAGGTTCATAAATTTGGAAAGAAGAGTTTTATTTCTCATACGGAGTTGCGGCCTGCAGGCGGCCAGGCTGGAAAGGGTAGCTTCCTGCCAGAAGCTCGAAATAGGCACTCTGAGGGAGGGGTAAAAGAAAAAAAAATTATGTTGAATGGAGTGGTCAAATATACATATTCAATAGGCTAATAGAAGAGATCATGAATATTTATGAAACCACACATGCAGGGTACAGGGTGGACATTCTGATAGGCTGAGAAGCACAGTGTCTAGCCAGAAGCTGGAAACAGGCACTTCAAAGGAGGGGCAAAGGGAACAGGAATTTATGCTGAGTAGGGTGTCTGAATATATGTATTTAATAAGCTATAGGAGGAGTCACGAATACTTACAAAATGAGAAACAGACGCATGAAACAATTGAATTTTGTGGCTCCTGATTGGTAATGTGTTGAAAAAATGGCATTTGCATGATCAGGTGGAGATTTTGGCCCCCTGATGCTGAAAGGTGAAGTGGAGACCAAATCTCTCAATGTGCAGCATCTGTAGAGTGGCCAGAACCACTCAGTAGTCTTTTACCAGGAAGGTGGGTTGTCGTGTCAAAACCGCAAAAGGGAGAGGCAGCAGTCAAGGGCTGGGTGAAATCAGTGGTGCAGCAAGTCTTCTGAAAGGGCTGGCTTCTGTTTAGCCATTAGGGAAGAAAGCCTAATGGCATTGATCAAGGGAGGAGACATAATGAATTGTCCTGCCTACCTTCCCTTTATAGCCAGGAACTCAGCTTTTAAAATTTGCGTGGGTTCTCCATCACCAAGAGGCAGTTTGTTCAATCAGTTTGGGGGAGGGGTGCTTAGGATTTTATTTTTACTTCTCAATCCATTTATTTACAGTTTATACACAACCTGGTTCAAGAAAGCTGTTGGGTAAGTGACTGCAGCACAACATGACTACAATAGTGAGCAGTGATCAAGGAGAAGGAAATTGAGAAGATCTTAAGGTAGACAAGGTTTCAGGATGGTGTGGATCACGCTCAATGACATTAGATACAAGAAGAAAAAATACTACACAAGTTCAAGTGGAATGGGCCAGTTGGGCTGTATGGAGCACAACAGAGTAAAAGGTGTTGGGACTGAGGTAGTAAGTGTACCGTTTAGTCAAGAAGTTTAGCTATGGTGGAGGATCCAAGATGGCTGAATAGGAACAGCTCCAGGGTGCAATTTTCAGCAAGAACAACGCATAGGGTGAGTGCCCACTGCATTTCCAAACAAATTTTCACTGCCCACAGATCAGGAGATTCCCAGGCCAAAAAGCGCCATGAGTTTTCAGCATGGCAGTTTCAGCTGGTGCCGGGTTGGCACACAGAAACTTACACAAATCTGGGCAGCCATTTCAACTGGTGCCTGGAACGCCGGGGTGACAGAACCGCCCATTCAACTGAAAGGGTTGGGGCAGAGACAGGGAGCTAGGCAATCTGGCTCAACAGGTACCACCGCCACAAAACAAGCAATCTGAAATGCTCTGGGTTGAGAGTTTCCCAGCAAGCACAGCTGGACCCAGGATGGTCCAGCTCAGTGCAGTGAAGGGTGGCCACCACTACCGAGGCAGTCTGCCACTACCAAGGCAATTCACACAGCAGCTGGGTAGAGCCTGCGGCAGCTCAGGAACAGCTCTGCGGGCAGACTGTGACTAGACTACTCTGTGTGGGGCAGGGCATCTATGAAAAAAGGCAGCAGCATGACATGAACTTATAAATAAAGCCGACCTTCCTAGGACAGAGCACCTGGGAAAAGAGGTGGTTATGAGTTCTGCTGCAGCAGACTTAAACATACCTGCCCAGCAGCTCCCCATGGAACAACATAGCTCCCAGCACAGCACTTGAGCTCCTATAAAGGACAGACTGTCTCCTCAAGCAGTTCCCCGACCCTGGTATACCCAAAGAGACATCTCATAAAGGAGAACTCAGGCTGATATCTGGCAGGTACTCTTCTGGGACAAAGAGAAGAGAAGAAGAAACCTGCAGCAACCCTTACTGTTATGCAGCCCCTGCAGGTGATCCCCAGGCAAGCAGGGTCTAGAGTGGGCCTCCAGCAGTCCTGCAGCAGAAGGGCCTAACTGTTATAAGGACAACTAAAAAACAGAAAGAAACACCTTCATCATCAACAAAAAGGATGTCCACTCAGAGACCCCATCCGATAGTCACCAACTACAAAGACCACAGGTAGATAAACCCACTAAGATGGGAAGAAACCAGCACGAAAAGGATGAAAACACCAAAAACCAGAATGCCTCTCCTTTTCCAAAACATTGCAGCTCTTTACCAGCTAGGGATCAAAGATGGATGGAGAATGAATCTGATGAATTGACAGAAACAGGCTTCAGAAGGTGGATAATAAACTTCTCAGAGCTAAAAGAACATGTGCTAACCAAATGCAAAGAAACCAAGAACATAGAAAAAAGGTTAGATGAGATGCTTACTAGAATAAACAGCTTAGAGAAGAATATAAATGACTTAATGGAGCTGAAAAACACAAAACGAGAACTTTGTGAAGCATACACAAGTTTCAATAGCTGAATTGACCAAGCAGAAGAAAGGATATCAGAGGTTGAAAATCAACTCAATGAAATAAAACAAGAAGGCAATATTAGAGAAAAAAGAGTAAAAAGAAATGAACAAAGCCTCTAGGAAATATAAGATTATGTGAAATAGACCTAATCTACGTTTGATAGGTGTACCTGAATGTGATGGAGGGAATGAATCCAAGCTGGAAAACACTCTTCAGGATATTATCCAGGAGAACTTCCCCAACCTAGCAAGGCAGGCCAATATTAAAGTCCAGGAAATACAGAGAACACCACAAAGATACTCCTCAAGAAGAGCAACACCAAGGCACCTAATCATCAGATTCACCAGGGTTGAAATGAAAGAAAAAATGCTAAGGGCAGCCAGAGAGAAAGGTCAGGTTACCCACAAAGGGAAGCCCATCAGACTCACAGCAGATCTCTCAGCAGAAACCCTACAAGCCAGAAGAGAGTGGGGGCCGATATTCAACATCCTTAAAGAAAAGAACTTTCAACCTAGAATTTCATACCCAGCCAAACTAAGCTTCATAAATGAAGGAGAAAGAAAATCCTTTATGGACAAGCAATTGCTGAAAGATTTCAGCACCACCAGGCCTGCCTTACAAGAGTGCCTGAAAAAGCATTAAACAAGGAAAGTAACAACCAGTACCAGCCATTCCAAAATGTACCATATGGTAAAGAGCATCGACACAATGAAAAAAATGCATCAACTAATGGGCACAACATCCAGCTAGCATCAAAATGGCAGGATCAAATTCACACTTAACAGCACTAACCTTAAATGTAAATGGGCTAAATGCCCCAATCAAAAGACACAGACTGGCAAATTGGATAAAAAATCAAGAACAATCAATGTACAGTATTCAGGAAACCCATCTCACATGCAGTGACACACATAGACTCCAAATAAAGAAAGGGTTGGAGGAAGATTTATCAAGCAAATGGAGAGCAAAAGCAGGAGTTGTAATCCTAGTCTCTGATAAAATGGACTTTAAACCAACAAAGATCAAAAGAGACAAAGAAGGGCATTACATAATGGTAAAAGGATCAATGCATCAAGAAGAGCTAATGATCCTAAATATATACACACCCAATACAGGAGCACCCAGGTACATAAAGCAAGTTCTTAATGACCTACAAAGAAACTTAGACTCCCACACAATAATAGTGGGAGACATTAATACTCCACTGTCAATATTAGACAGATCAACAAGACAAAATTAATAAGGATATCCAGGACTTGAACTCAGATCTGGACCAAGCAAACCTAGCAGACATTTACAGAACTCTCCACCCCAAATCCACAGAATATACATTCTTCTCAGCACCACATCACACCTGCCCTAAAATTGACCACAGAATTGGAAGTAAAGCACTCCTCAGCAAATGCAAAATAATGGAAATCATAACAAACAGTGTCTCATACCACAGTGCAATCAAGTTAGAACTCAGGATTTAGAAACTAACTAAGAACCGTACAACTTCATGGAAACTGAACAACTGGCTCCTGAATGTCAACTGGATAAGCAATGAAATGAAGGCAGAAATAAGATGTTCTTTGAAACCAACAAGAATGAAAACACAATGTACCAGAATCTCTGGGACACATTTAAAGCAGTGTCTAGAGGCAAATTTATGCAATAAATGCCCACATGAGAAACCAGGAAAGATCTAAAATCGACACTCTATAGTCAATTGAATGAGCTAGAGGAGCAAGATAAAAAAAAAAACTCAAAAGCTACCAGAAGACAAGAAATAACTAAGATCAGAGCAGAACTGAAGGAGGTAGAGACACAAAAAAACCCTTCAAAAAATCAATCCAGGAGATGGTTTTTTGAAAAGATCAACAAAATAGACTGCTAGCCAGATTAATAAAAAAGAAAATGGAGAAGATTCAAATAGATGCAATAAAAAATGATAAAGGGGGTGTCACCACAGATTCCATAGAAATACAAACTACAATCAGAGATTACTACAAACAACTCTATGCACATAAACCAGTAAACCTGGAAGAAATGGACAATTCCTGGACACTTGCACGCTCCGAATCCTAAACCAGGAAGATGTCGAAACCTTGAATAGACCAATAACAAGGCCTGAAATAAAGGCAGCAATTAATAGCCTACCAACCAACAAAAGTCCAGGTCCAGACAGGTTCACAGCTGAATTCTACCAGAAGTACAGAAAGGAGCTGGTACCATTCCTTCTGAAACTATTCCAAACAATCCAAAAAGAGGGAATCCTTTCCAAATAATTTTATGAGACCAACATCATCCTGATACCAAAACTCAGCAGAGACTCAACAAGAAAAGAAAACTTCAGGCCAGTTTCCATGATCAACATAGACACAGAAATCATTAATAAAATACAGACAAACTGATTGCAACAGCACATCGAAAAGCTTATCCATCATGGTCAAGTAGGCTTCTTTCTAGGGATGCATGTCTGTTTCAACATATGCAAGTCTATAAACGTAATCCACCACATAAATAGAAACAAAGACAAAAACCACATGATTATCTCAATAGATGCAGAGAAGACCTTCAACAAAATTCAACAGCCCTTTATGCTAAAAACTCTCAATAAACTAGCTATCAAAGGAACATCTCTCAAAACAGTAAAAGCTATTTATGACAAACGTGCAGCCACTATCATACTGAATGGTCAAAAACTGGAAGCATTCCATTTGAAATCTGGCACTAGACAAGGATGCCCTCTCTCACCACTCCTATTCAATATAGTTTTGGAAGTTCTAGCCAGAGCAATTAGGCAAGAAAAAAAATAAAGCTTATTTAGTTAGGGAAAGAGGAAGTCAAATTGTCTGTATTTGCAGATGACAGGATTGTATATTTAGAAGACCCTATCATCTCAGCCCAAAATCTCCTTAAACTGATAACTTCAGCAAAGTCTCAGGATACAAAATCAATGTGCAGAAATCACAAGTATTTCTATATACCAATAACAGACTAATAGAGAGTGAAATCATGAGCAAACTGCCATTCACAATTGCTACAAAGAGAATAAAATATCTAGGAATACAACTAACAAAGGATGGAATACAACTAACAAAGGATGTTGAGGACCTCTTCAAGGAGAACTGCAACCCACTGCTCAATGAAATAAGAGAGGACACAAACAGATAGAAAAACATTCCATGCTCGTGGTTAGAAAGAATCAATATCGTGAAAATGGCCATACTGCCCAAAGTAATTTATAGATTCAATGCTATCTCCATCAAGCTACCAATGACCTTCTTCACGGAACTGGAAAAAAACCACCTTAAACTTCATATGGAACCAAAAGAGAGTCTGCATAACCAAGACACCCCTAAGCAAAAAGAACAAAGCCGGAGGTATCACACTACCCGATTTCCAACTATACTACAAGGCTACAGTAACCAAAACAGCATGGTACTGGTACCAAAACAGAGATATAGACCAGTGGAACAGAACAGAGGCCCTGGTGGCAACACCACACATCTACAACCATCTGATCTGTGACAGACCTGAAAACAACAAGCAACGGGGAAAGGATTCCCTGTTTAACAAATGATGTTGGGAAAACTGGCTAGTACTGTGCAGAAAGCAGAAACTGGACTCATTCCTGACATCTTACACTAAAATTAACTCCAGATGGATTAAAGACTTAAACATAAGACCTACCACCATAATAAACCCTAGAATAAAACCTAGGCAAAACCATTCAGAACACAGGCATAGGCAAGGATTTCATGAAGACTAAAACACCAAAAGCACTGGCAACAAAAGCCAAAATAGACAAATCGGACCTAATCAAACTCCAGAGCTTCTGTACAGCAAAAGAAACAATTATTAGGGTGAACTGGCAACCAACAGAATGGGAAAAAATTTTTGCAATCTGCCTATCTGACAAAGGGCTAATATCTGGAATCTACAAAGAACTAAAACAATTTTACAAGAAAAAAACAAATCCATCCAAAAGTGGGTGAAGGATATGAACAGGCACTCTTCAAAAGAAGACTTATATGAGGCCAAAAACATAAGAAAAACTGCTCATCATCACTGATTACTAGAGAAATGCAAATCAAAACCACATTGAGATACCACCTCACGCCAGTTAGAAAGGCGATCATTAAAAAATCTGAAGACAGCAGATGCTGGAGAGAATGTGGAGAGATAGGAACACTTTTACACTGTTGGTGGGAGTGTAAACTAGTTCAACCACTGTGGAAGATAGTGTGGCGCTTCCTCAAGGTCCTAGAAATGAAATTCCATTTGACCCAGCAATCCCATTACTGGGTATATACCCAAAGGATTATAAATTATTGTTATAAAGACACATGCACACGTATGTTCATAATATCACTAAGTACAATAGCAAAAACCTGGAACCAACCCAAACGTCCATCGACAATAGACTGGACAAAGAAAATGTGGCACATATACACCATGGAATACTATCCTGCCATAAAATATGACAAACTTGTGTCCTTTGTAGGGACATGGATGAATCTGGAAACCATAATTCTCAACAATCTGATACAAGAACAGAAAATCAAACACCACATGTTCTCATAGGCAGGTATGAACAGTGAGGACACATGGACACAGGGAGGGGAGCATCACACACTGGAGTCTGTTGGGGAAGGCAAGGGAGGGACAGTGTGGGGTGGGGAGGTTGGGGAGGGATAACATGGGGAGAAATGCCAGATGTAGATGACGGTGGGATGGAGGCAGCAAACCACATTGCTGTGTGTGTACTTATGCAACAGTCTTACATGATCTGCACATGTACCCCAGAACCTAAAGTACAAGAAAAAGAAAAAGAAAGTTTAGCTATGAAATATAAGAGGAAGAAGGTGGAGATTTGTTGGAATGAGGCTGATCCTATAATGGATTAATTGCATGTTACCTATTTGTGTAATACTCTAGGACTCACAAAGCATACTCACTTGATTTTTTTCCTGTTAACTTCCTGAAGATTCTAGTAGGTGGGACAGTAAAATTGTTACTGCCTTCTCTGTTTTTTTCAAATGGGAAAATCATCTTAAAATAGTTAAATAAATCACATAAATAGAGAGTAGCTGAGCTAGGATTTGACAGAAGGTTATCTTAATCCACTCCTGTGATCTTTCTGCGTTTTCATTTGGCTTCTCTTTTACCAGATAACAATTAAAAGCAGAAAGAAAGGAAGTTTTGAAGATGCTCAGAGAGACATTAGGAAGGACAGAGTCCCTCAGAATCCAGGGGGCAGGCTGTAGAACCTGGTGAATGGGAGAGAACATTACTCTTAAAGAGAAAGAAAGATATTCTTTCTCCATTATTTCAGAACACGCTGACAAGTAGAATTTAGGGTCTAGGATTGGACTGTGTTAAGAAAGAGTCCCGGTGAGTTTGCCTGAGATGGGGGTCCCTGGTTGAAGCCTGATGCAAAGCCTTTGAACATTCTCTGTTGATAATGCCAAACAGTACATTTGATTGCAAGTTTTAATTGGGTCTCACATAGGCATGGAACTGTGTGTTTGTGACTACTGTTCGCCAATTTTCATGGATTATTGAAATATAAAAAGCAAGCACTTGGCTCCTTTCATTGCCAAATCTTTTTCTACATTGATATTGATGTCTCTTTCAGAACTGGCTCTTGCAGAAGAGATTTTAAAACTCTCACTCTATTCCTTGGGTTCTTGCCTACCTCCTCAAGGAGAAGAGGCCAATTGTGCTTTTGTAGGCGTTAACTGGCTCATTCCCCAGGCTCTCTTTCCATAAAGCTAAAGGTCAGTCTGATCAAACTATCAATGACAGTCCTTCTCACAGATGCTTAAAATGTGTTTTTCAGTCCAATCTTGAAATGTGAAACCTAGCAGACATCTCCTGTGTCCCAAAGTGTTAATATATCAATAACATATTATAACTTTGTTTCTTAAATTATCCTCTTCAGATAGAATTAAAATCTAAGTCCCCAGAGAATTGACAGTGTATTGTTCTGTCTTGTATTTAGGCATTTGGAAAACATTTTGATCTCATTTTTTTTTTTTTTTTTTGAGACGGAGTTTCACTCTTGTTATCCAGGCTGGAGTGCAATGGCGCGATCTCGGCTCACCGCAACCTCCGCCTCCTGGGTTCAGGCAATTCTCCTGCCTCAGCCTCCTGAGTAGCTGGGATTACAGGCACGCGCCACCATGCCCAGCTGATTTTTTGTATTTTTAGTAGAGACGGGGTTTCACCATGTTGACCAGGATGGTGATCCACCCGCCTTGGCCTCCCAAAGTGTTGGGATTACAGGCGTGAGCCGCTGCACCCGGCCTTGATCTCATTTTTTAAAGTCACTAGAAGACCCGGTTGTATTTTTGATTGTTTTTATAGCTAAGAATGACCCCTATTTTTTTTATTATACTCCTGTTTTGGACAATTTAACCCTTTTGATAATGCATTTTTTAAAAAAGTTTTATGTTAATCTATTTTTAACTCTGAAAGAGTGAATAAGTTGAAAAACAAAATTAGTGTTTACATAGTTCTGACTCCTAGGATTATTGATTCCTTTTTTTGCGATTTTTACATAAATCTTTATTCTTTCTACTTTATAGTAACAGATATATACACACACACACACAGTCTCTCTCACACACACAGAGTGGCTATTCCTTGGGTTTTGCATAGTTTTTTTTTTTTTTTTTTTTTTTTAGCTGGATGTAGTTTTGCTCTTGTCACCCAGGCTGGAATGCAGGGGCACAATCTTGACTCACTGTAACTAACCTTTGCCTCCCAGGTTCAAGTGATTCCCCTGCCTCAGCCTCCCGAGTATCTGGGATTACAGGTACACAACACCATGCCCAGCTAATTTTGTAGTTTTAGTAGGTATGGGACTTTGCCATATTGGTCAGGCTGGTCTCGAACAAGTGACCTGGATGGTCCGGCTACTTTGGCCTCCCAAAGTGCTGGGATTACAGGTGTGAACCACCATGCCCAGCCTTACATAGTTAATTTCTATAGCATAATTATACTGCTCTGTAAGCGGATTTCCTGTGTGGCTGCATTTTGTCACATATAGCAAAATTAGTATGTAGTTTTGCAAGGCTCAAATTGATGTTAGAACTAAAGATGGGCAAATGCTTAGCTTTGTTTCTGAAACTTATGCCATCCTCCTAAAAGCAATCTTACAGACAGATGCAGGAGTAAAAAAAATAAAAAAATAAAATAATGGGAAGGCTTTGTCTTCTGGAAGAAAAAAGACACGTAGTGATACTCTGAAAGGCTCTCATCGGAGAATAAAGGATGCAATCTCTGTATTAAACACAGATGGAATATTTCAGTCTCAGCTGTCATTGAAGAATCTCCACATTAGTTTGGATTGCGCACCTTTGGGGCATGTATAAATGACAGTGATAAAACTACCTTGTTGCTGAGCTGAAGTGTACAACATCCCTTTATGTGTGCCATCTGGTGCTACAGAGGATAGCAAATTCTTCTCTACCGTGATTTTTCTTTCCGGGGGATTCCTAGACTTCCTTAGCATGGAATGTATTGGACTAAAATCACTCTTTGCCTAGATTTCAGTGACAGTAGCCTCAAAAGAGAAGTGGAATTCTAAGAGATTGTAAGTGTACGAGGAGACAGAGAAATTACTTGATGCGCTGTGAGATATTTTGGAGGGTAGTGGTTGATTACAATGTGGTGCTTTGTAAGCCCTGCCCATATCTCACTCCCTAGTGATAGCAAGCTGTTCCTAGTTTTGTTTTTGCCATTTTCACTATTGCTTGTAGCATCATAATAATAAACAATTAATGCTTTGTGGTTCTTACCCATTGAAGCAATGAATGGTTGTTTTTCAGCCTTAGGGCTCTTATTTATTGTGGATTCCCAAAACAAGTTTACAGTGCTTTATCACCACTTACTCAGTTTATCTAATTTAAGACCAATAAAAAGATTTATTGGCTGTTGAGTCTTTCAACAACCTGTGTTCCTGTATTATCTACCACTGTGACTAAAATGAAAACAGAGTTGGAGATTTTATTAACAAAAGGATACCTCTAAGAATTGTGAATTAGTGATATAAGGCTTATAAATGATTAAGTTTTAATTTTTTCCCAATTTTTAAAATTGGACTTAGCTTGTGTAAAACAATCTAGACCCATTTAGGAGTTTATTTGTTGTCATAAAATATCAAGGCAAGAGATGACTTTTCTCTGGTTTTGTTCAGTAGAGAACTATGCTGGGAAGGACTATAGAGAGTTTACTAATAGAATCACCCTTGAATTGACTGAAGCCAGGTTACAATCATGAAAAATATGAGTAAAAATTATAACCAAATAAAATTTGGGGCTTGGGTTAAAATTGAATAAAATTAAGTTACATATACAACTATTTGTGGCCTTAAGTTGCATTGATTTGTTTCTGTTTTTTTTTTTTTAATTTGTAGGTAGTGTAGTATAGTTAGAACCTCTTCTGACCAGACTAGGTTGTAATTTATCTCCACTAATTTCTTAGCCTGAGCACTTTCAGTGAATTACCTCAATTCTCTAACACCCTTTTTAGTTCCATTAAAATTGTTTATATTTCCCTTTTCATTAGGGAAGGGTAGGTTTCACGAAAAAGTTTTCTCAGTCTTCCTTTGCAGTGAGGTTGTTTTCCGTATTTCTACGAATTTAGCCGTTACTCACCATCCTCTTTCCATGTAGAAAATAATTGTATTTTTTGTATAATTTCCAGAATAAAAAAGTGGAAATGTTTGTGGCCAGTAAGGAATAACTTGGGGAAAAGGCAGGAAAGCACTATCTTATTAGATATAAGGCATTCCATTATTACCACAAGCAGTTGTACAACAAGGAAAGATTGGATTATGAAACTGGACTGTAATTCTCAGACTCAGTACTACTTCTAGGATACACTTGGCAGAGTCAGCAAGAAGGTTGGACCTGAAGGGTGTGTTAGAAAGGCGAGTTGGTGGTGGGAGGGCAAACAGCACACTTTTATTCTAGCCATGGTTTTCTCTGGATATTCTCAGTGCTTTGATATTCTGGTGCTGGGTAGGAAATCATTGACAGAATGTTAGCTTTTTATTTTGCTCATTAGTCGAAGATTACAGTGTTAGTTATTCACAAGAGAAGAAAATAAGGATTTCTTACTCCCCCCTCACATCCCCTGCTTTAGAGACTGTACCAGATTTAAGCCTCAGAATGCACTGGTTTCTTCTGGTCTAATTGTAGAGACATGTGTATCTTACTTAGGGATACTTGCCAAGGTAGGTATTAGTATTTGGATGCTCATCTTCACAAACCTGAGGTTCATTGTGAGGGTAGAATATTGGAGAAAAATGTGGGATTTGATTAAATGACTTTTTTTCAATAAAAGACCACCTAATTCTTGGACAGATTTCACAATTGGATATACAAGTGGTACTCTAACTGTGAGCATCATTCTGATTTCCATTCCACTCCTAGCAGAGTACCTGCCATGATGGTGCTTTTTACTTGATAAAGGGTTTCACACAGGGGAGATACAAGGTGAGCCTGAGGAATCTTGTTCCCTAACTTAGAAGACCCTCAGCCTAATGAAATCACCTCAAAAGGAAACAGAAGCCAACTGGATGGCACTTGCACTGGTAAAATTTTGAAATTTTGAGCATTAAAAAAGAATAATGACTGCAATAGATTGCAATATGTTGAATAAATAACCATTGAGTAAGTGATACACATAGTGATATATGATAATACCACTTGAGATAACATCGTAAAAATGAAATACTTAGGGATACATTTGACAAAATATGTGAAAGATATGTATATTACAAACTATCCAGAATTGTTGAGAAAAATGAAAAAAGACAGACCTAAGTAAAATGAGGAGAGATACAATTTTTTATGAATTAGTTTATATGTAATTAAAAGTGCTAATCTTCAAATTGTTTATATATAAATTTAGTAGATGGCGGGGTGATGGATTCAGCAAACCACTACCATGGCACGTATATACCTATGTAACAAACCTGCATGATCTGCACGTGTACCTCAGAAGTTAAAGTATAATAAAAAAAAAATTTAGTGTAACCTCAACAAACCTTCACAGGCTTTTTTTTTTTTTTTTTTT
>NW_016107416.1:4351054-4356757 GCF_001604975.1 Cebus imitator
TCCGGGGCGCCGACAAAGCAGCCGCGCGGGGCAAAGCAGCGGCTCTGGCCGGCGCTGGCCGGCACAGCCGCGCTGGCTGAAACAGCCGCGCTGGTGACCGTGGAGCACCTCTGCCCGGGAATTTCCTAGTCTGTGGGCAATAAAAACACGGCGTCCACTCACCCTCTGTGCTTTCACTGGGAGCTGCAATCCTGAGCTGTTCCTAAACGGCCATCTTGGATCCACCCCCCTAGAATAATCTAATCATTTTGAAAAGGTTGACATTTTCATAAGTTAAACCTGTGATTACTCAGCCATTCCATTCTTAAGTATCTACCTAAAAGAGATGAAACACAGAGTCGCAAAAATAACAGTAAGTGAATGTTTACAGCAACTTTGTTCATAATAACCTCAAACTGCAACCAACCCAAATATCCATCAACTGGTGAATAGATGAGCAAATTATGCTGTATCTATACAATGGAATCTCCTCAATGCAATGGAATGACTGTTTGTACATGCAAAAACGTGGATGAGTCTCAAAAGTGTTTCACAAAGTGAAATAAACCAGACACCAGAGACTATATACTATAATATGATTCCATTAAATGAAATTCTTAAAGAGCAGAACCGTAATGATACAAATCAGATCAGTGGGTCCTAGGGGTGAAGTAAGGAAATTAACTGTAAAGAGCAGGAGGGAACTTTTTGGGTTGTGGAAGTGTTCTACATCTGGATCGTGGTGATGGTCACACAACTGTATACATTTGTTGAAACTCAAACTTTACTACTGAAATTGGTAAATTTTACTCTATGTAAGTTAGTCCTCAATATAATTGTTTAAAAATAAGACCATAGTGGCATTTGAGAGGAAAAGAGGTAGGGGTGATGGATGTTAAAATGACAAAAAAAAAAAAAAAAAAAGAAAAGGAAAACCCTAAGCAGTCTGCCTGCTGATACATTTAGGAGAAATTACAGAATTGGCAAGATTACATTTTGAAAATCCTTACAGTAGCAGTTGATTCAGTTAGGAATTGTCAGTGACAGCCATTTGAGGAAATTGAAGAATGAAATGCTCACAAATACTACACTACAAATTATTGATTACCTTAATTGGATAAGGTGCACCTTTCTGTTAATAACCATTATTTTCATCAAAACTCACGTTGCTAGCAATGAACAACCTGACACCACTCTGGTGGGGTACCCATCCTTGTCATCAAAATTCACATTCTAGCAGTGGACTACCTGATGCTATGTGTTTATTTATGTACACCCCATGAAATGTTCTCATTCATATTGTTCAATTTGAATCTAAAGGGAACTAAACCCAATACCTAATTTTCAGTGTACAGGAAGTACAAGGGATGAAGAAATGAGTTTAACAATGCCTTAAGTAAATGATTGGCCAAATCCTGAATGTAAGACATTCTACAAGGCAGTTGACTGGGCTCTTCAAAAAGTTTTGTCAAAAACAGTAAGAAAACAAGAAAGCTAGTGGAACTTTTCCAGATTTAGAGTTGAAAAAGTCACAGCCAAATATAATGTGTGCAGCTTGATTGGATTCTTGTAGGTGAAAAAAGTTGTAAAAGATGCTTTAGGGCAAGTGGAAAAATTTTAAAATATGGATGGGCCATTAAAGTGGAATTTGGTTAATTGTTTTGGCCTGACAGTGGCATTTTGGTTTTGAGGAGACTGTTCTTATTCATAGGGGAAGCTTGGTGTGTGGCATCATGTTGTCTGCAACTTACTTTGATATAGAAATAAAGGAGTAATTCACATCCACATAAGTCAATAGTATATAAATGATTAAATCTGGGTGAAGGGTGTATGAGCATTTTTTTTTTCTCTTACTACCTTTTCTATGTGCTTAAACTGTTATGATAAAAAGCGGAAATATATACTCTTCTTCTGGGAAACATATCTCCGAAGAGTAGTGTACCCCAGGAAACTCTGAGACTTTTGATTCTTAAGTGCCGTGACCGTTTAAGAAGGCACATCCTGTTTCCTCCTCTTTTCCAAACATCCAGTCCTTAGTTTTGCTAAAAATTTGTTTCTACATAGGAGGAGAAATCTATGAGTACATTTTTTTTTTGGTCAGAAACTTAAGATTAACTGATTTTTAAATTTAGATTAATTCATAAAGAAAATGCATTAAAGACATAATTTTTTTTATTTTTTAAATTCAAATTTTTATTTCAATAGCTTTTGCGGTACAAGTGTTTTTTTGTTACATGGATTAATTGGTGGATTTTGAGATTTTAGTGTATTCATCAACTGAGTAGTGTACATTGCACCTAATGTGTAGTTTTTATCCCTAGCTCCCCCGTCCATCCTCCTCTTCCAGAGTCTTTAAAGTCTATTTTATCAATCTGCATGCCTTTGCATACTCATAACTTAAACTTATAAGTGAGGACATATGGGTTTTGGTTTTCTACTCCTGTGTTACTTTTCTTAGAATAAGGGCCTCTAGCTCCATCCAAGTTACTGCAAACGTAATTGTTTTGTTTTTTTTAATAGCTGAGTAGTATTCCAAAATGTATATGTATCATTTTTGTTATCCACCTGTTAGTTGATGGACACTTAAGTTGGTTCTACACCTTTGCAATTATGAATTGTGCTGCTGTAAACATACGTGTGCAAGTGTCTTTTCATATAAGTGTGCAAGTGTCTTTTCATATAATCGCTTCTTTTCCTTTGGGTAGATACGCAATAGTAGGACTGCAGGAGTAAAGGGTAGATCTACTTTTAGATCTCTAAGGATTCTCCATACTGTTTTTCATAGAAGTTGTACTAATTTACATTCCCCCCAGCAATGTATAAGCATTCCCTTTTCCCCACATCCACAACATTATCTATTGTTTTTTGACTTTTTAATAATTGCCATTCTTGCAGGAGTAGAGTGATATCTCACTGTGGTTTTAATTTTCATTTCCCTGATGATTAGTGGTGTTGAGCATTTTTTCATATCTTTGGTAATTTGCATATCTTCTTTTGAGAAATATCTATGTCCTTTACCCACTTTTTAATGGGATTATTTGTTTTGGTCTTGCTGATATGTTTGTGTTCCTTGTAAATTCTGGATACTAGGCCTTAGTCAAATGTGTACTTTGCAAATATTTTCTCCCCTTCTGGATGTTGTCTGTTTATTCTGCTTATTGCTGCTTTTGCTGTGTGGAAGCTTTTTAGCTTAATTAGGTCCCATTTATTTGTTTTTGTTGCATTTGCTTTTGAGGTCTGCCATGAATTCTTTGTCTAGGCTAATGTCTAGAAGAGTTTTTCCAACATTGTCTGCTATAATTTTTATAGTTTCAGATCTTACATTTAAGTGTTTAGTCCATCTTGTGTTGATTTTTGTATAAAGTAAGATATAGGTATCCAGTTTCATTCTTCTATATGTGGCTTGCCAGTTTTTTCATTTATTAAATAAGATGTCAATTCCCCAATTCATGTTTTTGTATGCTTTGCTGAAAATCAGTTGGCTGTACGTATTTGGTTTTATTTCTGGGTTCTCAATTTTTTCTCATTGATCAATGTGCCTACTTTTATACCAGTACCATGCTGTTTTGGTAACTATAGTCTTGTAGTACAATTTGAAGTCCAGTCATGTGATGCCTCCAGATTTGTTCAATAGATTTTGTGTAGGATAGCTTTGGCTATTCAGGCTCTTTTTTGGTTCCGTATTAACTTTAGGATTATTTTGTTTTAATTCTGTGAAAAATGATGTCGGTGTTTTGATGGAAATTGATTGGATCTGTAGATTTCTTTGGGCAATATGGTCATTTTCACAATATTGATTATTCTAATCCATGAACATGTGATGCATTTCCATTTATTTGTGTCATCTGTGATTTAGCAGTGTTATATAGTTCTCCTTGTGGAGATCTTTTACTTCCTTGGTAATGTATGTTCCTCAGTATTTTTTTTTCCTGATGTTGTAAAAGGGATTGAGATTTTGATTTGATTCTCAGCTTGGTTGCTGTTGGTGTATAACAGTGCTACTGATTTGTGTACATTGTAAACCTAACTTTCTAAAATGGAACTAATGAGATTAGAATCTGAGGCTAGAGTATTGGCTTTATATTTTTCCATAACAAATTACCACATAGTTTCTTAAAACAAGTCCAGTTTATTAGCTAGGAGTTCTGAAGGCCAGAAGTCTGGACTGACTGAGCTTAATTCTCTAATTAGGGTCTTATAAGGCCAAAATCTTGGTTATCAGCCAAGCTGGGCTCCTGTATGAAGGCTCTGGGATGCTCTGTTGCAGAGTTTGGCTTACTGGACTGGCAGGTGTGAGGTCCCCATATCCTTCCTGGCTGTTGATCATGGTCACTCTCTGCTCCTAGAGTGTACCCCAGTTCTTTCTTGCATTTCTCTTTCATCTGCAAATCAGCAGCATCCAATTTTTTTTTTCTTGTCTGCCTTCCCTTTCTGCTAACATCAGGAGAAAACTGTTTTTAAATGGCTGATGTAGTTAGGTGAGCCCTACTAAATTGTCTCTCTGGTTTAAGGCCAACTGTATTGCATAACATAAAATAATTCCAGGGTTGTTTTCTCATCATATGCACAGGTTCTGTCTATACTCAGTGGGAGGATTATACAAGGTTGAGTATCACTGGGAATTCTTAGGATTTTGCTTAAGAGTTTCTACTTTGATTTTTGGGAGACAATTTTCTACTTTTCAGTCTACTTACTGGCATGTGTATGTTAGTTCTCTATGCTTCATTATCTACCTATTTATCGTGTGTGTTACTTCACTGTATCTCAGCATCTGTCATTATTTAAATGTGTGTGTTGGTATTCTGTGCCTTGGGATCCACTAATTCATTGGAATGTGTGTTTTAGGGGTTCATTGTGCCCCAGTATCTATGTATTGAAATGTGTGTGTTGCTTCACTCTGCCTTTCCATTTATCTATGTATTGAAGTGTGTGTGTTGGTTCACTATGCCATGGCATTTATTTATTGAAATGTGTATGTCGGTTTTCTGGACCTGGGCATTTATCTATTTGTTGAAATGTGTATGGGGGTTTCATCTTCTCTATTATTATTATTTTAAGAGGCAGCGTTTTGCTTTGTTGCCTAGGCTGGGGCACAGTGGCATGATCATAGCTCACCCCAGCCTCAAACTCCTGGGTACATGCAAACCTCCACCCTCAGCCTCCTGAGTAGCCAGTATTACAGGTGTTTGCCACCACACGTGGCTAATGTTTTTGTTTTATTTTATTTTAATGGATATAGGGTCTTGGTATGTTGCCCAGGCTGGTCTCAAAGCCCTGGCCTCAAGTGATTCCCCCAAAGTGCAGGGATTATAGGTATAATCCAACTATGCCCAGCCTCATTATCTGTATTTTATCTATGTATTTTCTGAATGTTAAGAGAAACAGATATTTTCATCAAAAAAACATTTTGGTTTTAATACCACTTATGAGGGCAGGAATTTCCTTTTTAAGAATAAAGCTTCTCAGCTTTATTTTATAATCATAACACAGAAATGACAATTTTTAAAGGAAATATTCAATGCTCTTATTTTTTCATATTTATTTCAAACGTAATCCATAAACTTTTTTTGTTTTTAGGGATTTTGTTGTTGTTGTTGTTGTTGTTGTTTTTTGAGATGGAGTCTTGCTCTCTCTGTCATCACCTAGGCTGGAGTGCTGTAGTGCCATCTCATTTCACTGCAACCTCCACCTCCCGGGTTCAAGTGATCCTACTGCATTAGCCTC
>NW_016107416.1:4356942-4423961 GCF_001604975.1 Cebus imitator
GTGTGAGCCGCTATGCCTGGCCAACTTTAATTCTTTATTTGTTCACCACATTTATTTTCTAATTGCTCTGTATCAAATCAAATCCAGCCATAAATTTATTGCCAGCACACTTCTGTTATCTATTCCTGTAACAAGCCAGATTAACCATAGTAGTATAAAACAAAAAAACATTTTATTATGCTCTGGATTCTGCAGTTTAGGAATTTAGGCAGGGCATGGCACAGATGCCTGGTTTCTGCATCATAATGTCTGAGGCCTCAGGGTAGACTGAAAGTATTAAAGTCTACAATCCTCTAAAGACTTCCTTACTCTTATGTGTGTATCTGGGCTGGGATGACTAAAAGGCTGAGCTCAGCTGGGGCTGTCCACCAGAGTGCCTACATGCAGCCTCCTCAGGTATGTTGGGCTTCCTCAGAGCATGGCAACACCAGGGTGCACAGACTTCATACATGACAGCTCAAGTCTCCTAGTGTAACTGAGAGTTAATCTAAAAATCTTATTTCACATTTTAAATTGAACATGTCCCAATATTGTCTGTCGCATTTGATAGTTGATGTTTTTATATGTCTATCTTAAAGTATATTCATGTGTTTTAAGTTACGGTTTTATCAAAAGAGAAAAAGCAATGATGACTTCTAAATCATAAAATTGAGACTCTTGGATGGATGGAAAAATAATGTATTACATATATTATTCATAGATAAGTAGCATTTTTATTTCAAAATAATTGGCATCAATTTGAATAATGCATAGTTTTAGAAGCTTGTAGCATAATTACATATGGCAGGTTTTGCTATGTTCCTGTATAACTAATGAACTGTTAGAATTTTCTAGAGAGCTAACAATTTCTGGAAATAGGAGGGCCAAAAACACTACTGATATAGTGATATAAAAGAAAGGAGAAAAAGATTAAATTATTATTTATAAAATGAAAGTATATTTGCCCTGTTCTTAGCTTTCTCACAGGAAAGAAAGAACTTTTTCTTGTGTTACCTAAAATGAGATTTGATGCTGCTGAGTTCTTGTTTTCTCCGGTGATAGGACTGAGAAAACTAGGACTCAACAGAAATGTGTTAGAGCCACCACCTGCAACACTAACACTCCTCACAGAACCCATCATGATACGATCTTAGCTTGTAATTCAGTATTTCCTTAGATTTGTAGTGTTGTGTTTAATCTTAAAGCACCCCCCTCCCCGTATTATTCTCCAGGTATTCTTTAGTTTATTAAAACTATGTCTACTCTTATTAATTTGAGAAGAAAATTTTGAAAAGTCCTGGCTTAACTTTCGACTTCTACCACCTTTATAGAAAATATCACCTCTTGTTATTTTGTTTCCTATAGCAAATTATACCTGTAATTTGGCACTTTGCAGACATAAGTTAAAGTCATTTTAGGGGACTGTTCCAGTGGGGACACCAACCATCTGGTCTCAGGGATAATGTGTGCTTCTGAACTGTCACAATTCTTCCTACTCATTACATAATGGGCTTTTTTTAAAGGTGTTTTTTTCCCCCAGGGATTCAGTAAACCCCTGAACTGTAACAATAGGATTAAGTGATGCTGACATTCAAAGTCCAGAGTTCTCAGGGTGGTCCCTGGGCCAATACTATCAGTATCAACTGAGAACTTGTTATACATGCATGTTCTTACCTGGATTTACCTACTCCAAAACTCTGGGGCTGGGGTCCAGTAGTCTTTTTACAAGGCATGCAGGGGATACTGATGCAGGCTAAGTTTTAGTATGACTCTCTAAGGATTTGCCATTGTACTTAGTATTTAACATGCATTGTACCTGCTTATCCTTTTGAATAAGTCTTTTTTATTATTTATGTAAGATAGCTTTTATATATCAAATAGTCATACATTTTAACATTTTAAGTATATTTATATGTCCATATTCACTTATATTTTTCTTGATTTTTATATAAATTTAAAAATGGGGAACTTGCTGTCTTTGCCATTGTCCTCTCCAGATTTTGAGATACAAATGAAGAAAAACATGTAAAAATGAAGATAAGTAGACCAGGGTGGGACTCCATGGAACTGGAGATTGATGGGCAAGAGATGTGAGGAAGGTAAGGAGAAAGGGGCAGAGTAAGCAGGAAAGACCTTGGCATGTAACTTGTGCTGGGACCTCAGCTGAGTAGATCATCAGGGCAGCTGAGTGGGAATAGCGTAAGAGCTGCTGCTCTGGCCATACTGTTTTAACCAGGGCTGTTTTATTACAGGTATAATGGGAAGGTTGGATCAACATCCTTTTCTCAGTTGATTCTTCTCATGGATACCTTTGCCTTTAGCACTGTGTAAACTAATTCCCACAGTAAAATGACTTTTTTAATGATTGCTCACTTGTCACTAACTTGATCTGCATTGTCAGAGACTTAATTATAAAACTTTTATTTTACCTATTACAGTACTGTAACATAATATAGTGTTTTAATAGGTAGAAGAGGATTGTATTGCTATGTTAGATTAAATATGGAGGGGATGTTCTACAAAGAACCATCAGTTGCTTTTTCCAGGAACATTATTTTAACAAGTAAAAGAGATTTCATTCACATTGTCTCCGTTTACAGAGCTTTTTCTTAGAGTTTGTCTTTCGGAAGTCCACAATCTGTTTTGTAGTAGGTTAGGAAGCAACATGGCTTTAAGTAAGTTAACCCTGTTTTAAATTTATTCCTTTATTAATTTTTTTGGAGTAGGAATTTACTTATGATTCATAATTTCAATGTTATCTTTAATGTGTTAACTTTTAGTTTTAGTCTATGTACCCAGAGTAGATACTTACTAAGTGTTGGTTAAATGAATGAACATTGGCTTTGTTAAGATTTTTGGAGAGAGCTCCTCCTGTGCTGTGAAGGGGCTTAAAAGGGTGATTTTTGCTACTGCTCTGGTTTGGTTTTTGCATTATAGTTTTGTAGTTAAGTATTGATCTCTCTTTTGGAATTCTTAATTGCATATGGATTTTTAAAGTTGATCTTTATTTTATGGTTCTTTGCTTTAAATGTTCCAGTTAATTTTAAATGAGAAGGATTTAAAACAAGCTCTAAACTAGTATAGACCACACGTACATATCTTGAAAAATGACCTGTTATAAACCTATACACTATGGCATTTACTAGCAAGGTTCCTCATCATGTGCATATGGAAGAAAGAAAAAACAGGCTTGTTTTATTGCTTCAGTGGCATTGTGAAAAATGGTAAGAACTTCAGCAGGCTTTTATATTAGCCAACTCATTTGGATTTCTGGCTTTCTTCTTATTGCCTCTCCTTCCCATAACTTCATGAGTGGCCTTTCAGGATTTTTTTTTCCCACTTATATGTTCTCATGTTTTTACTTTCCACACAGCTCTGATGCTTAATGACTCTCACGGATATGTCACTGCTCACATATCCCCTGTATGGTGATCTCAGACCATAGCCAGGTTTCATCCTCCTAACGCTACTCATGCAGTGGACAGACATTTCAGAAGGGAAGTGTGGATGGGGCCACAAAGTGAGGATTCCTCATTTCTTTCACTGAGAAGTATTTTGACTCTTTGGTTGGTTGTAATAACAGCTAGGACTACCTTGGACTAGGAAAACCTTATTTCATAGTCTAACAAAACCCAGAGTTAGGGAATCAGAGACATGGACCTCACAAAAGGAAATGAAAAGCAATGAAGAAGCTAGATCTGGCCCCTTTTTTCTGTCTGTATTAGATATCTGCTCCATTCTTTTCTCACATCTCAATTGATTTGGTAAAGATGGCTAAATGAGAACAACTGAATTGTAAAATTATCCCCGTTTTTATGATTAAGCCTGAGTGAAGTAAGATCTTTGTAGCAGAGAGTTACTCAGATCGGTCCAACTTGGACCATATATTTTCCTACATCTGACAGACTGTGGACAAAAGATGGGGTTCATGGTAAAACAGAACATGGATGCTCAGGAACCTTGTTCCACAGAAAGGTCAGATCTATTCTGATTCAAATGAGGCCAAAGCAAACAAACCCAAAATTTAGGGTTTTAATTGATATTAAAACATTTTGAATTTTGTAGTACATTTTTCTAATTCTTGGGTGCCAATTTGGAACACAGAGTTGTTGTTTTTCAAGATGGAACAGACAAATGAACATTTTTAATCTGTGTGGAATGAGAAACTGGGGAGAATGCAGCTGAATGTATGTTGTAAAAAAAAAAAAAAAAAAAAAAAAAAAGGAGAGAGACAGGATTTAATGGCTGCATCAAGATCGAAGATGATTCAGAAAGAAATCCAGGGCCAGTCAGATGAAACTGCTGGCATTGGGCAGAAGAGAAAATACTCTCTAAGACCAGGGAGTATCAATGTGACTGTGTGTCAGGATTGGAGAGTTGAACTTAATTTCTGAGTGGGAGACAGAGCTGTCAGCTAAGATTGATAGAATTGAGTAGGGACCTGGCAGAAAACAGTGAAGTTTGTGCAGCAGAACTATGAGGAAATTAAAGAATTTCTGAGGGTGAGACTGAAGTTGAAAACCTAAAATCTAGACAAAGAGGTACCTCTGTGACCCATTCTCCTCCAGGAAAAGCAGGTGATTGATTAATCTAGAGTGGGGCTGTCCAGTCAGATGCAACAGAAGGACTGAGGGAAAAGTAATTGAAAAAACAGAGCTGACAAGTGAGAGGGTAGAAATGCTTGATTGTGGGGTCCTATCTGAGTAGGGAAGGAAATAAATACAGGAAGGGGTGCATTTGTTGAAGAATAGGAAAGCTTTAAAGAACTTGAGGTGTCAGTGTTCCAGGCTCGCACTTAGTGATGGAAAGATGGAGGATATAAGATAGAATTCCAGAATTGATGATGTTGGAGGAAATTCTGTTTTGGTAGTGCCAGAGTCTGTGCTATGGCCAATGACCTTTCCAATGGTAGCATTTCTTTGGAGAAGGTCAAGGAACTTTTGTGTTGGGGCCCTTCAATAGGCTTCCGACATGGAGATTGATGATAATAGCTAACTTTCTATGACTACCTATTCTCTGCCCAACAGTGTAACAGATTTTTGTATATGTTACTTCTAACCATTATAATAATCCTTTTTAAGGTATATGCTACCTTTTTTTTTTTTTTTTTTTTCAGTGGAGTTTTTCCCTGTCACCCAGGCTGGAGTGCAGTGGTGCGATATAAGCTCTTCCACCTCTTAGGTTCAAGTGATTCTCCTGCCTGAGCCTCCTGAGTAGCTGGAATTACAGGCACCCATCACCGCAGCAGGCTAATTTTTTGTATTTTTTAGTAGAGAGTGGGTTTTACCATGTTGGCCAGGCTGGTCTCAAACTCCTGGCCTCAAGTAGTCTGCCTGCCTCAGCCTCCCAAAGTACTGGGATTATAGGCATGAGCCACCCTGCCCAGCTGATACTACCATTTTCATTACACAGAGAAGGTTGAGCCAATCTAATAATCTGTCCGAGATTACACAGCTATTAATAGTAAATCCTGGAGACGGAATTGATACTCAGACATATCTGTCCCTAAGACCTAGCACTATTCACTTGCTGAATTCTCCCAGTGGACTCCCCAAGACCTGTCCTCCCAGTTCCTGTTTTTTTCTTTTCATTCCTTTGTTTGTGCCTTCCTTAATTTAAAAGAAAGGACTTAAAAAAAAAAAACATGTAATAGAGCAGGATTTAAAAATAAGTGCGAAGCATTAAATAAAAATTTAGAAGAAATAGATTGCAATTGAGGATAGGTTTGCATACAAATTCAAGATGTTAATTTTATCGCATTTACTAGGCTTAGGTGGTGAAATGGGCTTTAACATTTTAAGAGCAAGCATGAAGAAACAAAAATAACATGATGATCATAGGTAAATAAGACTACTCCCAGTGCTGAAATGTGGAAGATGACAGGCCATGGGAAATGGAAAAAAGTCATCATTAGAAACACTGTTTATAAAAATACAGTAATATATTTTATTGAGTTCTCATTGATAATATCTATCATGTAGCCAAATAAAATTTTATGAGGACTAAAATA
The DNA here is from genome assembly GCF_001604975.1 of Cebus imitator. Lineage (NCBI taxonomy): Eukaryota > Metazoa > Chordata > Mammalia > Primates > Cebidae > Cebus > Cebus imitator. The sequence goes on from NW_016107416.1 coordinate 4,362,932, forward strand.
ATATGGTTGAATACAGTCGCTCAAAGACGTGTTGTAATGCAGGTAGAGCTAGGCAGATGCCCCCCCCGACCTTTCTTCTTTTTTTTTTTTTTTGAGACGGAGTCACACTCTGTCACTCAGGCTAGAGTGCAGTGTCATGATCTCAGCTCACTGCAACCTCTGCCTTCTGGATTCAAGCAATTCTCCTGCTTCAGCCTCCCGAGTAGCTCAGATTACAGGCACATACCACCATGCTCAGCTAATTTTTGTTATTTTCAGTAGAGATGGGGTTTCATGGTATTGGCCAGGATGGTCTTGCTCTTCTGACCTTGTGATCCTCCCGCCTTGGCCTCCCAAACTGCTGGGATTACCAGTGTGAGCCATTGTGCCTGGCCAATGCCACATTTTTAAAAGATTGGCAGATTAAATGATAACTGAAGATGGGTAGAAAAATGTCACCAGGTCATAACAGTAAAAATTGTTCCATATGGGGTGATCTGAGATTTGGAGTTACCTACTATAATTTCTTCAACTAAGAGTTCAGATCCTCCCTGAGCCTGGATTAGGGCTGATATCCAGAATATACTAGGACATCTAGTATACAAGGCAGTAGGATATGAAGTCTGGAGGGATGAGAAAGGATTCTGGAATTTTTTTCTCTGTATTTTTATGTCTTTTAACAAGACATAGAGAAGTTGTTTCATCTCACAAAAGCAGTGGTTGTACAAAGTTAGCATGCATTTTAATCACTCAAAATCTTATTAAAATACAGATTGTTGGTCCTCACATCTAGACTACCTGATTAAGAAGGTCTAGAGTAAGGGATGAGAACTACATTTTAAACAAGTTCCTGAGTGATACTGATGGCTGCTGGTCAGAACCCACTCTTTGAGAACCACTGCTCTTCAGATAGGAAATAAAATGAAATTGGATAATAATTTTGAATAAGTAATGCTAACATTCTAAATTAGGGAAAACCCTAGATTATTTTATTTTGTCCTGTGTACCCATATTCTCATTGAAAGTAGTTTCAGTAGAATTTTAGTTTGTTGACATGGGGAATTCGTTCTTGCAAACTTGATTATTTGCATACTTATAGTTTTGTTTACTTGACCCAACCCCTTTTTCATTAATATCAAGGGTAAAAATTGTATATAACCTGTGTCAAATTCATAAGTAATTGAAATTATAAAATTTTTCAGGGAATTTTTGTCCCTCTGATGCCCCCAAAGTGATCTGTTAATTATCAAAACTGCAAAAGAGCAAGGATTCTAGCCTCTATCTTTAGAATGTTAATACCACCAAGGGCTATTTGAATAAAAAATGAATAATTTCTTGATTAGTTACAATGTTTTAAGGCCATGGTTTCTAAGGGTATTGAAGCAGAGAACTCATTTTAATGACTTTATTTCCCAAGTATCAAGGGGCCTTACATATCAATTTTTTGGTTTAGGATAATAATTTTGGGATACTGTAACAACACTCTTTATATAGTGTTGATCTCTAAGGAGTGCTTCATTGACTATTTTTTCATCTTTAGGATATCTCAAAATATTAGTAACTCAAATATTTCAAGCTCATAGAGAATGTGAGTGGGAAAATAGATGACTAAGAGTTGTGGTTTACCAGTTTCACCCATCAATTTGAATCATAGTTAATGAGAGCATAAAGTAGTCTTTAACTTTTTTTTCCCAAAAATAAAGTCACTGAAAACCTTATTGAAAAAAAAGAGCAGAGATCTGAATTACTTTTTTTTTTTTTTTTTTTTTGGTTCTTGATACGGTTTAAAAGCTAACCTGAACAACTGTAAGAACTTCATGCATTTACTGGATAAAAATATGTGGGCTAACTGAGCTTACGAAGATTCTAATAGAATGCTTTCTACACCAGCTGATAGTGATAGAGAAAGTTTCAGTACATTAATATTAATTTGTGTCCAGCTGATCGCCTCATACAGCATGCTGGTAGCTCTGATTTTTCTTTTTTTAAACATTGTTTTAATGTCTAATAAGATAAATTTCTACATGTGGAAAATATTAAAGTAATTAAAAACATTTGGCTTTTTTGCATATATTTTCTAAAATTAACTTGTTAACACTCATCTCTCTTGTCTTTAATTGGGTTGAAATGTGTGAAAATAAAAATCTTTGATATAGAACTGTTTTTCAAAGTATAGCTCAACAGTGATACACATGGAGGAGCCAATATATGCAGCTTTGAAAAAGTTTATTTCAGTGTTTTAGTTAGGTGGCACAAGATTTAAATAAGAAGTTGCGATATCTCAATAACTAAGGTTTCTGTTATCATTTGGAAATCTAAGCATTATTACTTTTGGGCTTTGAGTTAAGTGGTTACTCCAAGGTCTGATTCTGAAGAAATAGTTTCTCTTATTTCTTTAAAATATACATGGTGTTGACTTGGTGTGGTGACTCACGCCTGTTATCCCAGCACTTTGGGAGGCCAAGCCAGGAGGATTGCTTTGAGCTTGGGAGTTAGAGACTAGCCCAGGTAACATAAGGAAACCCCATCTATACTAAAAAATACAGAAATTAGCTGAGCCTTGGTAACTCGTACCTGTAGTCACAGCTACTTGGGAGGCAAAGGCTGGCAAATCACTTGAGCCCTGGAGGCAGAGGTTACAGTGAGCCCAGATCACACCACTGCATGTCAGCCTCGGTGACAGTGAAACCTTGTCTCAAAAATAAACAAATAATACATAAAATATTCGTAGTGTCATCTCACTTCTGAGTAAAGAGAGGCGGGACTATATTTGTTTTTCTAAAGGCAGATAAATACTATCCTGATTTCAAGTGTTCTGTAGCTGGAGGGCTTTGCTTGACTTTCAAATTATTTTTAAATTGTGAGCAAACATAATTTTATATAATACCTTAATCAGATTAAAATGATATAATTTAGGTAAGTCTTTAAAAAACTTCACCTTTTTAAAAAAGTGTAAACCATCTGTACGATACAATTTCACCAAAGATAAACACTCAGTACATTGATACAGTCCTTATTATTTTTTGAAGGTTGAATTTTACATAAAAACAAGGTTATATTATATGCCTGTGGAAAAGTTAATATTCATTTCTTTCTTATCATCCTGTGAGCATTATTAAAACTGCTACCACCTGTCAGCAAGAGGTAGAAGAGAATCATAATAAAAGGAATTGATACTGAAATACCTTTCTGAGGGAAAATAGAAGCAGTTCCTTTTTCTGACTTGTGATATTTGGGGTCTCATCGTATCAACATTGCAGAAGCTTGAGATGATTGGAAATCTTGAGGCAAATGGAGCTATATCCAGGCTTGATATCTGAAGCATGTAAAATTTGGGAGGTTTTCTTTAAAGAAAAAAAACAGAAATACACAAAAAATGCTTTCCTTTGGAAATTTATGAAACTTCTATTGGAAGGAGTTGGATTCTCTCCTGGGCCCTCTGGGCAGGAGAAGCCCTTAAGTTTAAAATTCTTTAACTTGAAGATACATACTGCTCTTTGGGCAAAGAGGAGGAATATTAGTTCTGCCTCTAGGCGTGAGGCGGTCTCCTAACTTCCTTCCAGATCTAGATAAATTTTTCAAACCTTCAATCCCAACTGAAAGTAAGATTTACTTCTGCTATAGAATTTTCACCTTGTCTTCTTCAGTCCTGGTTTTCAGTGCATCTGTCTTATAACTTGAAATCACTGAATGAAACTTACTGAGTAGGTATTTTTTAAGTGGTAGATTATGAGTTGACCAAAATTCAGCACTTGGCCCAAATTGCTAAAAATTGAGAGAAACTGTCATGGACGTGGTTGACAATTCATTGGCTTTTTTCATGTTTTAAGGTTACCACCTTATTAAGATAAACACACCAGCAAGCAAAGTATCTCAATCACATTATTCCTGAAGAAATGTAATCACTGACTTAAACTTTAATGTTTCATATTATAGAGGCTCAACAGGAGAACAGTGTGTTGGAACAGTACTTCCATAATACATATTGTTCATAAGATCTGTGATGTCAAGGACTATATATTCATTCATCCTGCTGATCCCAGTGTCCAATATATCTTTCTAGAGATTTGATTCATAAAAAATAGAAGTGTTGTGTTTAAAAATGTAGGCTTTGGAACTTAAAATATCTGGTAAGCATAATCATTACATACCAGGGTTACTTTCTTATATCATCCTAAAACATTTAGGAAATGTGCAACTTTTATATATTGAGGAGGCAACATTATCTTTAAAAGTATGGATTTCAGAGCTAGGCCAAATCAGTGCCTTTGACTATATATTGCTTACTAACTCTGTGCTATGTATGGGGCAATCTTTATGTCTTTATGATTCCATTTTCTCATGTATAAATTGAGGTCTCTTAAGGTTATGATGATGATTAAATGGTATAATAAACGTGGGCTACTTGGTAAAGTGCCCTGTAAGTAAGCTCTCTAAAGTGTTTACCTATTGCTGCAGCTGTTTAGCCATTGATTCAGCATCACACAAGCACACATATAATCAATTCCTACTTTTAGTGAATGAATAAGAAAAAAAATCGTGTCTTTATAAACTTGAATGCTGTCCCTTGTCAGAAAATTAGGACTGTGTAACCCAACTTACTTTCATTTTTGCCTTAGAGATCAGTAAGCTTAGAATAAAATTCATTATTCCAATGGTGTATTTGTTCAATTCAAGTCTAAGAACAACTACTGCTTTATTTTCTTCAGTTGATCCCTATTCTCTTTGATCCTTTAATTTCTGATTTTATGTCATCTCAATCCATAAATCACTGCCAAGCCTTTTGAAAGGGGCATACTTTATATTAAATGATCTATCTCTCATTCTCCATTAACATCTTGATCATGTGCAATTGCCTGCAGCTCTCATCTGTGAGGTTTTAGTTGTAGCATGGATTCTTCTTAGGCTTAATTGGAAAAGCCGTCAATCCTGCAAACCACCTACAACATCCTACAGTGCACGATACAGGTTAATTTTCCATGACTATTACATTTTGTGACACAGGTTTGAAGAGCAAAATTCAAGTTATGTGCTTACTAAATGTATAAACTCAGAAATTGACATCTCTTCAAAATTATTTAAAATTTGGGGGTAAGTTTAGGTAATCCCAAAAGTCCTGTTTGGTATTTCAGAGTCAAAATCTAGACAGAAGGTGTAATGTAAAACACAGTTTTGTCAAAACACTCAGACCATTGGCTTTTTTACCTGCTTGTGGTTTATATTAAAAAGTAAATTATCATTGAATGAGATTTTAGGGGGTTCTGAAAGTGAGAAATTTCCATTGAAAGATATGGCTAGTCATAGTTTCATTGCCTAAGATTTTATAGCTGGAAATACTGCATTTAAAATATCTCTCTAGCTTTTTTGTCTGCATTACAGTTAGGTGCTCCCAAATGTGTTGAAAGATTTCTGTTGATACATGGTATTAAATGATTCATAATTTGAAGAGTCTCAAAGTTCTTTGATCTTATAGCTAAAAATACTGCATGTATTATAGTTACTAGAAAAAAATTTCCTATTCTACACTGAGTTGTCTATTATCTGCAACTTACTTAGAATTTTTAAAGGATAGTATAGTTAAATAAACAGAAACCCCCCAATCTGTAACTCATACTTGCCTAGAAGACCCATGGCCACCCTTCCAGCTGTGTTATCAATAGCTACGTGAATTTGAGCAAATAAGTTAACATCTCTATGCCCTAATTTTCTTATGAATAAAATCAGGAAAGTTGTTCTAAACAGATTCCTGAGACCCCATTCAGCTGTAGCAGCCTTTGATTCTGTTGCCACAGAGTAGCACAATATGAAATGCTTTATTCAACATGAAATGGTGAGCCAGATGCAGTGACCCACACCTGTAATTCTAGCACTTTGGGAGGTAAAAGGAGGAGGATTGCTTGACCTCTGGAGTTTGAGACCAGCTGGGCAACTTAGTACAAGCTAATCTCTACCAAAAAATAAAGTAAATAAAATAAATGGATTGATGAGTTGGTACAGTTTTATTAAGCATTGGTCCCTGGAATATATCCAGTAGTCAGGAAAGAATGTCACAGTTCTGTATAGTCTGTATAGTTGCAGCCAGGTTGATGCAAGTATCTGTAAAGCTACTACTGTGGCTTTCTGTTTGCCTGCTGGGATTCCAACAGTAAGGATAGCCTCTGGAAAACAATGCCACTATGAGCCAATTTCAGCTCCATTGAAGGAAAAAATGATTTGAGAACCTCAAAATGGGATCTGTGGACCTCTGTATTCCACCAGGGCTCAGCAAATACTTCACAGGTGGTTTGGTTGGTAGGGATAAAAAGAACATTGAGACAGCTTTGTTCACATACATTCTTCAATTTGAAATGTTAATTATGACAGGCACTATAGCATGTTTAATTATGAATAACTGTAAGCAGGAATAAAGCTCATAATGTTAGAACTCAAAAGCAAGTCTTCCTGGGTTTAAATCTGGGCAGTGTCTCAATCGTTTTGAGATTTTGAGCAAATCATTTAACTTCTTAGTGCCTCAGCCCCTTCATCTATAGAGTAAGCATAATAATAGAACCTGCTTTATTACATTATTATGAAAATCAATGCATCATTAAATGTAAAATATTTAGAATGTCTGGCACATAATAAGTTCTTCCTGGGTGTTATCTATTGTTATTACATTATTTTCACAAAATATTTAATGTTTGCAATATTAGGAATAGACTGGGGTACAAATAACTGAAAATTCTAAGAAAATAATGACTTTAGCTCAACAAGATGGCTGCTGAAGCCATCTTGTTTGAATTTCAGCTACAACAAAAGAAGGATAGGAGGCCATGTACCTCCCTTTTAAGCACAATTTTTAGAGGTCACATATGACCACTTGATTTACCTCTTGTTGACCAGAACTTAATTATGAGGCCAAATAAGCTTCAAAGGAAGATGTAAAATTTGCTGTTTAATCTATGGGGTTATGTGATTAGTTCAAAATATAATGGCTTTATTATTGAGGATTAAAGAGAGAATATTGGGAAACAACATCCTTCCACAAATATAATTACATTTTGAAGACTGGGTTCCTCAGTTTTCTCAGTTAAGTGACAGCTTCTTTGCCAAAATAGTTTATATTATTTGCATGTGATTTGCATGTCTAAATATTCAATTTTGTTGTGTTATTTAATTGCTTTGTACACAAAAATGGGTTGATTTCTCAAAAATGATTAAACGGCAAAGATGGAATTAAACTATTAACATCAGAGCTTCAGTTCAGGCGCTAAATTTAAATTGACATAAGTTGGTAGAAAGGACTCTGCTAGTGCCATAATTTAGGAGAAGCTTCTGACTACAGAAATGTGTGAATAGGAAGTATGGCAGTAAATACTAGTGTTCTGGCCCCTAGTCACCTGTTAGGAAATTGTCAAAATAAGTTGCCCAAATATGAAATCAATGATTCTTTTTCCCCTAAAGACAGAAATTAAAACCCTACAGACATCATTTAGAATTTCAATCCTTTGTGTTACACAAGTTACATTATTACTGAGAAGCTTGTCAGCCAACTCAAACTCTAGTGACAAATGGGTGTAGAGGGGAAGCAGATTAGTTATTGGCAAAGCCTCTTTGTTAAATGACACATCCCACATTAGTAGCCATCAATGTGTAAGAACAGTCACTATTTTATATAACATTTTCTTCCCAGTAAGGCAAAAGAACTGAGGTATAGAGACTCAATCACAGTTCAGAGTATATTAATGACATTCATTCATTCCATCCTTCATTCATTCAACATACATTTTTTCAAAGCCTACTCAATACCAAGAGATATTCCAGACACTGGAAATAGGGCAGTTAACAAAAGAAAAAAAGCTCTTATCCTCATAGAACATATAATTCTAAGGAGGTAGAAATGCTTGATGACTTTTACCACTGTTTATCTCTTATGACCCTGTGCTACAGGAAAAGGAAGTGATTGCTGTGAGGATTCTGGGGTAGATTGAGCAAGGCGAATTAGGATTTTTAGAGAGAGTGAAACAGTTTTTGGTTGGGGCACAATGGTACAATTGCTTTGTAAATAAGAGTGTACCCAAATAACTTGTCCATCTTTGCTTTATTTCCAAGAGCAGTTGCTGATAAATAGTATATGTCCTGGTGTTGATTGAGAGTTGAAGGAAGTAGTCAAAATTGTGACTGGGATGGAATTGCAGTCACCGAGTCTCTATCTTAGTGTTCTGGGGAAATAAATACAAGACTGCTTTCTTCCTTGTCTTTCTTAATGGCAAGGGGCTCACACAAGATTACCTGAAACATGGAATAAAAACATCTTTTTATGGAAAGTAAACTGACTTTTTTATATTAAGTGGCGTGCTCAGTTGGTGTTTCTTTATGATACTTAGTGTCTTGAGTAGCATGGCCCTATCTTTGTATGGCTGCTACATTACAGTATTTAACATTAAGGATAAGTTACTGGGGATTCTGAAGAAGACTGAATAGTGATACAAATGGTTGTTACCAAGAGTTTTATTTTTTTCTCCATTACTTGATTTTTTTTTTCTTTTTGATAAATAAATTGAATGGCATATGTACAAATCAGTGCAAATGCTGCAGCAGAATGTAAAAGTGCATTTCTTTGCCGTGAAGGAAATGGTTAGCTTTGCTTTAAATGTGACACGTTTTTCAACTGAAATTAGACATAAGGGAGAAATCTCTCCACAATTCTCAGGTCTACATTTGCTCCAAGTATTCCCAACTCTCTCAAGACACAACACTTGCTGTCATTCCTAATGTTTCATAATGGTAGAGAAGGGCTTTCTAATTTAGATGAAATAGGGTAAGAAAATAAACTGAATGGATACGGAATCTGGTTTTAAAAAATTTTAGATTTTGGGGGTACACATGCAGGCTTGCTGCGTAGATAAATTGCATGGCTTTGAGGTTTGGGCTTCTAGATCCCATTACGCAAGTAGTGAACAGTGTACTCAATAGGTAGTTTTTCAACTTTATTTCTCCTTTCTTCCCCTTTCTCCTTTGGAATCTCGTGTTTATTGCATCCATCTTTGTATCCATGTATATCCAGTGTTTAGCTCTCACTGATAAGTGAAAACATATAGTGATTGGTTTTCTGTTTCTGCATTAATTTGCTTAGGTTAATGGCCTTCAGCTGCATCCATGTTGCTGTACAGACGTTACATCATTTTTTCTGTGGATATGCAGTATTCCATGGTATATGTGTACCATATTTTCTTTATCCAGTATCCACCATTTATTGGCACCTGGGTTGATTCTATGTCTTCGCTATTCTGACTGGTGCTGCTATAAACATATGAATGCAAGTGTCTTTTTGGTTGCATGATTTTTTTTTTTCCTTTGGGTATCTACCTAGTAATAGGGTTTCTGGGTTGAATAGTCGTTCTATTTCTAGTTCTTTGAGGAATCGCCAGACGTTTTCCAAAGGGAATAAATTCATTTGCATTCCCACCAACAATGTATAAGTGTTCTCTTTTCTTGGCAGCCTTGCCAACATCTGTTATTTTTTGACCTTTTTATAATAGCCAGTCTGACTAGTGTGAGATGGTATCTCATTGTAGTTTTGATGTGCATTTCTCTGATTAGTGATGTTGAGCATTTTTTTTTTCATGTGTTTGTTGGCTGCTTGTAGGTCTTCTTTTGAAAAAATGCCTGTGGCCTTTGCCTACTTTTTAATGGGGTTGTTTTGGAATCTGATGTTTAGATCACATCAGATAAAGATACCTTCATGAAAGATTGCAAACAGCAAATCGTCTCTTGCTGATATGAAAGTATCAGTTTTAAAACCTTTTATTTTTATTTAAAATTCAGATGACTTCTTTTAAACAAGAGATTGATGACTGTGTATGCTGAGTGCTTTTGAAGTAGTCCACAGATTAAGTTTGAGAAATACTACTTTAGGCAGAAGAACAGAGATAAGATACATAAAGAACAATATGATGGAACAAGAAAAATCAGAGTTGGGATATATAAAACTTTAGGGAATAGTAGTGGGTCAGATGTTGTTTAAGAACTAAATGTACAGGTTACAAGTACAAGTATTAAATGTTATGGTTGTCTGTGGGGTAACAAACCACTTCAAAATCTAATGACTTAAAATGACAACTATTTATCTCACAAATCTGTGGGTTGGTTGGGTGCTGCTTTGTTCATTTGGAGTTGTGCCATATGCATTCAACCTAGCTTAGCAGAGTCCTCTTGGATTTTCTCCATGTGGTAGTGTCTCATCCTCCAGGGCCTTTCCAAGTGGTATCTCTCTAGCTGGACTTAATTTTAAAGCATGGCAGCTGAGCCCCAAGATGGGTGTTCCAAGAGGCAAACCCCAAAGCATCAGTTCTTGCTTAAGGTCCCTTGGCTAAAACAAGTCCTGTGCCCAAGCCCAGAGTCAGTATGAGAAGAACAAAGGCATGAATTCCTAAGGCGTCTGCCACAAGTGTGGAAAGAAAAAAGCCTGTTGTTGCAATGTTTATATTTCCTATCAAACCTGAAGGACATTCTATCTTGAGAAATGAAACAAGTTTACACTATGATGGTTTGAATGTCTGTGAACGTGGTAATCAGAATATTTTAAAGCAGTGGCTCTCAACTTTGGCTTCACAGTAGAATCACTTAGGGAAACACTGAAAACTCCAGGTGCCTAAAATTGCAAAGACCAATCAAATCAAAATTTCTAGGTGTTGTCCCTGGTATGAGTATATTTTAAGGCTCTCTGGAAGGTTTCTAAAGTTCCATCAAAGTTGAGACAGCACTGTTTTAGGGGTATGTTTCTGAAATTGAATTGAGGGAGGACAGCTATATCTTTTTTTGGCACCACTGTTAGAATGCTTGCTTAGATGTGCAGTGAATAAAGGCTCAAGCATGGCATATTTTATGATTCTTGTTGGGTTCCCTGGTTAGGATTTCTTCCAGTTGTTCCAAGAACGTCTTTGTTTTCAGATATCATCTCAATCATTTTTCTCCCCTCAGAACCCTAAGATAGTTAAGTATTTTCTCAAGTGGCCTTATAATATTTCTTAGGGATATATCTGATTTGGGTTCCTGTTTTCCTTCTCTGATGTTCCTATTTCTTATTCATATCTCATGTAGACTTGTCATCCTTCTATGTCTGTGTCACTGGAAATTATTTGATGCTTATTCTCCTTCCACATCTCAGTCAGAGCAGATGCATTCCTAATCTCTAAGCCATCAGGCACTCTTTCCTGATTGTCCTTCTTCTTGTAATGTTCTTATTATAATTCTTCATGACTGCTATTACTGAAATAAGTTCTACAATTCAACACATTTTTGGTTCCTCTTAGTATACAAAATTAAAATTTAAGTGCATAAACTTTCATATGTGTGATTGGCCACAACTTTAAGTTTTTTGTAAGTTATTTAAAAATGTAGAATGTATACCTGATAAAGTAAATCTTTTCAAATAAGCATAAATTTAAAAGGAAATCTCTTTCCATGGCCCACCCACAGTTTCATTCCATAGAGGAAATTGTTAGTGCTTTTTTATGTATCCTTCCAGAAATGTTTTCATATGCCAGAATATACACATTTAAAAATTTATTAGTGGTTTTAAGCATAATGGATTGTTTTGGACCTTTAAAATATTTGATATATCTTGAAGATTTTGTCATATCAGTGGTTTTTAAAAATTTCATTATATTTGACCATATGGCTATACCATAATTTAAATGTTCCTCTATTGTTAACATTTACATGCTTTTAAGTGTTATTTTTGACATACATCTTTTTGTAAATGTATAAATTACTCACGGAGGAATTGCTGGGTCAGATGGTTTGTGTCCTTGAATTTTAATACCTATTGCCAAAGTGCCTTCCAGAGAGATGCCACTAATTTTATATTCCCACAATGGTTTATGTGATACCTGTTTTCTTATATCCTCATCTGCACAGGATTTTAACCAAATTTTATTTTTTGCTTTAGTTTAGGCCTTTAGTATCTCTTGTCTGACCTACTGTAATCTGCTTTTTGTTTAACCTCTACAGACATCAGCAGAGTCTAGAAGATTACCTGTGAATGTTAGGATGATACATTTTACTGAATTGTAGGGCATATTAGAAAACTTCTGCTTTGTTAATCAGTCACATATATCCAATGAAATATAAATACTGCATGGCATTACAGCTAGTGCTTGACTTACGACCACGGTAGGGACCGCGGACTGGTCCTAACATGATTTGGTCGTAAGTTGAGTAGGCTATATGTACAGTTGAAATGGTGCACGCGGAGATGGTAGTGCTGCCAGAAGCTGGTCCGCACTGTCGTACGCCCAGCTGGGCAACGTTTGCGCTGCCAGAAGCGGAGCAGTCGTGGCTAGCGATTGTGGTCGTAAAGTCGAATGGTCGTAAGTTGCATAGGTGGTAAGTCGGTCAATACCTGTACTCTGAAAACAAAACCCAAGCTGAATATTAAAGTAACCAAATAGTCTGTAACAGATACTATATACTTTTTAATTAAATTAAATTTTTATATTTTTGAGTTAAAAGCCCAGCAAAGTACTAGAAGTAATGCTTGTATATTTTTCACCTTAGTGTATTGTAACATATTTGAAGAGTGCATAAATTTTTATTAGAAATGGTGATATGAAGAGTTGATATACATGAAATTATTTTTGAACTGTGATAAAAGAATTTTTGCTTGTATTGATTTTTTGTGGGGATTTTCTTCTGTATACAAACAATGGAATAAATGACTAATGAAAAAAGCTTGATGTATGTAGTGGAATATTTAGTAAAATCAGAAGAAATTACAGCTTATATAATGAAAAACTGACATTTAGCAGTATTTTATTATATAGTGATTAAAAAATCATGACTTTACAAATTACATTTCATATCTTGCTCCTGTAGTTTTTCTTTTAATATATTGAAACTGTTTTATTAATAAGGAAGTTTCAACTCTTTTGGATCCTTTTACTTTGAGGCAAATACAGTTTTCCTGGTTCATTATTGAACTTACCTCTCTTTTAAGTATCTTGCTAATTTTTTAGTGTGGTGGAAGGTGTGGAAAGCTCTATGTTTTTGAGAGTTTGAAGAAATATTTATTGTGTTAGGTATACTAATAGAAAATTATTTACTTTTCATAGGTGAAAGTACTGTGCTATAAAATGTCTCCCCTTTTCAAAATTTGCATTATCCATCATTAATGCAAGTGAAACTGTACTTTTAACATGGAATTATGAAACTGAAGGTGGTCACTTTCTATGTAGAAGTTACTTCTCTTCAAGGACATTTTTTTTTAACCTGTTGCAGAAGAACATCTAAGTAGCCACCACATTTATTGACTGTTTTCTATATGCCAGTATTTGCACTAGAAATTTTACAGATGTTCTTTCATTTAAGCTTTATGATAGACCTTTTAAAGGATTATTACTGCATTTATGGCTGAAAAGAATAAAACTCCAACAGATGAAGTAACTTGGCCAATGATGACACACACTTGTTAGGGGTAGAGTTGCGACCTAGCTCCAAAGTCCACAATCATTGTATAGCCAAGAATGACTTTCATGGGATTGAATTTTAGCCAACAGATCAAGATTCTACAGAATTCATTTTAGTGTTTCATCATCTTCTGTAACCTTTAGCTTCTTTAAGTTTCAGTAATTAAAAATAAGAGTAACCACATTTTATGATCCTTATTAGAATACAGATCACTCAGAAGCACACCAGTTTCCTTGCTAAAAGAGTACTCACCAAAATAGTCTCCTAAGTTGAGAGCAGAGGCAGATAGTAATAATGTCACATCACTCAATCAGTCCTTTAAGTTGTATGGCATTTAAGGAATTGGATTCAAGAATGTGAATTCAGCTGTATGGCCACTTCTCTGTTGGCTATATTTTCCCATTTATTAAATCCACCCATAGTTTTTTTTTGAAGAAGGGAAGCTTGAATTTCTACACAAAAATTGCAAGAAAATAGATTTTCATGGTGTCTTTAAAATGTACTTTCTTATCATGATGTCTTCAGTTAATTTATCACAGTTTAGATGTGTTACAATATGAAATTCTTTGCTTAGAAACCTTAAGTCTTTGAATATTTTTCTGTTCTTTTATGTTTAAGAGAAGAAATTTTCCTTTATTTTGGCTTTAATGAAAGACCATGTCAAATAATGATTTATCTGACATGTAAATAGTTATTAGCTCTGTTTTAAATTTTATGATTTAAAACATAAGTTGAATGCGTTGGTATAGTTATAACATACATTATATATGTTGCCCTAGTGTCATGATATTTTTATGAGTCAGGCTTTCAATTTCAAAAATCAGCTTTTGCTCTTTTATGCTCCTGGGATGGATACTGTCATTGTCTTTAATATCTAAGGAAAATGTCTCATCTTGCCATTGAGACCGCAATTTTCTACTTTTTTTAAAAAATCAGATAATGCTTATGTATTTAATAATAAAGATTTTCTAAAAGTAGTTCAAATAAGTTTCCAGCAGCTCAAGAGACAGGATTTTTAGGAAGGTAGAAGTACATTTAAAATTAAGCCTTGATTCATCATCTAGAGACAGATATTTGCATTAAATTAGGAATTATGTGTACACTGATTTTTTAAAAGATGTCAATTAAACAGCATGGGAATTGGAGTTTTAATTTGTTTCTTTCTATGTCTCAGGTCAGGCAATGACTTCTTCCCATTTGTTACTGTTTTGAATCTTATATGCTTTCTTTACTGTGATGATTAGGGGACTTAACTGCCAGTTGTCTTTCTTTATTTGACAGTTAGGTTCCCTATACTGCCCTTTGCCTCATATTGTATAACCCTATAGCATAGCTATATGACTGTTTCCTAAATATGCATCTCAGGGCTCGATTTACCAGGAACAGCATGCACTGTAAACTGCTTTTCAATGTTGACAACGCTGCTGTTGTACTATCCAGTTAAATCTGGTTTAGCTAGCAAAGGCAATGTACTTTGTACTGCTACTTGAAGTTATTATATACAGATTCATTTTGTTTTATGTTTGTTCTTTTAATCTGGTTTTACAGATTGAAGGTTTGACTCCATCTGAATATTTTGTGTAAATGCGTTTTTCAGGTCTGATGTATAGGCACCTTTGCCTAAATAAATTAGTTTCCTGGCTGGATTAGCAAAAGACTCAAAATTCTTCAAAATAAAAGAGTATTTTTTTTTTCCAAACTGGTACTAAAGTATTTTCCATTAAACTGAAGAAAATTAATATTGAAAAAAGGAAAATTGATTTAAAAATATATATATTTTTAAATATTATACTTTATGAACTTATTTTGTAAAGGAGATAGTGCATTTTTACTTTCAATAATAGAAGTTACTGATTTCTATTTTATAGCCTGAGTTTTTTCTTAAAAGATGTTTCATATCTGCATAGTGCCAGACAGTGAGCTCTGAAGAATATGTGGAGCACTATCAAGGATAATTCTGTTTAAACATTGAGTCTCCTGGCTCTGAAATATATATGTAATAAATGCACCATGCCATTTACTCTCCTTCAGTAGAGAAGAAGTATCTTTTATTTTGGAAAGATAATGTGTATGATTGTTGATTAGACCAATTTTTCTTCCATGCTTATAGAATAGAGTTAAATTTTTAATCCATGTAATATTTAGAAAATGAATACTACTTTTTCGAGACCAATTGCAGAAGTCTCTCATGCCTGAGGTATACCCTAAGTTATTTGTCCCATGACCAAGAAAATTAAGGCATGCAGACACCAAGGGTGATGCTGGAGCAAGTATTCAATGAGTGAAAGGAGAGAGCTCTTTGCCACAGAGATAGGGCCCAAAAGAAGGTTGCTGTTTCACAGTTGAATACAGAAGCTTTTATAAGAAACCAGTGAAAACTGGGCATCTCATTTGCCTAAGCCATGAATTTCTGGTAGCTCCACCTCATCCTTCTAGTGTGCATGCAGGCCTTTAGCTTGAGTTACTTCATATCGCTTTGTTCCCCTTACTGCACATGTGTCAGGGGATGGAATTTTCCATTGTGGGCATGCCTGGGCAAGTCTCTTGTGTAGACTTTCTTATCTCTCTGGCAGTGGGCATGTCTTAGTTAAGCTCCCTGGTGCAAGATCTCTTATCTGTGCCTGCAGCTTGATTTTTCAGCTCATTCTTTTGTTTGAAAGAATTTTACTGAGGACCCACCCTAACTGCCTGCCTGACCAATTCCTTCCTCCTTTCTCAAAATGATTTCTACACAATTTTGATAGTTTTACTAAGGTTAAAAAAAAAAGTTGGAATAAATGGAAGCACACACCATGTAACTGGATGTTAGTACTGAGTTTTATCATGATACAAATCTGGGCAAGTTGGCTACCTGCACAGCAGGCTTAATCTGGCATGCAAGCAAGTGTGTGTGTGTGTGTGTGTGTGTGTGTGTGTGTGTGTGTGTCTGTGTGTGTGTGTGTGTCTGTGTGTGTTGTGTTAACTTTTGAATTTACATTTTAAATATTCTTAGACCGGACAGATACTCTGCAGCTGCCAGTTACCACCATCTTCTTTTATTTAATACTCATCTTTTAAATTCATTCCTTCTTTCCTCTTGAGCTGGCTCTTAGAATCATTCAAGTTTTTGACAGGTTTTGTTTAAATCAATCTAGGAAGGACTGATGGATTTTCTTTTTGTAATTCTAGTTAATATTCCAGTGGAACTTTGGAGAAGAAGGGAAGGAACAAATTTCAAGGTCATCTGGATCACTTAACTCTCAGAGAAAATAGTTAAATGGAGATTTACCAGTGGATTTTTTAAATAAGCAAAATGGGTTTTGGTTAACTGAGGGAAGAACCTACCTTGGAATATTTAGCTGGCTTGACTGCAGGATAAAATGGGTCAGTACATTTGTTCCATTGGACAGATGGTGAATGCAGTGTTTCTCAAAGTGTGGTTGCCAGACCAGCATCAGCATTACCTGAGAAGTTGTTTGAAAAATACTTAGCCCCATCCAAGACCTGCTGAATCAGAAAGCCTGGGGGTGGAGGCCAACAATCTGAGTTTTAACAAGTCTTGCAGGGTATTCTTATGCTCTCTAAAACTGGATAACCATTGTTCTGCTGGATCTTGTTGCTGCAGTAAGACAGTGGAAAAGGTGGTGTTCTTTGGATTGAAGAAATCTGAGTTCTGATCTTAACCTAGACTCTTGTCTGCTGTGTGACCATGATTCCTCTAGATCCATATTTCTTGATTGCAAATGAGAAAATTGTGTTTTTTGACCCTCTTCCAAATGGCCTAAGGCATTAATAATTTCAAAACTCATTGTATTGTTTCTTCAAAACAACATATCTTGGTTTCTTTCATTCTTCTCTTCTATTCCTATGCATTAAAAAAAAAAATCAGGCTGAAAGAAGCACCTTTTAATTATCTTTTGTTTTAGGGCTGTGGGAAATGGAAGTAGAACATTTGTCAGATGCCCTTAGGCTACAAACTAATAATGGAGGAAATGGCCCTGAATCTTTCTAGCACCTGTGGGCCTTGCCTTGGAAGATGCTTGACAAGGACAGTTGAAATATTTAGTGGTACTTGATGTGCTGGAGTATGAAACCAAGTGTAATTTCAGCAATTTAGAGCCCATTGAACTTGTCTAGCTAGTACAGTTACAAATGGTTATGAAGGAAGCAGTTAATAGTAATGGTTTCCTATATTACTTGGCATGTTTTGAAAGCAAATTAATTTTAAAATTTTACTTAAAAGCTAGCTTATTTGTGGTTGTCTTTTCTTCAAAACTTGATATTTGAATTTGTATTGTTTTCACTGCTAAGGCAATTCTATATATGTTGTTTTATATTATTGCCAGTAAAAGCTATCTTATAGTAATGTTAGAACTATGAAACAGGTGAAAGTTCTTCTACTCTATTGGGTCAATACCAACAACATCTAGAAACTTTCTTCCAGATCGCACTGATTGTTTTTATGTTAAGTAGTACTTAATACTTTACTGTTTTAAAAATATTGAATATTCTGATTATAAACACAGTAACTACCCATTGTCAAAAATTCAAATATTATTGGGAATAATATTTGAATTCCAAATATTATTTGGAATCCACTTTACTTTTGCCCACCACCCAAGGTAATTATTGTCATTAGCTTGAAGTTTGTTGTAAGTTCTGTAACCAGATCAGCTGCAGTCTAATTCTCAGGAACTTACGTTCTTGGCCTCCTAGCCCCGAAGAATGGGAAAGGGGGTCTTGGTGTTCAGGTGAGTGCTACAATTCAAACAGAACTCATGGACCCAAAGAATGTGTGGCAGTGCAGTTTATTAGGTAGAACGAAAGGACAGCTTCCACGCCATTGAAGGGACTTTGGAGGGGTGCCGCTGCAGGCTCCCGTGGCTGTAGATTATACCCCTGAGTTATTCCCGCCCCATTCTTGTTCTTGTCCAATGAGAGAGGTTCTTACAACCTTTCTCTGGATTAATAAATGTTTGAGTCCTTTACAGGATTGGCTACTGTTGTCAAACCCTGAGTCACCGAGCCTGATCTCCAGGGGTCAGAGGCAGGAAAGATCCCTTCTCTTAAAGCCCCTAAAAGCTAAAGGTGGGAAAACTGGAAACAAAAGCTCCTAGCAGGCCAGAGGCGGGAAAATTTTATCTAACACAGTTCCTCAGTGCCTTTATATGTTTCCTAAATTGCATTGTTAAAAATATCAGTGTACTATACTCTTAGTGTACCATACTCTTAATGTACTATTACTATACCTTATTTCATGTTACATTCACAGTCAAAATTCCGTTTTCCTTGACAAATCTGAGACAGAATAGCTAGCGTATTTGTGAAATTTTGAGTTCATATTCATCCTCATAAAAATGAAACACAAACATCAATCCCATTATAAATGCAAACCCAGAGGAACGAAAAAAATTGAGAAAATAATCAGCAAACTAACTTTGTTAGGCTTGCAAAATATTTTTTTCTAAAGCTTATGAAGTTGAAAGATGTCTGTTTGTAAAACAAAGTAAAAATTAGATATTATAATGCAGAATTTATTTAGGTAAAATAGTATTCCAATTTAGGTTTAGAAATTGATGGTAATATTTCTGTAGGAAGGTCTGGACTGGAGTATTTTGCTCCCTGTTGTTGCTTGTATTTTCAAAATAATGGTTGCAAAGTTCTTAGAGTGTACCAGGTTAAATCGCTGAAGTGATCAGTCAACAAATATTTTTGGCTGATTTGCTATGTGTTCATGCAATATTTTGAGAGGTTTGTGCAACATTTTTATTTCCCTGCTACCTTGTAGGAACAGATCCGCCACTCATACCCACTGACATCCCCTGGCACTTGTAGAACCAGCTTACACCCACCCTCTACTCACCCTCCTCCCACCCTCCACCTGCATTAACACCTGACAGGCACTTACTCTTATTTCCCTAACAGGAGTCTCTGTAGTTGTTTTGCCATTGACCAAGATATGTTTAGAACATTTTTAATCTCTTGTGCAATTTTGGCAAACAGCAGCCTGAGCTCTGCTTTTCCTAACAAATAACTTGCAGATTGTCGTATTTCTCTTGGGAGAAGGAAAAAGGTTCAATCAGAACAGAATTGAAATGATATAAATTAGGCTCATTGTTTAGCAAATCGCTAGTGTTAGGTAAGAATTGTAGATAAGAATAGCGTAGGCCCTCTTAAAGATCAGAGCAGGCATGTGTGCATGCATGAGGAAACCAGGCCTTTGTTAGTATCCTTTCTGAAATGGCTATTAAAGTAATTACAGTAATTTATAGATTTTTTTCCCTTCCATTTCAAAATGGGTTCCATTTTTTGCCTTTTGTCTTGAGTTCCTCAGTTGGAGTGTGTATGTGTGTAGGGATGTGTTGGGTAGCAAATCCCATAGTATCTATGAATTATTGCACCCAAGCTGATGAGGTGTGGTGCCCATGGACACCCAGAGATGGATTTGCTAGCTTTGCTCTCAGGAAGCCTTGGCCCTTTGAGAATAAGAGAATTGTACAGACAACACTATGTTTTAATGGTTAATTATAGTTTGTCATACCACCATTTGAAATTGCTGTGTTTCATGCACGTGAAGATGGTAACAATGGACACTAAGCACTACTAGGGCAGGGAGGGAGGGGGGCAGGGATTGAAAAACTACCTGGAGGTACTATGCTCACTAGCTGGGTGATAGGATCAATAGAAGCCCAAACCTCAGCATCATGCAGTATATCCATGTAACAGACCTGCACATTAAATCTAAAATAAAAGTTGAAATTAAAAGCAAAAAGTTGCTGTGTTTGATTTAAAGAGACAGTTTTCCCATGTCTTTAAAAATACATCCATTCACAGCTATGGATTTTATTATTATACTTTGTTGCTTTTTTATGTCATTGATGCTTGTGCATAAGAATGTTAATACTTTATGTGTATGAATTTTAGAGGGAGACTTTAAAAATCTATTGGCCACATAAGATGGTATGTGCTCATTGTGCAAGACTTGTAATTTTAATATGCTGGAAAGACAAAAGAAATTTTATGCACTAGTCTTTTTCTGTATTTGATTTTATAAATTAGCTTGAACAGTTTCAAATCCTAAGGCTCCCTTTTAACAATGTGTGCTTATTTTATCTTGTCTTTGCATGAACAAAACAATTGGTAAAGGTAACTTTCTTCCTAAAAAGTTCATTTTGAATATGAAGATTAGGCAATTTCTAAATAAGCCTTGAAATTAGTATTGCTTACAACAGTAGTTATTAATAGTATTATTTATATATAACTTAGTTTTGAATTTAACCAAATGAGATGTTTACTCATATATAGACATTTCACAAGGCAGAAGACATAGCATATGTTATTTCCCTTGTTCAGTAGAGTCAGTCCTCAAAGAGTTAAGGTTTTCTTGTTCTGGAGATCAAGCATTGTAACCACAGTAACCAATTTACTGTTATTTGCTTAGTCCTAGCAGAGAAGGAAAGTCAGTGTTTGGAAAAAAAAGTCTAATTCATAGACAAGTACAACTGCAATTGATCCCAATACATTAGGATCCTGAGCTATAATTAACTGTTTGTGATTTTAGGGCCCATGGTTTTAATCAAATATATTGCATTTTATTTTTCAGGTGGTTTGACTCCTCAGCAGTAATTCAAGTTTATTGTAAAGAAAGTAGAACACAGTTTACATTTTGCATTTTTGTAAGGGAACGGTTGACAAGCACATTTTCAAGGAAGTAGCGACAGATAGGATTTAAGATAAATAATAGAAAAATTAAATGTACATTACAGAAACTTCAGTTTCTCCATAAAATTACAGTAATGCTGAGTTTTGTAAAAGATGTGAATGATAAATTTATGACTATTCCACTGAAAACCAACAAATGGAAAATGATTGTATTTTGTATGATTTACATAAAACAACATGTGTTACAACTGTCTCTAAGAAATGTTACAATAAATAAATGAGTGTGTGCTAACTAGAGTGGTTAAAGCGGTTCTGAAGAAATATAAGTTTAAATTTACTCTGTTCGAAGACCTAACTCCTGTTCTTTATAAATTTTCTCCCTCACCTTGGATGCTTTATGAAAGAAGTCAATTTTATTGTTTGGAGTTCACATATATATCAATGTTAAGATAATTTCCCTGTTATATCTGGGAGAATTTGGTATAATTGATATGCATAGATTTATGAATAAGATATTTAACAATCACTTGACATACTTAACAAACTGGTAAAAGATAAATTTCTTTTTAAAAAGAGTTTATTGAATATTTTGCTTTACTTTTAAATATGTCCAGAAAACAGGTATTTCTTGTAGTCTCTACTATTGTCTTGGACAGTCACTGAAGCCAACATTATCCTTTTGGACCAGTGCAGTAGACTTCTAACCTCTCTGATCTGCTTTCAGCCAACTTCCTCTTTTCTTCCATGTACCCCACTCTCGTCCCAGTTAGAATGACCCTTTAGAATATATAGATTATGCCACATCTTGCTCAGAACCATTTAATGATTTTCGATCTCACTTAGAGTAGAATCCAGAGTGCTTGTCATGGGTTTAGACCCTATCTGTCCCTGGCCTCATTTTTCACTCCTTCTCACTACCTTCCTTGACTCTGTCCATATTAGCTTCAGTGCTGTGCTTCCAATTTGTTGTTTCCCTAATAGGAGTTTTTGTCCCTCGTTCCTCTGTTTGCAAAGCTCTTTCAGATATTCCAAGTCTGCCTGGACTCATCCTGATTGCTGCTTGAATGCCATGTTGTCAGAGACCTTCTCTCAATGACCCTTTCTTAAATAGCACCTTCCTTCTTCTATATCTGTTACACTGGTGTTTCTTCATTAGCACTTATTACTTCCTATCATTATGTATTTGTTTATTGTCTTCCTTCCATGAGAATCCAAGCTCTGTGAGGATGAGAAATTTGTCCTTTGTCCTAGGAATTCTCAGCACCTAATTTTTGCATGTAACAGTCCATGTAATTTTTCAAAAAATGAAAAGTCAAAGAACTAAGCCTGAACAGGTATAGAAATCACAGTTTCAAATAGATGACCAGGAGCAGGTTTGGTATACAGTGTGGGGAGATGTTTGGACTCAGAAAGTGCCAGTTATTTTGAACTATTTTAGACCCTTCTCATTGCTCATGTATTATATGACACGTTTTTACTTGTATTTATGGATAACATTAGGGACAAATACCTCTCCCTAATGTTTTCTCTCCTACTTGTGCTGCTAACCTACTTTTTAATTGCTCTTCTCATCAAAGATGATTGGAATTGTCTTTTAGGAAAATACGCTTTGATTTATAACCCAGAACATAGTAAGAATACCTTTGCATAAGTCCTACTATGAAAATTTTATGATTTTTATTATGGTCTGTATTTCTAAAAAGTTACCCATAGCCAGAATTTGCTCAGTGTGCGTCCTTTTTTCTTGGGTCTATTTCAGTATTACTCTTCAGTTATTCACACTTGGGAGTAAGGGCAAAAACGGGTGCCCATTCCTTCCAGTAAGAAATCATGGCATTTCTGAGTGCTTTCACAGATCAGCAACTCTTTCCATTTATGATAGTATTTTAGGAAGAAATATTTCACTGAATATTCTCTATATGCCTAAAAATGCCAGCGTACGTCCTCCGAATGGCTAATTTCCTTTCTTATTCTTAAACAGCTATTACGTGAATATCTGGATTTCCACAAGCCTGAGGTTCTCAAATCTTCCTGATTTTGTTTATGGAGTATGATTTTGTTCAGTAACTAAAAAATTCAGTGGTTAAAGTAACTTAGTTCATAAATATGGATAAAAAATGTCATACAGTACATGAGGAATCAGGAAATTAGGTGTACTGCATAAAAGTGTGTTTTAGTTATCTGGAATTTAATCACTAATCTTGAAGAGTTTTATAAAATTTTCTCTTTTCAATGAAGTCAATCATATCAAATATTGATCATCATGGATATAGCTAATAATAATGATAGTGATAATAACTGAATGCTCTGGTGACAGAAACCATCTGAAGACTCAACAAAATCTTACCTCTTTTAATCCCCAAAACATTTTGTAAAGTGAATCTTCTTAATCTCATTTTGAATTAAGGAAATGAGGGTTTAAGCTTCTTTATGTAAATGGAGCTGGAGGAGCCAGGATTTGAATCCAGGAACTCCTAATTGTCAAACCCAGGAACTCTGAACAAGGAAACCTCCATGACTTGACTGAGGTTCTTAATGATGATCCTATTTTCTCTATTATAATACAGTGGTGCCCTCTGAGTCTACTAAAGCATGTAATGCTCTTTGTTTACCTCCCCATTTAAAGTCCCAGAGAGCAAGTAATTCTGCTTACTTGGCTGTCTCTTCTACTTATTTCTTAGGGCTTCAGTTTCTGGCAGGTGCCCTCAGTGTGTAGACTCTGTTAGCTCCCTGTCATCTAGAGGAGAGGAATCAAATAAACACTGTGGTTAAATTAATGAGGCTATTTTTTTCTATTTAAAAATCTTTCTGACTTGCACGTTTCTCCACTTCTCTTGGGCGAAGTTTTATGACAGCATATTTCCCAGAAGCCTGCATGCTAGAGCAAGAAGCAGCTTTGTCATATTTAACTCTTCTAATAGAAATTTACTTTTTTTCCCCACTTGTTTTGTCAGCAGAAATTCTGGAATTTCTGTGGCTTTGCTAGCTAGAAAAAAAATCTTCTGGTAACTAAATATGTGGTCTGATAATCTCCTAACTTACAATTTTCTTTTTATTTGACCTTTCCTGTAAGGAATATTATCGAATGTCACAATCTCTTGAGAAATTTTGCTGAAATGCTGAGCTAGTACTCTACAGATAACAATTACAGTTGTTGATATGTTTTCTAGCTTTGGGACTAACATGAATGAGTTAGAAGGTGAGTTGAAAGCCTTGGGAGTTTACAAGAGTGGTTTGATGGGATGACAAGCATTAATTGAGTAAGATTTTTAATATGGAGGTGATTTATTGAAAATAGATTCTGAATGAACTCTTTGGCCTCAGAGGTGAGGTTAATAGAATAATTTCCTCTTTAAGTTACCTGTATGAGCACAGAATAGATTATTAGTGATGAAACATCTTTATCATCCTGTGGTAGTCTGGCTGCCAGATGTGATATTTTATTATATTAGTTAGTTCTTGAGTAGGCAAGTGGCCATTTCTCAAAAGCAGAATTGTTGCAATATTTATGACTCACTTTCCAAGCATATTCATTTTTTCCTGTAGAGATGACATAATTGTAAAGCTTTGCTTTTTCTATAATAAAACTTACCTACCATTCTATAGTTAGGCTTAGGGAAGTAAGATAGTTTGCTAACTATGCCTGGGTTCTGGTAGGAATCTAAGTTGAACCAAAGGAATTCAGAGATTTGGGGGCATGGTTTCAAGAGAAATGATACCTCTACTCTTACCTTCACCTAAGGGAATAAATTATAAGCCCAGGAGAGGAGGATTATGTTAATATTTAATTATACCTGGGCCATGAAGAGGTTGGCATACATAATGGGGTTGGGTAAAGTAGGAGTTTGTATGTGATACGGAAAAGCAAGTAGATATCAATGCCACTGTAAGAACAAGGAGGAAGCCAAAGGATTACATCTGAACATTGCGTGATGTGTCCTTGGCAGCAGCTTTGCTCAGTGGAGATGATAAATAAACCTAATGGTATGTTGATTCCTGTTGTGGATAAAGTTGACTTTTAGACTGGTGAATTCTAAGAATTAGAGTTCAGGAAAACATTTTTGAATAAGTTGCACAGAACATTATCAGTTTACCCAGTAGGGACAAAGTAACGTTAATGTTTAGAAATCATTTGAAGTAAGAGTAGGCAGCTCATTTTTTCTTCCCTGGAGCTAGAGCTCCTCTGAACATTTAAAGGTATTGTACCATCTGGCTAGCACCCAGTCCTCCTGATTTCAGGCCAATACTGTTTTTGATATACTACTTTAATGAGTATGTTGGGGCTGTGGGGGTCAAGGAGGCAGAGAGAGAGTAATGAAGAGAAACATAAAGTTCGTATGAATTTAAAAGAAGGTGGCTAAGATCATGTGTTATTCTCTGCCCTTAGATTATTATCCTTCTGGGCACAGTGGCCCATACCTGTAATATCAGTACTTAGGGAGACTGAAGCAGGATTGCTTGAATCCGGGAGCTAGAGACTGGCCTCAGCAACATAGTGAGACCCTGTCTCTAAAAAAATTTTTAACAGTAGCCAGGAGTCCTGGTGCATGCTTATGTTCCCAGCTACTTGGACAGCTGAAGTGGGAGGATCGCTTGAGCCTGGAAGGTCAAGGCTGAACTGAACCATGACTGCACTAGTGAACTGTAGCCTGGGTGACCAAGTGAGACCCTGTGATATGGTTTGGCTCTGTGTCCCTACCCAAATCTCATCTTGAATTGTAATCCCCACTGGTCGAGGGAGGGACCTGTAATCCCTACATATCGAGGGAGGAAGGTGATTGGATCATGGGGGTGGTTTCATTCTGCTCTCATGATAGTGAGTTCTCATGAGATCTGATGGTTTTATAAGTGTTTGACAGTTTCTCCTTCACATGCTTATACCCTCTCATGCTGCCTTGTGAAGCAGATGCCTGCTTCCCCTTCTGCCATGATTGTAAGTTTCCTGAGGCCTCCCCAGCTATGTGGAACTGAGAGTCCATTAAACCTCCTTTGTTTATAAATTATCCAGTCTTGGGTAGTATCTTTATAGTAGGGTGATAATGGACTAACACACCATGTATCAAAAGAGAAGATTTCCATCCTATTCCTCCATATCCTGCTTTTTTGTGGTCTTACTGAAATTCAGAGTTTTGCAAAATATTTCTTGCCAACTTAGATGCTATCATGTGATCATTTAGTCTGTTGATAACTGAGAACTATTGAATATTTTGAAGCAGCGAAATAACTTAGTCACTTTTACGTTTTAGAAAAAAATGACACTGGCTAAAAGGCAGAAGTTAAATTATAATTGAGAGGGTTTGTAGAAATGAACGACATTTAGGACAAGTACATTTGAAGACCCGAACCAGACAGTGATATGAAAAATGCAGAGGGCTGGTAAAAGTACCTGAGAAATAATTTCAGGTAGAGTGTGTAAATTTTGCCAGGTGGTTGTATATGCCTGATTTTGTAAAGTGCAGTGTTGGATGGATCTGAAATTTCTAGTGTGGTTAAGGAAATAAGTGACTTCATAAAACTGGAACTAGCCCTGGCATATTCCCCTTTCTCATCACCTGCCAGTAGCTCATTGCCAAGTCCTGCTGATGGTCACTATAAAACATAGAGTGAAGCCTCCTTACTGACTTCACTGCCATCATGTTAGTCCATGCTGCCATCTCCTGCCTGGACTTCTGCAATGCCCTCTTAATTGATGTCCTGGCACATGCTATTCCCCCTTTCATGCATTCTTCTATGTCTGTACCAGTGATACTATGTGCACATCTGATCATGTTACTCTCCTACTTAATATTCTGTCATGAGTTCTTATTGCTCTTAAGATAAAGATCAAAATCTTTATCATGGCCTACAAAGCTTTATACTTTGGCCACTGCCTGCCTCCTTAGCCTCATCTCAAACCATTTTTTTATGTGTTCATGAGGCTCTAGCAGTTGTACTCATCTTTCTAGGTGCCCAGCTCTTTTCAGACTTGCAACATCTGTGCTTCTTTTCCCTGATGGAGATGCTTTAGCCTTTCCTCTTCATGGGGTCAACTTCTTTTCCCTTTCAGGTTTCTAATAAGTTATTTTTTCCTCAGATATGCCATGGTCTTCTGGACCAGTCTTTTTCTTCCATACTTTACTTTCCCTATATAAGTACTTGTTTAGCAAATTAGGCTCCATAAGAACAGGGATTATGTTCGATTTTTTAGAAATTGCCAAGTCCTCAGTGTAGTGTCTGATACATAGCAGCTGGTTGATAAATATATTTGGGGCAAATGAATAATGGCTTTAACAGAACTGATATGTATTGGTCATAGGGGTCATTAGAAATATTTAGTGAGCTATCTACTCACTAGCCATCACTTATGTCTCTTGACAGATGACATAATGGCAAGTCATGTGTAACTTGTCTCTTTTTCTGAGGACCAGAATAATATAGTCAAGATGGAACATTCTGATGATCTGATAGAAAAGTAAAGTTCAGAAACTCTAGAGAAATGAAGGCATGTCTGGTAATAACATGGCAGGTAGTCTTTGCCCTTTGTTATTTTCTACCAACCACTGTTTTAAATAACCAGGGCTGCATCATCACAGTCAAATGCCTCCTTAAGGAAGCAGGATCATGAAGCTAGAACGTGTTGGACTGGATGGTATTCGAGGCGAGATCCAGCTCCAGAACCTAAGCTCAGCCCCTTGGCTATTGAGATTAGGAATCATAAAGTATTTTTGCAAAAATATTTTTATAAACTGTAAAATTCTAAGCAAAGTAAGGTCTAGTATGCAGATGACTAACCCAGCTTACTCTGTAAAGAGACTCTAAACTGTATTTCATTGAATGGTAGAGAGGAAAATGGCGCATTTTATATAAAAGGCAGCATTGAATGAATTGGGTTGAACTGTTTTGTGAAGGCTTCATTGTGATTGTGTGGCTGTTATTTGGCAAGCAGAGAATTCTTAATTTCCTCTGCTGTGAGACTCCCAAGGAGACATTTATATTAGTAATACTGAATTTGCAAACCTGCATTTTAAAATTTAGCTTTATTTGTATTCCGTGTCTCTCTGTGAGGTGTTCAGTACATTATGAAATTCTGTGCTTTTACCTCCTGCTAAGGACTTGAGTTCTTAGCCTAATTAATCATTAAGTGTTGTCAGTCTATCATGATGTGGTTAATTATCAGAGAGAGTGTATGTGTTTCAGACAGTCATGACCCTTTCCTGGGTAACTATAGAAACCTTAGCAGTACTAGTTATTATGTAAAATTATAGAATTTGGTTTTAAAGCATTTTGGCCTTTGATAGTTATGGGCAAATAATTGGTTATCATCTAAAAAAAAAAGGAAAGCTTGCATGAAACAGATTTTTAAATAATTTATACATAATAGAAGTGTGTTCTAAATAATTTATAAATAACAGAAATATTTTCAATAGAATATTTCTGATTATGTCTTAAAAGGCTTTCCCCCCACACCAATTCTGTATATTTGTTATGAAGCTTTCTCACAAACAATCTCTTTTTTTCCCATGAATGTTTAGAATGATTGTAATCCAAGTCTACTCCTAAGACTGCCACTTGGTACAGTGATCTTATGGTGTATAGAAGCTGTATATCCAAGTGGAAAAACAGACAAATTTGGGGGTTTATCTTTGCACATATATAGATCAGTATTAACAATGCCAAGTATCATTGGTGGATTCTTGAAGCCATAGCTCTTTAACAATGGGAGCAAAAGAAGAACATGTCCTTTCCTTTTTTATTTCTGAGCAGTTCCATCTGAGCCAGAAAGAAAGATAAAAAGATACATTATTGCACTTTTAAATGTGAAGCTCAGCCAAGATTGCAGTCTGAATAGGGGTGACCATCAATATGGAAAATGGAAATCTGTCTTATGTTGTACAGTGTTTTGCGTATCGCATTGTTCAGGGAACAGGTAAAGTCCCCTTTGGAGGGGGCAGTGCTTGGAGAGAGTTTTCCACTTTCGTTGGTAGAGTGGATTTTAGTGGTATGTAGTGATAGTGATTTATTTTCCTGTTATGACACATGAACAGCTTATTTATACATCATGAGCCTCATACCTCTTTCCTCTGTTTGTGCATGTTTGCTTTCAAGGAGAATGTAGCAACTAAAATTTTAATCTGCCTTTTAGCTCAATGCTAGATTGTTGGGAATTTATTGAGCAGATTAATGACTTTCATATGCATTTGCAGATAATATAAGCAAAGTATCACAATATTGGTACATGAAAACTTTAAGGTTCAACTTAATTCTGTTTTTCAAAAGATACCTTAATAAAAGTGTACATGTAAACATCTGTACTTGAATTTTCATTATTTTGTCTTTATACCACACAAACTTAATTCATAAAGCTAGTCTTTTTCCACAATTGACTGTATCACAAAATAAAACTAGCTTTAATGTTGATGTTTACTTTTTATATCAAAACATCAATTAAAGATTTTGGCAATAAGGATTCAGCTGCCAAATTATTTGATGTAGAAGAATGGTAACAGTTGCTTTCCATTGTTGAGCTTCCACTAAAAACACTGAAGTATAATTTGTTTTTGATAGAAGTATGAGTAGCTACAGATATTAATGATTTATGGGATTGAAAAGGATGCTTTTTAAAAGGTTTCTAACCTGTAGTAACTAAGTCCAGGAGGTGTGAGTAATGGACATACCTAACCAAAACCTCGTATATGCTCTTTGCTTCTTAATATATTTTTTGGTATGATTTTGCTTTGTTGAAACAAAGTGCTTAACAGGCTGTTTATTTGTTGTTATTTTGGCATTATAAATTGTGCCATTTCGGATCTCTTATCATGTGCTAATAGTTTTTTCAGCTTTTATTATCAGGCTCTGCTCTTAATATTTATCCTGTTCTTTTTTACTCTACAAGCTTTCAAGCTAATAATGATGTTAGAAGTTTACTTTGATGAGAAACAATGAAAATTAAATCTCTTAATTAAACAATGAAAATCACAAATTTTGTGAGCTAAGAGTGTGTTAGACTCTGGTATGGAGAGTGTAATGTCACTGGTTTCCTTATGCCAGAATGTTGATCAGCCTAATTATCCAAGAATCTTCTGGTTCTCTGGCATGCCACAGCTGTGACTTTCCCTTTGTCTCTGAAATAACTGTCTGCCATACTGCATATGCATGAGAGAATTTTTTTGTATCAGTAATTCACTTACGAGTTTCATTCCTTGTTAAAATGATACTGTTTGTTTAGTATTATATATGTTATATATAATATATACCCATCACATATAGTATTACATGTTATATATACATGTCACATATGTATTGTGTGTGTAATATATATACATTACAAATATGTATTACATATATTATGTAATAGTATATATGTTATATGTATAATTGGTATATTAATACATGTGTGTAATCAGTATGTAATATGTAAAATGTATACATATCTATGTACATAGATACATCTATGTATTAAGACACTCCTTGTTGCTTATCTGCTTCAATAAATTACACCAGGCATCCATTTGTAAAACATTAAAAAACAGCCATGTAAAGATGAAATTCAGTGCAACTAAAGCTATTTCTTACATTTTTGTAAAGATGCATTTTTTCACTATACCTTTTCCAAATAGGCAATGTATTATTTATCTCTTTTGACAATTTTCTTTCTTCACTTGGTTAAGTATGGATGTTTCTAATACAGTGTTTTAATTTTTTATTTCCATACTCTTGGTTATTAATGATAATTGGAGCCACATAAAATGCTGTTCAAATTTCTAACGAGAAAGTGGGTTTTCTGACAAGGAGAGTGGGTTTTCCAGATCTGTTATTCTTTATCACTTTCAAAAGAGTGCTTATTCCTTGACAATTTCTGTTCTATTTGCTCATTGTATTTTCAACAGGAATTTGAATTCAACAGAAAGCTGTTTCTGCCATAAACTCTACTTTTCCTGCTTAGTTGCTCTGTCACTCGAAGAATTTCAACTGATGAGGCAATTTTATTTGTCTTTCAATGACTTCATATCTAAACTCCTCATGCAAGGGAGACAATGAAGTCTAGAATATGGTTGTGATGTTACAGAATGATCAAAACAGACCCAAGTGGAGGGAACCTGGTGTGATCATAATCAGTGTTTATTAGTTAGAAATAGTTGTTGGTAATGCCTCTCTTTCTGGTTTGTAGACAGCAGTCATCTTGCTGAGTTGTGGCCTGTTCTCTGTGCAGGTATGGAAAGAGAGAGAGAGAGATCTTTAGAGTCTGTTACTCTTCTTCTAAGGACACCAGTCTTAAAGTATTTGGGCCCCACCCATATTATTTCATTTAACCTTAATTACCTACCTAAAAGCCCCATCTCCAGATACAGATTATGGCTTCAACCCAGAATTCTGAGGAACACAAATCAGTCTAAAACACAGTACAGGTACATACAGAGCACTTTCTATAGATGGGTGCAAAAATAATTGTGGTTTTTGCCATGAAAATAATGGTAAAAAGAACATTACTTTTGCACCAATCTAATATGGGCCAAACACTCATTTAGAGACAAACTACTTGACAAATGGGGAAACTGAAATCCCAAGAGCTTAAATGTCTCACTCAAAGGTACAGTAATAAGGGACAGAATTAAGATTCAAACCTAAGCAGCCTGGCTTCAGGGTCTGTATCCTTACCAATTAGCTATTCTGTCTCTAAAATAGTAGAGACATACTTAGAGATATTTCTTGCTAAATTTACTTAGGATATCATCTTTAATGAAGTTTCTTTTGGCTTTGTGGAACACAATATAAAAACTAGTTTCCAGGTGTCTTTTTTTCCTAGTAATTCACTCTTTATTGTAACAGTTAAGAGGGCAGACTCTAGAGACAGAGTTCCTGGGTTCAGGAGTGTCTTTTTCTGGAAAAAAGGGATAATAGAATCATTGACCTAGTTGGGATGTTGTGATACTAAAATTAGAGAACACATAGAAAGGGCTTAGACGTGGATCTGACACACACTTGGTAAGCAAGTGATTAGTAAAATGAGAGTAGAAAATAAAGGGTGATCTGCCTACTTGCCTTAGGGAAGTCGTACCTTCTGCTTTGTTACAAATCCTACATGCCCCCTCTAACTAGTAGCAAACACAGGCCTTCTTCACAGAGTTCCTATGCTCTGTCAAACATGTCAGTTAGATCTCTACTAAATGGATTTTTTTTTCAACTTTTTTCTCCTTAAATGACCTTTGAAGATGTGAGGGCTATATTTTTGTTCATTTTTGGCTTGTAGATTATTGGATTCCTGTTGAGCCAGAAGATCCTTTTAAGTTGCATGCTTAAAGAACAACCTGTACCCTTCTGGTATATGAATAGTACACGAAATAGTACTAGCCCAGTGTGGGGACATGGTGTGTAAACATTCATGTGGTGTGTTAAATGCCACAGATGGAGGAACTAATTTTACTTTGGGTTATTGGAAACCATCGATAAGAAGAGAAATCATTTCTGGGGGGTACTGAAGGTTGATGTTGGGTACCAAGTTTAATGTTGTTGGAACCAAATTACTAAGGCTACCATTGCTTCTGGGGGCAATTGTTTCTGTTTAAGGCAACTTATTTTCAAATGTGACTTTGGTACTTAATCCATGTATAAGTGGATATGATTATTTTTATAATTCCTTATATATTGCCCACGTTTCCTTGACAAAGATGAGGTTGCTGGTCAAGTTAACAATGAGGTTTTTCATCTGTGATTTAACATTTGATTTATACTGTTCTATCAGCAATCTTTCTCTTTGAAGAAAGATCTACTTTGACTAAAGGCATGTATTTTTATGTCTTGGGTTAAGGGTTCAATCTGTGACCATGAAACAGACTGAAGCTATGGAGCCTCCATGAAAATCAAACTCCAATCTTGGTCTATCAAATTAAAAAATTAACTACAGTAATCATAAAACTCTAATAATAGTAGTATAGAAAATAAATTATAAAACAGATCATGCTGAAAGAATATGTACTCAAACTCTAAAAGTATGATTGTTTACTTACTGAACATACCAAAAGAAATTATATTTCTAAATGCTTAATCAGTTTTTAGGTAATGAATTTTCTGTGGTCTGTGGTGGTTACTTTACATCTTGTAATGCTCCTTTTATCATCTGAATTTCTCTCTTTAACATACCTGTTGTCCTAGGAGTTGTATATATGCTTCCGTTCTGCATGCAATCTGGCACCTCTCTATCTCTCTAACATACTTTTTCTCCAGCTTCTCCCTTAAACTGCAGATTTCCATCAGTTGAATTATGTACCAGCCTCTGCTCTTACCTCTGCTCTTTGCTGTCTCACCTTCTCCATTCTCAACACGGCAGTTCCTCCCCTTTCTGGACTCACTTCTGATGTCAAGCCTTCGTGGCCATCCTGCCTTGATATGACACTTCAAGTTTAGATAGATACTCCTACCTAACCTACCAAACCTATAAAAATACGTGCTCTTCTCAGAACCCTTATGAGAAAGAGTTTTGTGTATTGGTCTCCAGTCCCCTTATCTGGGCCATTGGACTGCTTTTCATCTATTGCTTTATCCCGGTTACTTGAGCCCAGTGCCCAACATACAGGAAGCACTCAAGAAATAGATATATGTTGAATAACTTAGTAAGTTTTATTTATTTTTACCTCTATTTTCCCCATATTGTTTTAATTATTGCATTGATAGCCAGAGCCTTCACTGGGTACCATTAAGATATCAAAATATGTGGATGTTTGAAACCAACAAATTGCTAATCTCTTAATTTTGGGCATCATTTAAATCCTGAGGACAAGGTTATGCAGGTGACAGTAGGAACTGGTAGTTGGTATAGAGTAACAGGCACAGCTTGATTCTATAGGATTTTACATTCAGGGAATTTAAGATATCTTTTCTGCAGACTTAATTTCCTACTCCTTGAGTTTCTTTAGTTTTAGTTCTGTTGGAATCTGTAAGATGAGTGCCAATCAAACAAAGGATAGCTTTCTTGTACTAAGGTGCTTTGAGTGTGCCTTCTGTTTGCTTGCTTTTGGTCCTTTCTGTGAATTACTGGACCCCAGAGCTCCCCTGACCTGCATGCACTTCAGAGTCCACGCAGTGGCCTGAATTTACTACCATTTCCTTGGATGGCAATAAGCTTAACATTTGAAAAATTCCTGCACTGCAGGATACCAAGGGAGGTCACTGGAACTTGGTATGGATAATAAGTTTTTTGTCCTATCCGTTTCCCCTTGTCTGTGTTCCTCTGAACTCCTTAGAATGGATTTCCGTTTTTTTTTTTTTTTTTACTTAAACATTATCTACATTGATTTTCTTTAGTGAGCAAATAACAAAATGCTGCATCTAAAACAAGAGTCATTTTAGAGATGGTATGTGACAGTCCCACCAATGCAATGAGAAACCATATTCATCATGATATAGATGCCCTGGGGATCAAATACTGTGAAAATCACAAGCATTTCACTCTCATTCTCAATGTAATAAAGACAAAAAACTATCAATAAAACTAAAAACCATTTGCCAGCCATACACTCTGGAATAATCGTGACTTAAAGACCTGCTTAGTTCTCTGGACACATAGGATGTCAATGTTTTGTTTCTTTAGAGTCTACATCAACAAAATGCACATTTTGTGTTAGCATAGCTTTTTATGTCATTTTATCAAAATTGAAAGCAGAAATCATTTTATGGCAGCCTAGGAGTTACTCAATCCATCTTTCTGAATCCCTTTCATGTGCTATTTAGGAAGACTACACAACTCAGAGTGCTGCCATTCCTCAGCGTTGGGGTAAGGGATCACGTCACCTGTGGTGCAGTTTGACTTGCTACCTCCCAGGCTGCCTTGGCATTCATCCGTGAAAGTACCTGATACTCTGTTTCATAGTTTATCCTACCCCTTGCCTGTTAGAGGCCCCTCAAGTTTTGTCAGTCTGTGTGTTGGGGAGAAAATTTGCTCGCTAAATATCATCAGGTGTTAAGATAGGAATGTGAGGAGGAGGCGTAGCTCCAGCCCACTTGAGAAATTGTTTTGAAATATATAGTCTCAGCACCCTTGCCACTGGAGGTGGCAGTTCTGGAAGGCAGTCTGTAACTCAGAGTTTTATCTAGTCATACTTGATCTCACCTCTTATTAAACAGGACTTCTGGAGAGTAGACATGACACTAGCAAAGACAGGTCTTGTGTCCTGTGACCACGTAAGTGAAAGAGTTCTTCTATTTTCACATTTTAGTATAGCCAATTCATGTTCAGGTATTAGAAATTTAGACCAT
This sequence comes from Cebus imitator, assembly GCF_001604975.1. Lineage (NCBI taxonomy): Eukaryota > Metazoa > Chordata > Mammalia > Primates > Cebidae > Cebus > Cebus imitator. The sequence continues at coordinate 4,398,230 of NW_016107416.1, forward strand.
CAATCTATTCGTAATTGGTGGAATGGAACTCTCTTCAACCACAATTCAAGGATAAAATATACTGTAAATGTATCAGTTGTCAAGGAAAGTAACCTGAATCTGGACTCTTAACACCAACTTTTTAGACAGGGTTGAATAATGGGCATTGGTACTCTATTTTCTCCCTTTGTAGACCTTGCATGGGGTGTCCCTTTTTCCAGTTCTCTGTTAGGGCAGAGTGTGGCTATTGAACTGGATTTGTCCACTGATCCTACTAGTCTGAGCTCCTTGGGGCAGCATGATCATCATCTCTGCATTTCTACACAGTACCTGGTCATCTGTATTAGATGTTTAATTCATGTTTTGTGAATAAACTTCCTTTTATAATAACTCCTGAATGATGTGTATGTCCGATCAGCTAGAAATTATATTTTGTAATGGTTATGCTTATGAGACTCTCATGTGTCTAGCTTGAATATCCACTTGCATTTTACTGGATGTACTGGGACAGTAGAATACACATAGATTAATGGATTCTGTTGTATAGGAAAGGCAAATACCCTTACCAGGGAAAGTGGCTGAGATAAGCTAACGCTTCTCAAAGAAGATAACCACTGCCTTCCAGCCTGATATTTTACTTCAACAGAATCTATAGAACATATTCTTCCTTAACAGCCCTGCACTGTTACCTCATAGGGATTGTCTAATTCCTTTGCAATAGACAGAGGAATAGACTTCATATTGTACAAAAATGATAAGCTGCCTGTTACTCTGTGGATAATTTTGTCATTCACATAGTAGAGTTCTTAATTAGACCTAAATTATTTTGAAGATATTATAAGCCATCCAGGTGCAGAGGATCTTTTCTCACGTTTCATAAAATATTTTAGTTCAAATAAATTTAACAGTCTTTGGATGTCCCATCATTTCTGATGGTGACATTTCCTAGAAAAAAGTGTGAACTCTCAGCAAGGAATCCAGAATTCTAGCTCCAGATCTTATACTAATTATTACATGGTCAACACAAATCACTTAAAGATATCGGGCACTGATTTTTTCACCTTAAAATATTGAGGTGAGATGATTGCAAAAATAGGAAAAGATATATAAATTATGATGCTAGTTAGAGTAATAGCAAAATAATTATGGGTATATTTTTCAAATAAGATCATAATATATTTGACCACCTTTTGTATAGTATTTCTACTCTACTGCTGTATCTTGTGAATTAAAATATAAAATTTTTAGAACTTTAGACAAGTTTGTCATACTTTCACTTACATTTTTGATCACTTTTTTAAAGATGAAAATTAAATGTTTAAACTTTAGGTAAAATACCTTCCTAAATCTAGTCTATTTGTTCTTGGAAATTTTTAGTCTGTTACGTTATTCTTGTCAATATTAGTTTTAGTAGGCAGTTGTCATGTTCTATTATTAAATGGAATATACTTTTATTACTATTATTATTATTTTACAGTCAGGGTATCTCTGTCACCCAGGCTGGAGTGAAGTGGTGTGATCCTAGCTCACTGCAGCCTCCAACTCCTGGGCTCAAGCAGTCCTCTCGCCTCAGCCTCCAGAGTAGTTGGGACCATAGGTGTGCACCACCATGCGTGGCTAATTTTTATGTTTTTAATTTTTTGTAGAGATGGGGTCTCACTATGTTGTCCAGGTTGATCTTGAACTCCTGGGTTCAGTTGATTCTTTCTCCTTAGCCTCCCAAAGGTCTGGGATAACAGGCATGAGCCACCACACCCAGCCTGGAATTTATTTTTTGAGTAGGCAAAATGATTTTTATTTTGTGACCAAGTATTAATATTTGAAATCCATTTTAAGACACTGTAACAATTACAGCAACCACAATATTGCAAAAATTGGAAGATGTTTTATATTTATTTAAAATCCATTAAAAGTAGTAAAAGACTTAAGAGTCACATTCATAAAACAACTGTGTAACTTAGGAAAGTGATGTTATGAAGGTTTGACTTTAATTCCACAGTGAAACAAGAACTACTGGGAAAGCCATCAACCTGAATTCTGCATTTTTTAAAGATGGAAATTAAATGTTTAAACTTTAGATAAAATACCTTCCTAACTCTAGTCTATTTGTTCTTGAAAATTTTTAGTCTGTTACATTATTCTTGTCAATATTAGTTTTAGTGCTCCATATCATTACACATGTTATTTCATTAACCTTGTCTACATACAAAGAACCTGTGGCCTCCTCAAGTCCTTTACATGAATTCTCTAACTTGGTGAAGGCGAATTTTTAAGTTTTCTGATGTTTTTATAAAATAGTTCATGGAACGATTTAGACTTCTTGAGTTGCGTCTTTCTACCAGCTTGTTTTCTGTGGTTGGTTGTTTTGCAGTTAAAAACAAGATACTCAGGGTCCTGTTTAAAAACTTGCTTTCTAGTCTTGAGTACCTGGAATTCTAATAGTTTCATCGAGAAGGTTTTTTATATCTCTTCAGTTGAAGTTATTTAATTCACAGCTCTGTTTTTTGAATAAACTAGCAAAGTCTTTGAATCATTAAATAACTTCAAGCATTAGGAATTCTTTCATTTGCAGTTGAAGTTCAGGGAAGAGATTAAGATGTGGTGTGTTATAAGAGGTTTTCTGGGTGCTGATGTTTACATTGTGGTACCAGTGACCAACTGAATGAATTTTATAGCATGGGGTTGACACCACTTGTTTCCAAAGCACCCTCTAAGAATCTGCCAATTTAGATCCTGTCCCGGTGAAGCATTCCCTGAAATGACCAATTACTATAGCAGAGATTGAGCTTTTCCTAAAGCCCCAACCTCTACGTTGTTTTGATTTTTTACTTTATATTTCATGTTTGTCAGCATCCTGAAGAGTCTAGAAAACGAAAAGACTTTATTATTGAAGTTTATGGTATAAAAGAGAATGGGCCAGGTGTGGTGACTCACACCTCTCATCCCCGCACTTTGGGAGGCCCAGGCAGGCAGATCACCTAAGGTCATGACTTCGAGACCAGCCTGGCCAACAGTTTGAAACCCTGTCTCTACTAATAATACAAAAATTAGCTGGGCAAAGTAGTGCATGCCTGTAATCCCAGCTACTCGGGAGGCTGAGGCAGGAGAACTGCTTGAACCTGTGAAGCAGAGGTTGCAGCAAGCCAGGATTGTGCCACTGCACTTCAGCCTAGGTGGCAGAACTAGACTCCATCTCAAAGGAAAAAAAAGACAATGCCTCTTCATGTCAGAATCAGAGCAAGCTCAGAGGCTTTCCTTCAGTCATTTGATGGTTGTTGTGATGTTGTGGACAGTGGGCTACTACAACAACCAAACTAAATCTGACCCTTGGCCAGAGTGAAAATCATAGAAATTACTCTTGATTTACATTTAGGTCTCACTTTCCATAGAATTGTGTCATATTCTCTGTAGTATAGGTTCCTAGTGATACCATCTTAGCCATATTATATCATTCCCCTCTTAGTTATAAAAGTGAGTTGCTTTTCATAATAATCTTGTTACAGTAGTAAGGAAACATTGATGGTTTACAGAATGAATTTCTAAAATAGTTCTCATTGTTTTACTCTGCATCCCAAAAGAAAAGTCTTAAAGAATCAGAAGATTTTAGGAATTGGATGAATCTCAGAAGCCATTTTGGAGAATGAGGCTTACTTTGCTATTGAAGAAAGGATTCCGTTTCAGTGGATCCTTAGTGAGTTCTTGACAGTAGTAACTATCGGTTCCAGTTTTCTGATTTATTTTCATTAAATTGTTCTTTTTGAATTACCTTACTCTTTTAAAATAAGGATTGTACCAGTAATCAGATTTTGCAAGGGTCCGAGCCATGATTTCATTAGCCTTGTCTACATACCTATTATTATACCCTGGTTATTGTAGTATACAAACTGGAAGTGCATAATTATGATCTCAACTTGATTTTCACTATTTCTATGCCTATTTATTAGTCTTCATCACTTACACACTTAGAGAGTGAGGAGCTTTGTATGTGGATGCTTTTAAAAGTTCATTAATGTTACTATCATTGGTGGTGCCTTATACTGTCTAAAATTTATTTTTATCATATTTACTAAAATGCCCTTAGGGATAAGGCTTCAGAAAGATTTTAGTCTCTTTTACATGTAACAAAAAGTTCTTTCGAGCTCATGCCCTTGGGAGGCTTGATAATGAAAATCAGAAGAGTGTTAAAAATCTAATTTAGAAAGATTTCACCAATTTGGTAAATAGAAAAATTCTGAATAGTGAATCTGGTAGCAAATATACATTTATTAGACTTTTGATTGGTTATGGATATGTGCTGAACTTTATGGGTAAAAGCACAAATATCAGAACATATTGTATTTCTCCTCTTACAATTTTTCTTAAAGTACTTAAAATACTATCCCTTTGAACCTGCTTTACTGTTTTTGATTGTTAAAGAATACAGCAATAATGGCTTTAGACTTGAAATCTTAAAATAATCATTGGGACCAGACTTTTTGTATTTCTTCTCAAGTTTTATATTGACCAAAGAACAATAATATGTACACTTTATTTTCATAGTGCTGTATAATAAAGAAAACCAGACAAATTCCTGAGTTTTCTTTTCAAGTAAGACCAATTTTTTTTAACAACTAGAGAAACTGAAGAAGAGAAAATTTGGAATTTAGGATTTCTAGCATTCTGTGTCCACCACTGTTCATTCCTGAGATCCCAACTCTACCACCAACACCCCACATCAAATATATGTACTTCAAATATTGTACCTAAAATAAAAACTCTGTCCCATGATGAAGTCCTGGGTTTTCTTAAGTAGCCAATTAGAAAGGTCTGTGGTTTCTGATGCAGAGAGTTTATGACCTGGTGTGTTTCAGCTAATTTGATTTCTTTGAGATGTCTTGTGCGCAAATTGCTTGATTACCTCCTACATCTTTCTTAATCTGGGTTACTGAACATAATAATAAGGTTTTACCTATTTTTTTATAAATCCGTTCATCACCCGAATCTTTTAGCACTTCACCAACAGCTGGTAGCAAGCAGAATCACTGACATTCTTTTAGATTTCTTTAGGCTTCTTTTTAATCCTCCCTGATTGTCATGAGCAGGAATAAGGAACGAAGAAGGGAGACCAATTTTTGTTTAATCCAAGGTGATCAAAAGAAGTCCCCAGTAGTAGTACAGACTGACTTTGACGGTGATTTGTATTTGCAAAATATATGACGCTTGCTCTATTCCACTTTTTCTTTCTTTTTCTTCTTCTTTGACAAAAACAAAGTTTTTGTTTCATCCAGAATATTTCATTTATATTTTAGAGGACTATTTTCTAGTCCCTTTATCATAAGAATGGCTTGCCTATTCTCTACTACTTCCTTTGACTTTTAAAGAGTCTGAGTTTTTCTTGAAAATTAACAGATTATTTAGTTATTTGTATTGTTTCATTTTTCAGTGCTAATACAAATATTATATATGCTTATAGGATTATAAATCTGAAAGGTAGGCATTTTTTTTTTTTTTTTGAGACAGACTTGCTCTTTTGCCCAGGCTGGAGTGCAATGGCATGATCTCAGCTCACGGCAACCTCCGCCTTCTGGGTTCAAGTAATTCCCTGCCTCAGCCTCCCTAGCAGCTGGGATTACAGGGACCCACCACCACGCCTGGCTAATTTTTGTATTTTCGGTAGAGACAGGGTTTCACCATGTTTGCCAGGCTGGTCTTGAACTTCCAACCTCATAATCCACCCACCTCGGCCTCCCAAAGTGCTGGGATTACAGGTGTCATCCACCGGTGCACAGCCTGAAAGGTAGCCCTTTAAGTGAGGATATTCGCAGTCGACTGTTACCTTTTTAATATTCTCACTTATTGTTGACCTTTGTGTGTGTGTGTGTGTGTGTGAGAGAGAGAGAGATGAAGTCTCACATTGTCACCTGGGCAGGAGTGTAGTGGCATGATCTTGGCTCACTGCAACCTCTGCCTCCTGGGTTCAAGCAATTCTCCTGCCTCAGCCTCCCGAGTAGCTGGGATTACATTGCCTAGTACCATGCCCGGCAAATTTTTTATACTTTTAGTACAGATGGGGTTTTACTGTATTAGTCAGGCTGGTTTTGAACTCCTGACATCGTGATCCGCCCTCTTTGGCCTCCCAAAGTGCTAGCATTACAGGCATGAGCCACTGCACCCAGCCATCATTGACCATTTTTAGTATAAATGCCTACATATTTCCTTATCATTACAGCTGTCAAAATAAATTTCTGAGACTGCAATTTTTTATCATCACCAAATACTCTCATAGAGAGGTATGTTTGCAAGTAGTATTACAAATTTTAACTTTTTTCCTGGTACTTTATTATAGGGCCTTGGAGAGCACCTTGGATTTGTGCAATCTTGATATGGATGTGTTGAAAGCTAAATTGAATTTATTTGGTGCTAGGGGAGATTGAAACAGCCTTAACTACAGTTACAGGTAGTTAGTAGAATTGGATTAAAGAAATGAGGTACTTTGGGGTTTCATAAATGTTGTTGGTAATGTTCAAAGTAACATTGCTTTAGTTTTCTGAGGGTCAGAACACTCCTATACAAGATTTTAAGTCAGTTTTGATAGAGATTTAGAGACTTAAATCTCTATAAATTCCATGTAATAAAAATACATTGTTACCTCAAGGAAAAATGAATTATATTATTGCAATATTATTTTTAAGTTTGGTATTTGTAATACATTAATGAAGGTAACATGAACACTTTATGCCATGATGCACTAGCATGGTGCGCAATTGTTTTTGATTGTGTCTGCGGGAGTGGGCTAGTAGAGGTTTATCAACTGGCTTTCAGGGTCAGGACGAGGTGGAGTGGAACTTATTTGTAGCATTTGCTGATTATCATGGTGGAAACACTTAGACATGGACAATTCCATCCTACCAATGTGATGCACAGTAGGGAATGATTATATGGTCTTCCCAGTGTATAGATAATAGATAATCATAGCTATCAATGACCTTGAGCACAGATAACAGTAACATTGTAGTCAAGTAATCAGGTAGATATGAGTTCTGAGTCTTTGTTACTTTGTTTTTAATAATTTAATTGTAATATAATAAAATGTTTAATGATGGCTATGGTTTAATCACTGGCTCACAAAATAGATGAAAATTTAAGTCTCCTCTCCTGAGTTGGTACAAGCTGGTTTTTGTACAACACTGGAAATAATCACGGCACTGAGTGCTACTATATGTGTGATTTGTTTTCTTAATTATGGCCCTTGCCTTTGAAAATGCTGCCATTTACTCTCTCTAGATAATTTATTCTTATCATTAATATAAATTCTTCTAATAAGCTACTTACGTTTGACAATATGCTTGTTTCTGCATAAAGTTACAGATTGGTGTCATTGTCTCTCAGAACCTTAGAACTCAGTATAATAGTCATGGAAAGGAGATAGAAATATTCAAAATTTGAACATTAAACAATGACTGGGTTAAATATTCCTGTTTTGTCTTACTGGTTCAAAATTGAGAAGCTTTGATCAGGAAAATATGTTTTCTTCCATTCTGATTAGTTCAGTAATACTTCTGGTGGATTAAAGTAAGATTTTGTGAAGCCCTGTCCCCTTTCTCCCTCAATTTTTGGGCAAACAGATTGATAGTGATTGAGGCATTTTGATAGTGATTGGAGACATTCTATGACTACTGCAAACAGGAAGGCCCTGTGAGTCATTACACTGTTATGTATCAGAGTTTTTTCCAAAAGCAAGAGACACTGCCATGGTTTGCCAAGGGTAGACTTCTGAGATGACTGATCACATTTGAGGATTTGGGGCTTACTGGGAACAACCATAGGAAGCAGGAGTTACCTTTATACTGAGGAGACATATTCAACAGGATGGTCAAGGATGACAATGAGATACCAGTCTTGCCACTTGCCACCATAGTTTATGAATTAATTTTCTATTACAGAGTGCTTGGTATCAACCAGGACTTTCTCCATAGATGAGCATTCTAAAGAAATTGCCAAACTTTCGTCTGTTTAGTTGGATAACATTTTTACTGAGCCTACTAAGAAACACATTTCCTGAATTCCATTTTAATATTTAAGCTCCTATTGAGAACAATTATAGGCACCAGTTGAATAAAGAAAGAATATATTTCTTCCTTTACATTTGATATTTCTTGTATTACAATCAATATAAAAATCATTTTTAGTTTACCAATAGGAAGTAATTTCTTTCTCTTAAAACACTTTTCTCATTAAGTTAAAAGAAAGATTGTGTGTAACATATGAATCCTCCCATTTTTGTCTTGTTGGTCAGGAATTGAAAATAAAATTCAACAGGTTTTAACAAGTGTGATTGAGATGTGTTTCCTAATCACTCTACATGTTTTTTCTCTTTTGCATATATGTCATTATTTATAAGCAACTTCAAATCTAACAGAAGGTAGGGCATAAATTATCAACAACTTTAGTCCAAAGAGATGTTAATGGAAAAACTAATGATATTTGTAATATAACATATGCCACGCTGGTGAGCATTGCTGGTTGTCTTATAATCTCATTGCTGTCTGCAGTGACTGTTCTCTCTCCTGTCCTCTACCAGGGTTGTATTGCAACATGATTGAATGGTTATGTTCAGAAGTATGGTTAGCCTGGTAATTCACAGGAAGCAATATGGCACTGCATAAATAGGGTAAATATAGATGGGAAGATATATTATCTGGCAAAAGAGTGATAGCCGTTCACAGTGGGAAGAAGAACATTGATGTCAGTTGGAAAATGCTACAGTCAGAAAGCTCACAGTCCTCCAGAACATGAACCAGAGTAAGAAACTTCTTCAGCCCCCAGCACAAGAGGCTACGAAGTTGTCTCAAAGCCTAGCAAGCTCAGTGACCACTTTGTCCTTCTGAACATCTCAGCGTAGACCATGAATGTGAAACTAGGGTGACCAGCACGAAGTGAGCTGTTGAGTTTCTTCATTCTCATCACCAAAATTGAGACATGCAGAATGAGCATCACCAGAGTAGTAGCACCCTAACAAAATTAAGATACATTGTATTGTATGTCGCACAAGTTCTTGTGAAGCCTAGCGGTTCATTGTCTTTTCTACTGTCCAGTTTCTGGATGACTTTCTGTGGTCAGCATACTTACGTTGTTGGTTTTCAGTTTGTGCTCTGTGTGTTTGAATCCAGGTACTATGTTTTGAATAACCATATGCCCCTCTGGCTGTGCTAAATCTAGACATATTTGTATTTTTCTTTGACCATACATTAAACTATTCATTAGATTAAGACATTTATGCTATAGGATTAAAAGCTTCATAGGAAAATAAGGAAAATGAATGAGTTAGTACATCATTAATAATTAAAAACTTAGAGTTACAGCATATGAGATAAATTTTTCAATTAAAATTTTGTTTGGTTACAGGACTCGAGGTATAACATGTTGTTGTATTTTATATTTAAATGGATTACAAAAGTAAATGCTCACACTTCACTGATGGACAAGTTTATTACCTTGAAAGACAATGTAATCAGTTCAAAACCTTTTGAATCATAAGGAGCTAAATATGTCTTATTTTCTTTGGTTGTGTTGTTACTATATTGTGCTGTTATCATAAAGGAAAATTATTAAAGTGAATATTGCACTAGGAAACTAGACCTGTACATAACACTGACTTACTAGAAAATTGCATTGAAAGTTGTACAAAGAGAGCTTGGACAATGATAAGAAAATTTATTAATTTATAAACAGATACCACTATTTTACTGCTCTTCAAAGCTTACTTCATTTGTAAAATATGTATATTTTCTATAAACATATTAAATATAATACATTTGTGAATTTAAATTTTTAAATGACATTTATTGCCAAATTTAGTGCCTCTACAACAGAAGACTTTTTTTGGAATTATGTCATTGACCCAATGAGTTAAGAGAAATTTTGTCTATAATTTTAAACTACATTACTGTAGGTGACTTAAAATGCTAAGGATGCCATTTTTTAAATTAATACAATTATTGGGTATATACAGTCACATGAAAATATATCGATATTGACTACATTGGGAGCAAGATTGTGAAATAGAATCCTTCAGCAATCGTCCTATCTGTAGAAACAACAAATAGAACAACTGTCCACTCAAGAAAGTACTTTCATAAGAATCAAGAATCAGGCAAGCAATTCCAGAATCTGGTTTTAATATTATAGAAAGGAAAGAGGCAGTGGAGAGGGTAGGAAGGACAGTCTTGAATTGCCCACACCTCTACTCCCTCATCCCCCAGCAGGGGCTGCATGGTACCAGGAGAGAGTCTATGTGCTTAAGGCAGAGAGAACACAGTTACTTTGGGACTTTGCATTGGAACTCAGTGCTGCCTGTCACAGCAGAAAGCAACAAGGAGCAGAATTCAGCTGGCACTCATAGAGCATTTAGACCAACCCTGGCAGGTAGGGAAGCGTCTATTCCCTAAGTTTCTGTTAGCCCCGCCACAGCAGGCTAGAGCACTTCTGGATTCTAAATAAACTTGAAAGGCAGACTAAGCCACTAGGAGTGTAATTCCTGGGCAAATCCCAGTGATGTGCTGGACTCAGAGTCAGTGGAATTGGAGGTGCAGGCTACCTAGGGAGACACCGGTGGAGCAACCAAGGAAATGCTTGCCTAAACTCCTGCGCTAGTCCCAGGCAGCACAACTTGCAGCTCTAGGGGAGAATCCATCCTTCTGCTTGAGGAGGTGGGGTTTGAGTAAAGAGGATTTCCTGTTACCACCTGGACACCAGCTCAGCCACAGTATGATAGGGAACTGGGCAGTCCTGAGCCTTCCATTCCAGGTCCTAGTTTCCAGGTGACATTTCTAGACACACCTTGGGCTGGAAGGCTCCACTCCTGGCAAGATTCATCATTAAACAGCTGTTGGTCCTTGAATAAGCATCAGCTGCAGCCAGTCAGTACTTGCCATGGGCCTTGGTTGAGACTCAGAGCCATGCTGGCTTCAAGTGTAGGCCAGCACATTCTTAGCTGTGTTGGCCACAGGGAAAGACTCCTACTGCTTGACAGAAGGAGAAGGAAGTATAAGGGAGACTTTTTCTTGCAACCTGGGCACCATCTCAGACAGTGAGGTAGAGCACCAAGTGGGGACCCTGAGTCCAGGTTTTGGCTCTTGGACATTATTTCTGGCTCTGCCGTGTGCCAAACAGGAGCCCACTGCCCTACAGGAAGAGACCCAGACCTGGCAGCCTTCACTACAGGCTGACTGAAGAGCCAATGGACCTTGAGTGAAAATCTGCAGTAGCCAGGCAGCACTCGGCGTGGGCCTAGGGCACAAGTGGCTGCAGGGAAACTCCTTCTGCATGAAGAAAGGAGAGGAAAGAGTGGGGAGGACTTTGTCATGTGACTTGAGTGCCAGCACAGTTGCAGTAGAATAGGGTACCAGGTAGATTCCTAAGCTTTCTGACTCCAGGTGCTGGCTTCTGGACAGCATTCCTTGAGGGACTCTGGATCAAGGAAGACCTCATTACACTGAAGGGGTCAGAAGCCTGTTTGGATTTCCCACCTGCTGACTGAAGAGCCCTTGGGCCTTGAGGGGACATTCTTAGTAGCCAGGCAGGGGTCACTGTGGGTCTTGGGAGAGACCCCATGCTGTGCTGGCTTCGGGTCTGACCCAGTACAGACCCTGTGGTGGTGGCAACAGGTGTGCTCTTGTTATCCCTACCCAGCTCTAGGCAGCTCAGCACAGGAAAAGACTGACTCTGGGGGGAAAGTAAGGGAAGAGAACCAGAGTCTCTTCCTAGTAATCCAGGAAATTCTCCCAGATATTATCCAAGAACACCAAGATGGTACCTGTATGAGCCAGCAAAAACTATGGTATTATTGACCTGAGGATTCCCCAAATGCACATATGGCTGCAGTGGACAAAGATTTTTATCACAGTACTGAATTTCCTTTGAGTAGTTGGTAAGCCTTCCTAAGAAGTGTGGGTAAAGACAAGCCAAGACTGTGAAGGCTACAATAAATACCTAATCTACAATACCCGACACTGAAGAACATCCACAAGCATCAAGGCCATCTGTGAAAACATGATCTCACCAAACAAATAAGGCACCAGTGACTAATCCTGGAGTGACAGAGATGTGTAATTTTTCAGACACAGAATTCAAAATAGCTGGTTTGAGGAAGATCAGCAAAATTCAGGGTAACACAGAGAAGGCTTTCAGAATCCTATCATATAAATTTCACAAGGAGATTGAAATAATTATAAAAACTTAGGCAGAAATTCTAGAGGTGGAAAATGCAATTGACATACTGAAGAATGCATTGGAGTCTCTTAAAAGCAAAACTGATCAAACAGAAGAAAGTAAGCTTAAAGACAGGATATTTTAAAATACACAGTTGGAAGAGACAAGTAAAGAACAAAACACACCTGTAAGTTCTAGAAAGTAACCTCAAAGGGGCAAATTTAAGAGTTAGTGGTCTCCAAAAGGAGGTGAAGAAAGAGATCTGGGTAAAAAGTTTATCAAAATGGATAATAGCAGAGAACTTTCCTAACCTAGAAAAATAGGTAAAGGGTTAAGTACAAGAGTGTTACAAAACACCAAGCAGATTTAGTCCAAAAACAACCTTAAGGCTCCCAAAGGTCAAGAATAGAGCCCTTTGTCAGATGGATAGATTGCAAAAATTGTATCCCATTCTGTAGGTTGTCTGTTCACTCTGATGATAGTTTCTTTTGCTGCGAAGAAGCTCTTTAGTTTAATTGGAGCCCATTTGTCAATTTTGGCTTTCGTTGCCATTGCTTTTCATGTTTTTAGTCATGCAGTCTTTGCCCATGCCTATATCCTGAATAGTATTGCCTAGGTTTTCTTCTAGGGTTTTTATGGTGTTAGGTCTTATGTTAAGTCTTTAATCCATCTTGAGTTAATTTTTATATAAGCTGTAAGGAAGGGGTCTGGTTTCAGTTTTGTGCATATGGCTAGCCAGTTTCCCCAGCACTATTTACGAAATAGAGAATCCTTTCTCCTTTGCTTGTTTCTGTCAGGTTTGTCAAAAATCAGATGGTTGTAGATGTGTGTCATTAATTCTGAGGCCTCTGTTCTGTTCCATTGGTCTATATATCTGTTTTGGTACCAGTACCATGCTGTTTTGGTTACTGTAGCCTTGTAGTATAGCTTGAAGTCAGGTAACATGATGCCTCTTGCTTTGTTCTTTTTGCTTAGAAATTTGTTGTGGCTATACGGGCTATTTTTTGGTTCCATATGAAATTAGTTTTTTCCAATTCTGTGAAGAAAGTCAATGGTAGCTTGATGGGGATAGTATTTAATCTGTAAATTACTTTGGGCAGTATGGCCATTTTCACAATATTGATTCTTTCCATCTGTGAGCATGGAGTGTTTTTCCAACTATTTGTGTCCTGTCTTATTTCCTTGAGCAGTGGTGTGTAGTTCTCCTTGAAGAGGTCCTTCACATCCCTTGTAAGTTGTATTTTCAGATATTATATTCTCTTCGTAGCAGTTGTGAATAGAGATTCACTCATGATTTGACTCTCTGTTTGTCTGTTATTAGTGTAGGAATACTTGTGATTTTTGCACATTGAGTTTGTATCATGAGAGTTTGCTGATGTTGCTTATCAGCTTAAGGAGATTTGGGGCTAAGATGATGAGGGTTTTCTAAATATACAGTTGTGTCATCTGCAAACAGAGACAATTTGACTTCCTCTCTTCCTATCTGAATACCCTTGACTTCTTTCTCTTGCCTGATTGCCCTGGCCAGAACTTCCAATACTGCATTGAATAGTAGTGAGAAACTGTATCCTTGTCTTGTGCCAGTTTTAAAAGGGAATGCTCCTAGCTTTTGCCCATTCTGTATTATATTGGCTATGGGTTTGTCATAAATAGCTCTTATTATTTTGAGGTACATTCCACCAATACCTAGTTTATTAAGAGTTTTTAGCATGAAGGGATATTGAATTTCATTGAAAGCCTTTTCTGCATCTATTGAGATAATCATGTGGTTTTTTGTCATTGGCTCTGTTTGTGATGGATTACATTTATTGATTTGCATATGTTGAACCAGCCTTCCATCCCCAGGATGAAGCTGACTTGATCATGGTGGATAAGCTTTTTGATGTGCTGCTGGATTCGGTTTGCCAGTATTTTATAATCTATAAGGAACTTAAGTTTACAATAAAAAAAAAATCAAAAATTGGGTGAAGGATATGAATAGACACTTCTCAAAAGAAGACGTTTATGTAGCCAAAAAACATGAAAAAAAGCTGATCATCACTGGTCACTAGAGAAATGCAAATCAAAACCACAATGAGTTGCCATCTCACTCCAGTTAGAATGGGAATCATTAAAAAGTCAGGAAGAAACAGATGCTAGAGAGGATGTGGAGAAGTAGGGATGCTTTTACACTGTTAGTGGGAGTGTAAATTAGTTCAACCATTGTGGAAGACAGTGCAGCAATCTGTTCCTCAAGGATCTAGAAACAGAAATACCATTTGACACAGCAATTCCATTACTGGGTATATACCCAAAGGAATAAAAATTATTCTACTACAAAGACACATGCACACATATGTTTATTGCAGCGCTATTCACAATAGCAAAGACTTGGAACCAACACAAATGCCCATTAGTGAGACTGGATAAAGAAAATGTGGCACATATACACCATGGAATACTATGCAGACATAAAAAAGGATGAATTCATGTCCTTTGCAGGGACATAGATGAAGCTGGAAACCATCATTCTCAGCATACTAACACAGGAACAGAAAACCAAACACCGCATGTTCTCATAAGTAGAAGCTGAATAATGAGAATACATAGATACAGGGAGGGAAACATCACACACCAGGGCCTGTCAGATAGTAGGGAGCTAGAGGAGGGATAGCATTAGGAGAAATACCTAATGTAGATGATGGGTTAATGGGTGCAGCAAACCACCACAGCACATGTATACCTATATAACAAACCTGCACATTCTGCACGTGTATCCCAGAACTTAAAGCATAATAATTAAAAAATAGAGAAAGCTTCTGAAGGTAGCAAAAGAAATGAAACAACATGCAATGGTGCTCTAATATATCTAGCAGCAGACTTCTCATTAGGAAATTTACAGGCCAGGAGAGAGGGGCATAATGTATTTAAAGTGCTGAAGGAAAAAAACATATTCTTGATAGTATATCTAGCAAAAGTATCCTTCAAACAAGAATAAGAAATAAAATCTGAGATATTTTGTCAACACCAGACTGGTTCTGTAAGAAGTGCTGAAGAGGGTTTTTCAATTTGAAATCAGAGGACATTGATAAGCCATAAGAAATCTTCAAAAGGCACAAACCTCACTGGTAATCGTAAGTATAAAGAAAAACGAAGTATTATGCTACTGTAATTATGATGCATAAACTCATATCTTGAGTTGAAAGCCTAAAAGATGAATCTATTAAAATAACTACAACAACTTTTCAAGAAATAGTATATAAGATATATGTAAAAGTGACAAAGAGTTAAAAAGCGTGGGACACGAACTTAAGGCCCACAGTTTTCATTAGTTTCTTCTTTGATTGTTAGTGTTTATACAGTCAGTGTTGTCATCAGCTTAAAATAATGGGCTGTAGGATAATATTTTCAAGCCTCCTAGTAACCTCAAATAAAAAAACCTACAACAGATAGACAGAAAAAAAGTCATGAAATTAAAACTTACCTCCAAAGAAAATCACCTTCACTAAGACGAAGACAGGAAGGAAAGAAGGAAGGAGGTGACCACAAAACCGCCAGAAAACAAACAACAAAATGGCAGGAAGTACATCCTTACTTGCTGAAAATAACATTGCAGGGTTTAGTCTATTTACATTCAATCAAAAGACAGTGTTGCTAGGTGGGCAGAAAAACAAGAGATTTTGACAGTGAGATAGTTAATACCTGTAATCTCTGCACTTTGGGAGGTGGGCAGAAAACTTCAGCCAGGTGTTTGAGACTGGCCTGACAATGTGGCAAAACCCTGTCTACCCAATAAAAAATAAAAATAAATAAATAATCCAGGTGTGGTGGCACGTGCCTGTAGTCCCAGCTACTCAGGAGGCTCAGGTGGGAGGATGTCTTAAGCCCGTGAGGTGGAGATTGCCGTGAGCCAAAGTCATGCCACTACACTGCAGCCTGGGCGACAGACTGACAGCCTGGAAAACAGACCCTGTCTCAAGAAAACAACAGCTCTTGGCTACAAGAAACACATTTTACCTATAAAAGTATACATAGACAGAAAATAGGGGATAGAAAAAGATATTCCATGCAAATTGAAAGCAAAAAAACAGGAATAGCTATACTTTTACAAGACAAACTAGATTTCAAGACAAAAACTATAAAAAGAGGCAAAGTCATTATATAATGATAAAGGGATCAATTCAGCAAGAGGATATCATAGTTGTAAATATACATGTGCCCAACCATGGAGCACCCAGGTATATAAAGCAAATATTACTGTAGCTAAAGATAGAGACCAACCCCAGTATGTTAATAGCTGGAGACTTCACTCTGCTTTCAGCATTGGACAGATCATCCAGAGTATGAACAAAGAAACACTGGGCTTAATCTGCAGTGTAGGACAAATGTACCTAATAGATATTTACAGAACATTTTATCCAGCGGCTGTAGAATACGCTTTCTTTTCCTCAGCACATAGATCATTCTCAAGGATAGACAATATGTTAGGTCACAAAACACCTCTTAAAACATTAAAAAATAATAATATTGAGCATCTTCTCTGACAACAATGGCATAATACTAGAAATAAATAATAAGAGGAACTGTAGAAACTATACAAACACATGGAAATTAATATGCTTCTGAATGGCCATTAGGTCAATGAAGAAATTATGGAATTAAAAAATGCCTTGAAACAAAAGAAAATGGAAACAGAACATACCAACTTATGGGACACAGAGAAAGCAGTATTAAGAGGAAAGTATGTAGCCATAATGTCTTCATTGAAAAATTAAGAAAACTTCAAATGAACAACTTGATGCATATAAAAAAAAAACAAAAGCAGAAATGAAAGCATAAATTAGATGAAAAGAAATAATAAAGATGAGCGCTGAAGTGAACACAACAAAACAAAAACAATGCAAAAGATCCAAGGAAACATAAAATTGGTTTTGTTTAAAAGATAAACAGAATTGGCAAACCTTTAGCCAGACTAAGAGAAAAAGAAGACCTAAACAAATAATATCAGCGATGAAAAAAGAGGCATTGCAACCGATGCTGCAGAAATTCAAAGGATCGTTAGGGACTACTGTGAGTAACTCTATACCAATAAAATGGAAAACTAGAAATGGATAAATTTCTAGACGTGTAGAACCTGCAAAGATTGACCATGAAGAAATCCAGAACTTCAACAGAAAAATGACAACAACTATGAAAGCTCTAATAAAAACATCTCATAACAAAGAAAAGCCTGAAACCTGATGGCTTCTATACTGAATTTCACCAAACATTTAAGGAAGAATACTAACCCTACCCAAACTATTCTAAAATATAAAGCAGGAGGGAATACTTCCAAACTTATTCTACATGGCCAATATTGCCCTAATTCCAAAAGCAGAAAAATACAAAACACAAAAAAAAGCTACAGACCAAGATCTTTGATGAACATTGATGGCAAAATCCTCAAAAAAAAAAAAAAAATCCCAGCAAACCAAATTGAACAACATATTAAAAGATCATTCATTATCACCAAGTGGGATTTATACCAATGATGCAAGCTTGGTTCACCACATGCAAATCAATCAAAGTAATGCATTATAGTAGCAGAATGAATGACAAACCATGTAGTCATTTCAATTGATGCTGAAAAAGCATTTAATAAAATTCAACATTCCTTCATGGTAAAAACCCCAAAAAAAACTGGGTATAGAAGGAACATGCCTCAACACCATAAAAGCTACATATGGCAGACCCCACAGCTAGTGTCATATTATGAACCATTGATGCAAAAAATTGAAGAGGACACAAAAAATGGAAGATACTCCATGTTCATGAATTGGAAGAATCAGTAATGCTAAAATGTACATTCTACCAAAAGCAAACTACAGATGCAATGCAAACCCTGTCAAAATACTCATGACATTCTTCAAAGAAATAGAAAAAAAAATCCTAAAATTCATGTGGAACCACAACAGTCCCAGAATAGACAAAGGTGTGCGGAAGAAAAAGAACAAAACTGGAGGAATCATATTACCTGACTTCAAATTATTCTACAGAGCTATGGTAAGCAAAACAGCATGGTACTGGCATAAAAACAGAACATAGGCCAGTGGAATAGAATAGGGAACCTAAAAAGAAGTCCACAAATCTACAGTGACCCCACTTTTGACAAAGGTACCAAGAACATACATTGGGAAAAAGACATTCTCTTCAATAAATAATACTGAGAAAGCTAGATACCCATATGTAGAAGAATGAAACTAGACCCCTCTCTCTTGCCATATATAAGGATCAAATCAGAATGGATTAAAGACTTAAATCTAAGACCTCAAACTATGAAACTATTTGATACTGAAAGAAAACATTGGGGAAACTCTTCAGAACATTGGTCTTGGCAAAGATTTCTTGAGTAACATCCCTCAAACACAGGCAACCAAAGCAAAAATAGACAAATGGGATTACAGCAAGTTAAAAAGCTGCACAACAGAAATAACAAAGTGAAGAGAAAACCCACAAAATGATAGAAAACATTTGCAAACTATTTGTCAGATGGGATTAAGGACCAGAATATATAAGGAGCTCAAACAATTTTATGGGAATAAAATCCAATAATCTGATTTTGAAATGGTTGAAAGGCTTGAATAGTCATTTCCAAAAAGACATAGCAATGGTAAACAGATATATAAAAATGTGCTCAACAT
This sequence comes from Cebus imitator, assembly GCF_001604975.1. Taxonomy (NCBI): domain Eukaryota; kingdom Metazoa; phylum Chordata; class Mammalia; order Primates; family Cebidae; genus Cebus; species Cebus imitator. The sequence goes on from NW_016107416.1 coordinate 4,417,057, forward strand.
CATTGCATTAGCCCTTTTTCATACTGCTATGAAGAAATAACCAAGACTGGATAATTTATAAAGAAAAAGAGGCTTAATGGACTCTCAGTTCTGTATGTCTGAGGAGGCCTCACAATTATGGTGGAAGGTGAAGGAGGAGCAAGGGCACATCTTACATGGTGGCAGGCAAGATAGTGTGTGCAGGGAAACTTCCTTCTATAAAATGATCAGATCTTGTGAGACTTATTCACTGTCATGAGAATAGCATGGGGAAAAAACCCACCCCCATGATTCAATTACCTCCCACCAGGTCCCTCCCATGACCTATGGGGATTATGGGAGCTACAATTCAAGGTGAGATCTGGGTGGGGAGATATCATTTATTGATCATTGGTGAAATACAAATTGACATTACCATGAGATATTTCACCTCAGTAAAAATGGTAATTCTTCAATAGGCAATAACAAATGCTGGTGAGGATGTGGAGAAAGGGGAACCTTCATACACCATTGGGGGGAATATAAGTTAGTACAACCACTATGGAGAACAATAGGAGGTTCCTTAAAAGAAACAAAAATGGAACTACCATATGATGTAGCAGTCCCACTACTGGGTTTTTATCCAAAGGAAATGAAATCAGTATGTTGAAGAAATGTCTGCATTCCCATGTTTATGGCAGCCATATTAACAATACCCAAGGTTCAGAAGCAACCCAAGGGTTCATCAGTAGATGAATGGATACAGAAAATGTGGTACATATACACAGTGCATTACTATTTAGTCATAAAAATAGAATGAGAGCCTGTAATTTTCAATAAGATAGGTAGAACTGGAGGACATTGTGTTAAGTGAAATAAGCCAGGCCTAGAAAGACAAACTTCACATGTTCTCTCTCATTCTTGAGGGCTAAAAATTAAAACCATTTAACTCATAGAGATGGAGAGTACAATGGTGGTTACCAGTGGCTGGGAAGGGTTGTGGGGGTGGGGGGTAGTGGGGATAAAACGAATAAGATCTAGTATTTGATAGCACAACAGGATAACTACAGTCAACCATAATTTATTGTACGTTTAAAAATAACTAAAAGAGTATAATTGACATGTCTGTAACACAAAAAAAATGCTTCAGGTGATGCATACCCCATGTTTTCCAATGTGATTATTACACATTGTATGCCTGTATCAAAATATCTCAGGTACCCTATAAATATATATACCTACTATGTATTCATAACAATTAAAAAATAAAAGAGATCTTATAATCAATATTTCTATAAGAAATTTATTGTTTAATTCACGAAAATTCTTGTTGGTTTCATTTCTTTTTTATACTACTTTTATTTCATTAAGCTTCATCTTCATGGTAGTGCCTAATAGTAAAATCGCTTATTTGTATACTCATTTATCAGAGTTGTATGTCCCTTGCATGTATCTGTTTGTACTTTTCATTTGTTTTGTTTTGTTTTGTTTTATCTTGTCTTTTAGATTCAGGAATATGCATGCAGGTTTGTTATATAGCAGGTTTGTTATATAGGGGAAGTTGTGTCAAGGGGGTTTGTTTTACAGATTATTTTATCACCTATGTACTAAACCTAGTGCCCAATAGCTATTTTTTTCCGATCATCTCCCTCCTCCCACCCACCTCTGTCAAGTAGGCCCCAGTGTCTCCTCTTTGTGTCCATGTGACCTCATTATTTAGTTTCCAATTATAAGTGAGAACATGCAGTATCTGCTTTTCTGTGTCTGCATAAGTTTGCTAAGAATGATGGCCTGTAGCTCCATCTGTGTTCCGACAAAGGACATGATCTTGTTCTTTTTTCATGGCTTCATAGTATTCCATGGTGTATATGTACCACATTTCCTGTGTCTAGTTTGTAATTGATGCACATTTAGATTGATTCCATATCTTTGCTATTGTGAATAATGTTGCAACAAACATATACATGAATGTGGCTTTATGATTGAATGATTTATATTCCTTTGAGTATATACCCAGTAATGGGATTGCTGGATTGAATGGCAGTTCTGTGTTTAGCTTTTTGAGGAATTGCCACATTGCTTTCCCTTTTCTCCACAACCTAACCAGCACCTATTGACATTTTATAAGCATTCTGACTGGTGTGAGATAGTATCCCATTGTGGTTTTGATTTGCATTTCTCTAATGATGAGTGATGTTGAGATTTTTGTCTTACATGTGTTGGCCTCATGTATGTTTTCTTTTGAAAAGTGCTTATTTCCTTTGCCCACTTTTAATGGGGTTGTCTTTTTTCTTGTAAATTTAAGTTCATCATAGATGTTAGATATTAGACCTTGGTCAGATGCATAGTTTGAACAAAGTTTCTCCCATTCTGCAGGTTGTCTGTTTACTCTGTTGAAAGTTTCTTTTGTTGTGTAGAATCTCTTATGTTTAATTACATCCCATGTGTCAATTTTTGCTTTTGTTGCAATTGCTTTTGGCGTCTTTGTCATGAAGTATTTGCCAGTTCCTATGTCCAGAATGATACTACCTAGGTTGTATACCAGGGTTTTCATAGTTTTGGGTTTTACTTTTAAGTCTTTAATCCATTTTCAGTTGATTTTTGTACAGGGTATTAGGAAAGGGTCCAGTTTGAATATTCTGCATGGTTAGCCAGTTATCTCAGCATGATTTATTGACTGCTGTCAAAGATCAGATGGTCATAGATGTGTGGCCTTATTTCTGTGCTCTCTATTCTGTTCCATTGGTCTGTGTGCCTGTTCATGTACCAGTACCACGCTGTTTTGGTTATTGCAGCCCTGTAGTAGTGTTTGAAGTCAGGTAATGTGATGCCTCCAATTCTTTTTGCTTAGAATTGCCTTGGCTATTTGCTCCCTTTTTTAGTTCCATTTGAATTTTAATATAGTTTTTTTTGTTTGTTTTGTTTTGTTTAGCTCTGTGAAGAATGCCATTGGTAGCTTGGTAGAAATAGCATTGAATCTGTAAGTTGCTTTGGGCAGTATGGCCATTTTAATTACATTAATTCTTCCTATCCATGAGCATGGAGTATTTTTCCCTTTGTGTCATCTCTGATTTCTTTGAACAGTGTTTTGTAAGTCTCATTGTAGTGCTCTTTCACCTCCCTGGCTAGCTGTATTTCTAGATATTTTATTCTTTTTGTGGCAATTGTGAATGGGATAACTTTACTGATTTGGCTCTCAGCTTGGCAGTTATGAATGTGTAGGTATGCCAGTGATTTTTTAACATTGTTCTTGTTATTCTGAAATTTTGGTGAATTTGTTTATCAGCTGAAGGAGCTGTTGGGCTGAGACTGTGGAATATTTTAGATACAGAATCACATCTTCTGCCAACAGGGATAGTTTGACTTCCTCTCTTCCTATTTAGGTATCTTAGTTCTTTCTCTTGCCTGATAGCTCTGGCCAGAACGTCCAATACTATATTGAATAGGCATGATGAGATAGGGCATTCTTGTCTTGTGCCTCTTTTCAAGGGAAATGTTTCTAGCTTTTTCCCATTCAGTATGATGTTGGCTGTGGATACATAGCTCTTAACATTTTGAGGTATATCTCTCCATTACCTAGTTTATTGAGAGTTTTTAACTTCAAAGAATGTTGAATTTTATCAAAAGTCTTTTCTGCATCTATTATGATAATCATGTAGTTTTTGTCTTTAAATCTGTTTATTTGATGAATTACATTTATTGATTTGCGTATGTTGAACCAACCTTGCATATCAGGGATAAAGCCTACTTGATCTTGGTGGATTAGCTTTTTGGTGCGTTGCTGGATTCAGTTTGCCAGTATTTTGCTGAGGATTTTTACATCAATGCTCACCAAGGACATTGGCCTGAAGTTTTCTTTTTTTGTTGTGTCCCTGCCAGGTTTTGATATCAGGATGATGCTGGCCTCATAAATTTGGTGGGGAGTAGTCCCTCCTCCTCAATTTTTAGAATAGTTTCAGTAGGAATTGTACCAGCAGTTCTTTGTCCATCTGGTAGAATTTGACTGTGAATCCATCTGGTCTGGGCTTTTGTTGTTGTTGGTGGTGGTGGTGGTGGTGGTGGTGGGATATTTACTACTGATTCAATTACAGAGCTCATTATTGGTATGTTCAGGGAACCAATTTCTTCTTGGTTCAGAATTGGAAGAGTGTATGTGTCCAGGAATTTCTCCATCTCTTCTAAGTTTTCTCGTTCCTGTGCATAGAGTTGTTTGTAGTGGTCTTAGATGGTTTTTATTTCAGTGGGGTCAGTGGTAACATACTCTTTGTTGTTTCTGATGGTGTTTATTTCATGGAGTCCTATTTGTGCCTCTCAATGCTTCTTGGAGTTAAATTGGAACTTTTGTGTCTGTTGCTGTAATAGGAGGTATTTAAGTACTTAGTATGAACTGCCCATTTTATTTCTTATTTATATACTTCACCAAGATCTTTGGATTTGTGTATACTACATGATGTTTGAAATGTTTATTTAATCTCCCATGATATCTAGCACAGAGTTAGGGGCAAGTGAAAGACAGAAGTTGACATGATTTATAGATTTCTGAATACATCTGGATCCATTAGGGCTGAGGAATTTGTTGCTAGGTGAGATGGATTCTAAGCAGCTTTCTAGGTTCCTGATGAGGAAACATTGGAGTGACAATTGAAATGAAGGAATGGGATGAGATTAGATTAGACTCTGGAATATAATTGTCTGCATAGGATCTTAGTAGCTAAAGCAGCTCTGTTTAGCCACCAATTTCAAAATACGCAATTGTTGACTTCTATATCCCCTTTCTCTTACTATCAACCCCTAAAGCTTTAGCAGGTTGGGGAAATTTTTCTCCAGCCTCAGACTGCCATCATCTACATTAAAAAAAAAAAAAAGACAACAACTAATGTTTGCATAAGCCTTTTCTCCTTCATACTATTTTGGTCATGGTCCTTTATTGGCTCTTTTAGAAACACTTGGCCTGGCAATGTTTGTTTTATTTAAGTTGTTTTTTTTTTTCTAACATATATATATACCCATAAAGCTATCACCAGAATTAAGATAATGATCATGTCCATTTTTTCCAGTGTTTCTGTGAGCTTTTCAGTAACTTTTCTACCACAGAAGCTATACCTTTCCATCCTAGCTCTAAATTTTTTCTATCTCTATGTATTAGTTTGTACATCCTACATTTTTACATACACATAACATGCATTCTTTTATATCTGACTTCACTCACTAAAATTATTTTGAGATTTAATGATACTGCAGTGAGCATAAAGTTTTTTTGTGTGTGCCTGATTCATATTCATTGTATGGATATACCACAGTTTGATTGTCTGTATGTTAGCAGCCGTGAATCCATATAGGTCTGCTGCAGCTTTATTCTTGCCTCCTCAGAGGAAATAATTCATCACAGGGGCATAAGGGAGAGTGATAGAGTGAGGCAAATTTTAGCTCAGGAGTGAAAATTTATTATGTTTTAGAGCAGGAATGAAAGGACGTGAAGTACACTTGGAAGATTGCCAAGTGGGCAACTTGAAAGACTCAAGTGCACCATTTATTCTTTGTCTTGGAGTTTTTACACATTGCCATAATTCTGGGGTCTGCATTTCTTCTCCCTTGATTCTTCCCTTGGAAGGGGAAGGGGCTGTCCACATGCTCAGTGGCCTGCCAGCACTTGAAAGGGGTCTCATGGTCACTAGGTTGACTGAAGTTATACACATGCTGATTTGAGTGTTACTGCCTTGCCAGCTGAATGTTCCTAAAGGAAGGTCATAAACCAGTTAAACTTAGTTTCCCAGTGCACCTGCTACAGCCTACTCGCCCAACTCCTGAAATCTTACTGGGGATGCTGCTGATCACCAGCTTCAGATGTTTTCCATGTGTTGGGAGACTGCCTTTCCTAGGCAATGGCTACGACCAATTATTATTCTAAGGAGACAGTTAAACAACTCCCTGACCATCATGTGATGGTCACCTAACATTTCTTGGGGAGGGGATCTCCTGCCATGCTCATGTCTACCTAACTACTTATTCTAACACATTCACCTATTAATGGACATTTGGATTTTTTCTAGTTTTTGGTTATTACAATTAAAGCTGCCGTAATTATTTGTGTATAAATCTTTTTATGAAGCTATACTTTTATTTCTCTTTGTAAATATCTAGAGAGGAATGGCTAGATCATATTATCAGTGTATATTTAAACTAACAAATTGTTTCCAAAAGTAGTTGTACAATTTTTACACTCCCATCAATGTTGGAGTTTCGCTTACTATACTTCCTCACTGAGATTTAGTATGGTTAATCTTAATTTTAGTTATTTTAATAGATGTGGGTTATAATTTGCATTTCCCTACTAACCAATAATTTTGAGCCTCTTTTTGTGTCCTTCTCTGCCATCTGTATATATTCTTTGGTGAAGAGTTTGTTTAAAATTTTGCATATTTATTTTATGGGATTAACTGCTTTATTACTAAGTTTTCATTGTTCTTTATACACTTTCAGTACAAGCCTTTATTTGCTAAGTGATTTGATAGTACTTTCTTCAGGCTATGGATTGTCTTTTTATATTTGTAAAAATGTTACACAAATAATGGAAGTGTTTATTTTCATGATGTTAAATGTATTCTTCATGGACCATGCTTTTAGTGTCATGCCTAAGAAACTTTTGCCTAATCTCAGTTTGCAAAGGTTTTCTACTGAATTTTATTCTAGAAGTTTTATAGTTTTATGTTTTAAAATTAGGTCAGTGATCTCTTTCTAATTAATTTTTATATAAAGGTTGAGCCATGAGTTCACATTTGTTTTTTTTTGTACGTGGATAGTCAGATGCCTTAACACCATTTTTAAAAGAGACTGTTCTTTCTACACCATATTGCTATTTGGACCTTGTTTGGAAATTCTGATTTCCATATACTTTTGGATTCATGTCTTGACTCATTATAATCTTTTTTTTTTTTTTTTTTTTTTTT
>NW_016107416.1:4424139-4428173 GCF_001604975.1 Cebus imitator
TAGAGACGGGGTTTCACCATGTTGACCAGGATGGTCTCGATCTCTTGACCTCGTGATCCACCCGCCTCGGCCTCCCAAAGTGCTGGGATTACAGGCGTGAGCCACCGCGCCCGGCCGACTCATTATAATCTTGATTACTCTCTCTTTATACTATTATAAGTTTTGAAAAACAGTAATATTGGCCTTTTAATTTCGTTTCTTTTTTCATAATTGTCTTGGCTATTCTAGGTTCTTTGCATTTTCATAGAATTGGGTTATCAATTTCCATGCCAGTGCCTCGGGAATTTAAGGGATTATGTTCAAGATATAGTCAAATTTAGGGAGAACTTGCATCTTAACAATGTTGAGTTTTCTAACTCATGAAGAAGATATAACATACCTCTCCATTTATTTAATACTTTAGTTTCCCTCAAAAATCTCATATTGGTAGTATATAGTTTATTACTTGATTTGTACTGATATTTTTCATAATTTTAAATTCTGTTGTAAATATATGCTTTTTAATTCAAATTTTCAGTTTTTCCTTGCTAATATAAAGAGATACAATTGATTTTTTTTGTATTGACCTTGCATGCTGAAACTTTACTTAAATCACTCATTAGTTTTATATGTATAAGTTATATATCATGTATAATTATAGGTAAAATATAAATGATATATGAAAAATTCCTATAGTCTATATAACATAGACTGTAGAATATATATTAAAATGTATATATCATGTATGTAAATATTTTTTCTATTGGATTTTCTTTATAGACTTCCTGGCCCTCTAGGAATAAAGGGTTATTTTTTTCCTTTCTAATCTCAAATGAGTTTCATTTTTTTTTAACTTCTCTTATGTCATTTGCTAGGATGTCTAGCACAATGTGGAACAGAAGTGGTGAGAGTGAAATTCTTGTTTAGTTTCTGATCTTAGGGTAAAAACATTCACTATTTCACTATTAAGTAAAATATCAGCTATAGGCTTTTCATGGATCCCTTTTTCGGGTTTCCTTCTGTTTCTATTAAGCTGAGGGTTGTTCTGTTCTGTTTTGTTATTTTTGAGAGCAGAATGAACATTGGAGACATCAAGTGCTTTATTCTGCTCTTACTGGGATGGTTATATTGTTTTTCTTTTATGTTAATATGGTGAATTACATCAATTAATTTTTGAATGTTATCTTTCAGTGCAAGTAGAATTGTAATAAGTTCCACCTAGTCATGTTTTATTATCTTTTTAATATATTATTGGATTTGACTTGCTAAAATTTTGTTCAGAATATTTGATGTATTCTCATAGTTTTCTGTTTCTGTAATGTTTGTGTTTGATAGGGTAATGCTGGCCTCATAGAATGAGTCATGAATTATTCTTTCCTATACTTTTCTGGAATAGTTGATGTAGAATTAATATCATTTATTTCTTAATTGTTTAAGCCTGGTGTTTGAGTTTTTTAAAATGCTCTAAAATATTCAATTACTTTAATATATATGGGATTGTTCAGGTTAATGAGCTCACTTGAATGAGCATTAATAGTTTCTATATTTTAATAAATATTTGCACTTAACCTAAGTTATTGAATTGATTGGCATAAAGTTGTTCAATGTATTCCCTTAACCCTGCATTATCTATGGACTCTGTCATAATATTTGTCATTCCTGTTACTGGTAATTTTTGTCTGAATTTGTATCTTCTCTTTTTATTCATGATCAATCTCCCTAGAGGTTTATTCTTTTAAAAAAATCTCAACCAGCTTTTGGTTTAATTTATTATTTCGGCTTTCTAGTTCATTGATTTCAACTCTGTTCTTTACCATTTCCGTTTTGCCGCTAACTTTGCAATTAATTTCCTCTTCTTTCTGAAGAGGTCATTGATTTTGAGACCGTTCCTCTTATCTAATATAGGCATTTATTCTGTGCTATTATTTTTCTTCTAAGTGCTGCTTTAGCAGCATCTCACAGACTTTGATATGCTTTGTTTTAATTTTCACTCTGTACAAAGTACTTTCTAATTTTCCTTTTGATTTCTTCATTGGCCCTGTATTACTCAGAAGTGTGTTTTTCCCAAATACACTTCTCATCTTAAATAAAAAATCTCATCTTGAATTTAAAATTTTCTGGATATGTTTTGTTATTTACTTCTAATTTAATTTTGTTCTGATCAGGGAGCATACTTTGTATGAAATTAATGCTTTCAGTCTGTTAAGACATACATATTCTACTATTGTTGGACACATTGATAGATGCCAATTAGGTTATATTGATTGGTAACATTTTTCAGGTGTGCTATCTTGAGTAGATGATGGTCTTTTGATAATTTTTTGTTTGTATCAAATATTGAGATAAGGGTATTGAAATATTCCACTGAAACTGAGGATTTGTTTATATCTCCTACCATTGCTATCAGTTTTTGCATCACTAATTTTAGCTCTGCTATAAGGTATATTTATGCCCATATGATTATTTGGTTCTTTATCACTATGAAATAACCTTTTTTATTCTTTGTAATGTTCTTTGCTCTGAAATCTGTTTTTCTGACTTAATGCAGTCACTTCACCTGTTGTTTAATTCATGTAGGCATGGTAATTTTTCAAATCATTTTGCTTTTAACCTATCAATGTATTTATAGTTTATGTGAGTTTATGTAAGGAGCATATTTTAACTTTAAAAATCTAATATGACAATGCTTGATTTTAAACTGTAGTGTTAGACCATTTGCAATTAATCTGATTATTTATGAGTTTAGTGATGTGGTTTGGCTGTGTCCCCACCTAAGTCTCATCCTGAATTGCCAGGTGTTGTGGGAGGGACTCAGTGGGAGGCAACTGAATCATGGGGGCAGATCTTTCCTGTGCTGTTCTCATTATAGTGCATAAGTCTCGTGAGGTCTGATGGTTATAGGAGGAGTTTCCCTGCACAACTTTCTTTGCCTGCTGCCTTCCATGTAAGACATGACTTGCTCCTCCTTGCTTTATGCCATGATTGTGAGGCCTCCCCAGTCATGTGGACCTGCAAGTCTATTAAACCTCTTTTTGCCCCTAGTCCCAGTTGTGTCTTTATCAGCAGTGTGAAAACAGACTAATATAATTAGGTTTATATTATCTTGTCATTTGGTTTGCATTTTTATATTTTTCTGCTTTGTGTTAGATCATTTGACCATTTTCATAAGCTATAAACTATAATGCTTTGCTTTACTATGTTAGTGGTTGCTTAAAGATTTATACTCTCATCTGTAGCTTATTAAAATTTACCTTTAAGTGATATTATACCACTTCACATAGAGTATAAAAACCTTGTAATAGCATGCTTCACTTTCTCTCCTTCTGACCATTGTGCTATTGTTGTCATATATTTTACTTTTAACATATTATAAACTTCAAACATTACTATTCATATTTAAATAATGAATTATCTTTTAATTACATTTAAGTAATTTAAAAGTATTTGCCTATTCTTACCATATCAATGCTCCTCTTCTTTGTGTAGATACATATTTCTATCTGCTATCATTTTTCTTTTGCCTGAAGAATTTTAACATTTCTTTTAATGCTGGGCTGCTGGTAATATATTTCTTGCAGCTTCTCTATGTTTTGTAATGTTTTTATTTCATCTTTGTCTTCGAAAATTTTTGGGTTGGATACAGAATTTCAGGTTAACAATTTTTTCTTCTTTTATTACTTTAAAGATATTACTACAGTATTTTCTCACTTGTGCTATTACTAATGAGAAATGTGCTGTCATTCTTATCTTTGTTCCTCTGCACAAATGTCTATTTCTTCTGGTCCCTTTAAAGATTCTTCTTTTTACCCCTGACTGAATGTTTTGATTATGGTGTATCCCTGCATAATTTTATGTGTCTTATGCTTGAAGTACATTGAGATTACTGACTCTATGATTTTATAGTTTTAATACAACTTTCAACATTTTTTCATTACTTTTAGAATATGTTTCTCTTTCTCCTCTCTTTTAGAGACCTATTACATGTGTATTCAGCTCCTTTAAGCAGCCCCACAGCCTATAGATTCTATTTTCAATATTAAAACTTGAGACTGATT
>NW_016107416.1:4429779-4432556 GCF_001604975.1 Cebus imitator
GTTTTTTCCAGTTGTGTGAAGAAGGTCATTGGTAGCTTGATGGGGATAGCATTGAATCTGTAAATTACTTTGGGCAGTATGGCCATTTTCACGATACTGATTCTTCCTAACCATGAACATGGAATGTTTCTCCATCTGTTTGTGTCCTCTCTTATTTCGTTGAGCAGTGGCTTGTAGTTCTCCTTGAAGAGGTCCTTTACCTTCCTTGTTAGTTGTATTTCCAGGTATTTTTTTCTCTTTGTGGCAATTGTGAATGGAAGTTTGTTCTTGATTTGGCTCTCTTTAAGTCTGCTATTGGTGTATAGGAATGCATGTGATTTTTGCACGTTGATTTTGTATCCTGAGACTTTGCTGAAATTGTTTATCAGTTTCAGGAGATTTGGGGCTGAGACGATGGGGTCTTCTAGATGTACAATCATGTCATCTGCAAATAGAGACAATTTGACTTCCACCTTTCCTATTTGAATACTCTTTATTTCGTTATGTTGCCTGATTGCTCTGGCTAGAACTTCTAGTACTATATTGAATAGGAGTGGTGAGAGAGGGCATCCTTGTCTAGTGCCACATTTCAAGGGGAATGCTTCCAGTTTTTGCCCATTCAGTATGATATTGGCTGTTGGTTTGTTGTAAATAGCTTTTATTATTTTCAGATATGTTCTGTCAATACCTAGCTTATTGAGGGTTTTTAGCATAAAGGGCTGTTGAATTTTGTCAAAGACCTTCTCTGCATCAACTGAGATAATCATGTGGTTTTTGTCTTTGGTTCTGTTTGTGTGGTGAATTACGTTTATAGACTTGCGTGTATTGAACCGGCCTTGTATCCCCGGAATGAAACCTATTTGATCATGGTGGATAAGCTTTTTGATGTGCTGTTGCAATCGGCTTGTCAGTATTTTATTGAAAATTTTTGCATCTATGTTCATCATAGATTTTGGCCTGAAGTTTTCTTTTCTTGTTGAGTCTCTGCCGGGTTTTGGTATCAGGATCATGTTGGTCTCATAGAATGATTTGGGAAGAATTCCCTCTTTGGTATTGTTTGGAATAGTTTCAGAAGGAATGGTACCAGCTCCTCTTCTTATGTCTGGTAGAATTCGGCTGTGAACCCGTCTGGACCTGGGCTTTTTTTGGGTGGTAAGCTCTTAATTGCTGTCTCAACTTCAGACCTTGTTATGGGCCTGTTCAGGGTTTTGGCTTCTTCCTGGTTTAGGCTTGGGAAGAGGCAAGTGTCCAGGAATTTATCCATTTCTTCCAGGTTTACTATTTTATGTGCGTAGAGTTGTTTGTAATAATCTCTGATGATGGTTTGAATTTCTGTGGAATCTGTGGTGATATCCCCTTTATCGTTTTTTATTGCATCAATTTGGTTATTAATTTTTTATTAATTATTTTCTTATTAATCTGGCTAGTGGTCTATTTTGTTGATCTTTTGAAAAAACCAGCTCCTGGATTTATTGATTTTTTGAAGGGTTTTTTGTGTCTCTATCTCCTTCAGTTCTGCTGTCATCTTAGCTATTTCTTGTCTTCTGCTAGAATTTGGGTTTTTTTGATCTTGCTCCTCTAGCTCTTTCAGTTTTGACGATAGGGTGTCGATTTTAGATCTTTCCTTGCTTCTTATGTGGGCATTTATTGGTATATATTTTCCTCTAGACACTGCTTTAAATGTGTCCCAGAGATTCTGGTATGTTGTGTCTTCATTCTCGTTGGTTTTGAAGAACATCTTTATTTCTGCCTTCATTTCATTGTTTATCCAGTCAACAGTGAAGAGCCAGTTGTTCAGTTTCCATGAAGCTGTGTGGTTCTGAGCTAGTTTCTCAATTTTGAGTTCTAACTTGATTGCCCTGTAGTCTGAGAGACTGTTTGTTATGATTTCCATTCTTTTGCATTTGCTGAGGAGTGATTTACTTCCAATTCTGTGGTCAATTTTAGAGTAGGTGTGATGTGGTGCTGAGAAGAATGTATATTCTGTGGATTTGGGGTGGAGAGTTCTGTAAATGTCTATTAGGTTTGCTTGGTCCAGGTCTGAGTTCAAGTCCTGAATATCCTTGTTAATTTTCTGTCTGGTTGATCTGTCTAATATTGACAATGGTGTGTTAAAGTCTCCCACTATTATTGTGTGGGAGTCTAAGTCATTTTTGTAAGTCATTAAGAACTTGCCTTATGTATCTGGGTGCTCCTGTATTGGGTGCGTATATATATTTAGGATCGTTAGCTCTTCTTGTTGTATTGATCCTTTTACCATTATGTAATGTCCTTCTTTGTCTCTTTTGATCTTTGTTGCTTTAAAGTCTAATTTATCTGAGATGAGAATTGCAACTCCTGCATTTTTTTGCTCTCCATTTGCTTGGTAAATCTTCCTCCATCCCTTTATTTTGAGCCTTTGTGTATCCTTGCATGTGAGATGGGTTTCCTGGATACAGCACACTGATGGGTTTTGGCTTTTTATCCAATTTGCCAGTCTGTGTCTTTTGATGGGGGCATTTAGTCCATTTACATTTAGGGTTAATATTGTTATGTGTGAATTTGATACTGCCATTTTGGTGCTAGCTGGCTGTTTTGCCCGTTAGTTGACACAGATTATTCATTGTGTTGATTCTCTTTACCATTTGGCATGTTTTTGGAGTGGTTGGCACTGGTTGTTCCTTTATATGTGTAGAGCCTCTTTCAGGAGCTCTTGTAAAGCTGGCCTGGTGGTGACGAAATCTCTGAGTACTTACATGTTCACAAAGGATTTTATTTTTCCTTCACTTATGAAGCTTAGTTTGGCTGGATAGGAGATT
>NW_016107416.1:4433145-4484367 GCF_001604975.1 Cebus imitator
TTTCTTACTACCCACCTTCTGAAGTCTGATTCTGTCATTTCATCACACTCGTTCTCCATCCAACCTTGTTCTCTTGCTGGTGAGGAGTTGTGATCCCTTTTAGGAGGAGAGGTGTTCTGGTTTTGGGTGTTTTCATCCTTTATGCGCTGGTTTCTTCACATCTTTATGGATTTATCCACCTGTCGTCTTTGTAGTTGCTGGCTTTCAGATTGGGTTTCTGAGTAGATGTTCTGTTTGTTGATGATGAGGTTATTTCTGTTTCTTGGTTTTCCTTCTGGCAGTCTGGCCCCTCTGCTGTAGGTCTGCTGAGGTCCACTCTAGGCCCTGCTTGCCTGGGGATCACCTGCAGCAGCTGCCTCTGCGCTTTCAGTGGGAGCTGCAATCCTGAGCTGTTCGTAAACGGCCATCTTGGATTGATCCCCCGCATTTTTCATCTAACACATTGTAGTTTTTATCTCTCTGAGTTTGTTAGGCTCCTTTTATATATTCCATGTCTGTATTTGAGTTTTTGAACGTACAGCTTATTTGTAATAACTGTTTTAATGTCCTCATCTACTAATTCTAATGTTTTTGTCAGTTCTGGGTCAGTTTTGATTGATTAATTTATCTCTTTATTATGAATCATGTTTACAGATTCTTGGCACATCTAATAATTTTTTTGGATGCCAGACTATTACTTGATTGGGCTCTGGGTATTATATTTATTCCTGTAAATATCCTTGATCATTTTTCTGAGACACAGCTAGATTTCTTAGAAAAGATTAATCCTCTTAGACCTTAATTTAAAAGTTGTTGTTAGGTTGTACCAGAGCAATCATCAGTCTACATGTAACTACCCACTACTGAGCCAGTACTCTTCTGTGTACTCTGCCCAGTTCTCTGTGAATCTTGAGCTTTTCAGTGTTCCTATTGGGAAGAAGCACTACTCTTGGTATTGTGTGCATTTTAATACTATTATGTGTAATCTGTTCAGGTGGTTGCCTAATAGGTATGTGCTGAATAATATTCAGCTGAACGTTTCAAGGAGGCCCTCTGCAGATCTCTGCAGTTATTTCATTGTGAAGTCCTCTAATCCTTCCTATGAAATTTAACTGCCTTGGACTCTTCAAACTCTCAGCTTCATTACTTGAATATAGGAAGTCTGCTAGTTTTTCATGATGGCTTCCTCTTCTTGATCTACAGACAGGAAACTTTATAGGCAATAGGTTGAAGCAATGATAGAGCTCACCTTGTTTGTTTCTTCTGTTTCAAGGATAATTATTCTTTGTTGCTTGATGGGAACCTTGAAAACTTTTGTATATTTTGCTTCTTTGTTGAAAAAAATGTTTTTCAGGCAAGCAGATTAAATATCTGGTCCCTTTTCCTTCCTCTAGACTGGAAGGAAAATTTACTTGGAGGCTTTTTTTTAAAGGAGAAATTTATTTATAAAGGCATATGCCCCAACTGTCTCTATTTATCAGTGCAGGTATATCCTAATAACATACACTCTCCTAAGTAAGAATAGTTCCACCAGACAGAGAGGCATTCAGCAAACTTTTGGGTAGTTTATGGAATGACTTCTTTTGCAATGGTGTTCAAGTGATTATAAATCCAAAAAAGTAGAGTTATAAGAATTAACTAGTAATATTTAAGAAATGCATGACCTTGAGACTTCCATGTATTGTTCATGTACAATCCTCATTTCCTGCAGGAGTATGTGGAAATGTCGGTTTAATCAGCTTATGAGAACAAATGAAAGTAGATATTAATTATTCACACTGATTTTTAATTTTGAAGATATGTTTATTAACAAACTATTGGCTTCTTTCTAGAGTTTGTAGAATCATTGAGCTTTACAGATACCTAGAACAAATTACTATTTTTATATTGATCTTAAATGTGTTAGTGTAGTTTCAGTAATTCCTGTGGGATTAGCATACAATAATTACAATTTTAAGGAGTTTGTGTGTCTCAAAATGTTATCATTGCATATATTAATGCTATTCTAAATGCAGTTGTAAAAAGAAATGTGAGGAAATTTATTAAATAATTATCAGAAGGAAGTTGAGTTAATAGGTGTGACATCCAATTATAACTTGCCCTAAGAGAAATATCAGTAGAAGTTGAACATTTCAGCCTCAGCTAAGACATATACTTGTGCTAACTTAGACGAGGAAGTATTTATAAAGAAAAATGACCTTTGTCGAGCGGTGGGGGGGAACAGAGTCTTACCCAGTTGCCCATGCTGGAGTGCAGTGGCACAATTTCAGCTCACTGCAACCTCTGCCTCTTGGGTTCAAAAAATTCTCCTGACTCAGCCTCCCAAGTAACTGGGATTACAGATGCCTACCACCACAACCAGCTAATTTTTGTATTTTTAGTAGAAATGGGGTTTTACTATGTTGGCCAGGCTGGTTTCGAACTCCTGACCTCAAGAGATCCACCCACCTTGGCCTCCCAAAGGGCTGGGATTACAGGCATGAGCCATAGCGCCTGGCCAAAAAAGGAACATTTATTAGTATCTCCTATTGACAATATTTTGTTATAATTTAAAAACTATTATAGTTGTAGATTGAACTATTAAATGGAAGATCAGTAACTCTTTGCAAATGTTGCTATTTTCATGGGAGAGTATGTTGAAGTGCATTTGGGACATGTTACATTAAGTAGGCTAGAGTGAGAAGGCATAGACAAGCTTATGGGGAGGCTAAGATGATCCTTGTGGTAGTGGATTAGAGTTGGAGACATCAGTATGAACTCATGTTTAGCTTAATACAGATACATATGGAGATACACATATCATATATGCATACATATCAATATTTACATGTATGTACAGAAGTACACCATTTTATTGTGCCTTGCATTATTGCACATTGTAGATATTGTTTTTTACAAACTGAAGGTTTGAGGCAACACTGCCTCAAGCAAGTCTGTCAGTGCCATTTGTGCAACAGCATTTGCTTGCTTCAAATGTCACTCTGTAACATTTTTGTTATTCTTGCACTATTTCAAACCTTTTCATTATCATATTCGTTATGGTGATCTGTGATCAGCTATCTTTGTTGTTACTATTGTAATTGCTTTGGGCACTACAAATTGTGCCCTTATTAGATGGCAAACTTAATAAATGTGTGTGTTCTGACTGATCCACCAATCACCTGTTCACCTGTCTTCTCTCTTCTTAGACCTCCCTCTTGCCTGAGACACAGTGATAATGTAATTAGGCCTGTTGATAACCCTACAAGGGTGACTATGTGTTCAAGTGAAAGGAAGAGTCATACATCTCTCACTTTAAATCAAAAGCTAGAAATGATTAAGCTTAGTGAGGAAGACAGGTTGAAAGCCAAGATAGGCCCAAAAGCTAAATCTCTTGCACCAAACAGCCAAATTGTGAATTCATAAAGTTCTTAAAAGAAAATGAAAGGACTACTACAGCGAACACACGAATGAAAGGCAACCATAACAGCCTCATTGGTGATATGGAGAAGGTTGAGTAGTCTAGATTGAAGATGAAATCAGTCACAACATTCTCTTGAGTCAAATTGAGAGCAAGGTCCTGACTCTCTTCAATTTAATGAAGGCTGAGAAGAGGTGAGGAAGCTGCAGAAGAAAAGTTGGAAGCTAGCAGAGGGTTAGTTTATTGAGTTTAAGGAAAGGAGCTATCTCTGTAACATCATAGTGCAAGGTGAAACAGCAGGTACTGTTGGAGTAGCTACAGCAAGTTATATAGAAGACCTAGCTAAAAAAGTAATAGATGAAGGTGGCTATGTTAAACAACAGATTTTATTATTATATTTTTTGAGACAGAGTTTCACTCTTGTTGCCCAGGGTAGAGTGCAATGGTGCAATCTCGACTCAGTGCAACCTCTGCCTCCCAGGTTCAAGCAATTCTACTGCTTCAGCCTTCCAAATAGCTGGGATAACAGGCATGTGCCACCACTCCTGGCTAATTTTGTATGTTTCTGGTAAAGATGGGGTTTTACCATGTTGGTCAGGCTTGTCTCAAACTCCTGACTACAAGTGATCCACCCGCCTCAGCCTCCCAAAGTGCTGGGATTACAGGCATGAGCTACCACAACCATCCTAAACAAGATTTTTATGTAGACAAAACAGCCTTCTGTTGGAGAAAGATGCCATCTAGGACTCTGATAGGCAGAGAGAAGTCAATGCCTGGTTTTAAAGGACCAGCAGACTCTTTTGTTAGGGATTAATGCTCCAGGTGACTTTAAGAGGAAGCTGCCCAGCCACCGTGGCTCACCCCTGTAATCCCAGCACTTTGGGAGGCCAAGGTAGGCAGATCACTTGAGGTCAGGAGATTGAGACCAGCCTGGCCAACATGGCGAAACCCCATCTCTACCAAAAATACAAAAATTAGCTGGGCATGGTGGTGGGTGCCTGTAATCCAAGCTACTTGGAAGGCTGAGGCAGGAGAATAGCTTAAACACAAGAGGCAGAAGTTTCACTGAGCTGATATTGCAGCACAGCACTCCAGCCTGGGTGACAGAGTGAGACTGTCTCAGGGAAAAAAAANGTCTCAGGGAAAAAAAAAAAAAAAAGAGGAAGCCACTGCTCATTTACCAGTTCTAAAATCCCAGTACTCTTTTAAGAAGTATACTAAATTTATCATATCTATGTTCTGTAAACAAAATAAAGCCTCATGCTAACACACCTGTTTACAGCATGGTTTACTATTTTCAACTCACTGTTGAGACCTACTGCTCAGAAACCAGACTCCTTTCAAAATATTACTATACATTGACAATGCATTTTGTCATCCAGAAGATCTAATGGAGATATACATTCAGACAGTAATGTTGTTTTCATGTATGCTGACTGATATGGTTTGACTCTGTGTCCCAACTCTCATTTTGTAGCGCCCATAATTCCTACATGTTTTGGGAGGGACCTGGTGCTAGATAACTGAATCATGGGGGTAGGTCTTTCCTGTGCTATTCTCCTGATAGTGAGTAAGTCTCAGGAGATCTGACGGTTTTAAAAATGGGAGTTTCCCTGCACAAGCTCTCTATCTTTGCCTGCCGCTACCCATGTAAGACATGACTAGCTCCTTTTTGCCTTTTGCCATGATTGTGAGGCCTCCCCAGCCATGTAGAACTGTAAGTCCATTAAACCCCTTTTCCTTCCAGACTCAGATTTGTCTATCATCAGCGTGAAAACAAACTAATACACTAATATAACATCTATACTGCAGTCCACAGATAAAGCAGCTAATTTTGATTTTCAAGTCTTATTATTTAGGAAATAGATTTCATAAGGCTATAGCTGCCATAGATTGTGATTCCTTAACTTGGTAAATTGAAAACCTTCTGGAAAGGATTCACATTCTAGATGCCATTAAGAACATCTGTGATTTATGGGAAGAAGTCAAAATACCAACATTAACAGGAATTTGGAAGAAGTTGATTCCAACTCTTATGGGTGACTTTGAGAGGTTCAAGACTTCAGTGGGGGAGTAACTGCAGTTGTTCAGTAGAAATAGCAAGATAAGTAGAATTAGAAGTGGAGTCCGAAGATGTGACTGAAATGCTGCATCTTAGGATAAAACTTTAGTGCATGAGAAATTGGTTCTTTTGGATGAGGAAAGAAGGTGTTTTTTTCAGGTGAAATCTAGGCCAAGTGAAAATACTATGAACAATGTTGAAATGACAATGCAGGATTTAGAATACTTCATAAACTGAGTTTAGCTTTATTTTGGCAGTTATCAGTTTATGGCAAAACAAAATACAAGCAGTACACAAAAGAACTTTGAGTCTCAAATAAAATAGATTTAATTCGTTTTGTATCTATTTGTGTAAAAAACATCTTTCTTAAATTGTCATGTAATTTCTCTTAAATGCCTGTGCAACACAAGTAATTTGGATTGAATGCCACACCGTCCATCTTTCCTTGTTAATGATACTGAGTAAATACTGAGAGCAAAGAAATTGGGGAAAGCAGCTCATTAAAAGGTGCCCCATGCTGTGAAATGTGGAACATATTTTTCCTACTAAACTTCTTTGACTGAGGACAAAATATTAAGACTCTTAAATGGCCTTTGAGAGAATCTTCGTGTCATAGTAGAGCTGCTGATTTGAATTAATTTTTTGAAAATACTAACTTTCCTCATTTTTAAGGTAAAAGTATTAATTAGCCACATATTGGTAAACTCTTCTCTTTGCTTCGTCTGTTCTCTTCCTTGCTTTTAGGATCCTCATCTTCTTCCTAAGGACTGGCACTAATAAGGTTTGAAAGTTTGGGGTGCACTTCAAGTTGCTCATTATTTCCCACAGCCAGCTTTCCCTCTGGAAATACAGGGTAGTCTTGTATTTACCACTTTTCCTATGCTACAGAATGATAGGTCTTGCTGACTTGTTATAGGACAGTTTGTTGTTTTGTGCTCTTACTTTAATGGATTGATCATCAGCATAAAAATTTCTGGGGTTAATAAAAAGTAAGAACAACAAAAAAGTGTGTGTGTTATGGTGAAATATTTAGGAACTATTATGGACTGTCACTTATTATTTTATTGAAAAAATTTTTGTCATTTATATATTACATGTGCCATGGTAAATATGGAGTTGATAGGTAAAAATTCTGCCTTCACGGTTTTTATAGGCTGCTGGCTACCTATATAAATATAATTCATACAGGATAAGAAATAGCCTGAGACTCTAGGTGCTGCTTACTGAGATGCTTGTGGATGCATACCTGGGAGCTGTACTCTACTTATTGTCACTGATACTTACTTCCTCATTAATAACAGAAAAATATAGAACTATATTGGGGGTGGCCAGGCACAGTGGCTCACACCTGTAATCCCAGCACTTTGGGAGGCTGAGGCTGGCAGACCACCAGAGGTAAGGAGTTTGAGACCAGCCTAGCCAACATAATGAAACCCTGTCTCTACTAAAAATACAAAAATTATCCATGCATGATGATGCATGCCTGTAATCCCAGAGACTTGAGAGGGTGATGCAGGAGAATCAGTTGAACCTAGGAGGCAGAGGTTGCAATGAGCTGAAATCACACCTCTGTACTCCAGGAAAAGGGCACCAAAGTGAGACTGTCCCAGAAAAAGAAAAAAATACGTGTTGGGGGGTAGCAAGAGATAAAAGGGAGAAATAAAAATGAAACATCTAAAGAGGAGGAAGGAAGTTAGGGATGGGAGTTCCAAAGATAAAAATGCTTGTCTAATAACCTGAGCTCCAGATGAAAGTATAGTGAGCGAGAACAGTGTAAGGTTTCAAGGCATCAAGTTGTCACATACCTTTTCTTTCCCCTCCAAACCAGCTCTCTGTCATTTTCTGATCTCATCTTTACACCCAGTGACTGATAGGTCTGTAGCCCTTATCTTCTGGCTTCCAATTGCATTTGACAAATGAAGAATCCTAGAAGTACACTGGAGAGAAGAGGAGAGTGAAAGTATGTTGTTTTTACCCTTGTTCCCTCTGCATGGGCTCCAATAAATGGTTGGCTGTATCCTTCTACCCAAGATCACAGCTCAAACTAAGGTAGCCTTTTCTCCATCTCTCTGCGTGCTATTTCTGGGAATGCTTGCATCTTCCTGCTGCTTGAGGAATAGCTCAGAGGCCCCTAGCCCTGATGTAATGCTTATTGCCTTGTTGGCATAGTCCCTAAATTAAGCCCTTCTTGAACTATGTCTGTTTGAGTACCTTATATGCTTCCTGATTGGTACATTAAGAAAATAGAGCTGCAAGAACTTCTCCATCACAATCTTCCCACTTCATTTAATAAGTGATGAAAAGGAAGCCAGGGAGAGAGCAGCTTTTCCCAAGAATTTAAGTAAAGATTGGTGTGGAATCTAGACACACCATTTCCCACTCCTCCCAGTTGTAATTTCTCTCTTGTTTTGAAATTATGTAAATATATTTCTATTTAGTTTCCCACTTCCAAGGTTTCTAATGCTGAGGCTGTGAACATTCCTACAATCAGGCTTTGAGCTTATGGAAATAAATGAAGACTCTGCCCCACCTAAGGAGAACAGAGGCTATTTATCCAGAGCTGGCTGTAGCAAGGGAGTCAGCCACCATCACATGCTTTGGGCAGCATATGTGTTCTCATAGGTGGTTGTGGCATGGTGAAGCTGGAGGCAGGCTACATAGAAGTAAGGCATCTAATTTGATTGGTGTAGGGAATATATATGTATTTTTCCCAGATTGGTCCTTAGTTGGAAGCAGGGGGAAAAATAAAAAGGAGAAGCAGACAGTCATTGTCCAAGTCCTGACTGTTCTGGGCTGATTGCTGCAGGGTATACAGGTCAGAGTTCTACTGTCATATACGATCTACTGTCATATACGATCTCGCTGTTATCTGTTTGTATAGTCAGTGCATCAAGCATGAAAGAAATTGGCTTGCTCTCCAGCTTTTTTACACATCATCTGAAGGAACCTGGGTCACTGAGCTGCAGGCTAATTATAATGTCCCCAGGAAGAGTTCGGGATCTCTAGAAGGAAGAAGTGTGGCCCTCTGGAGGAAGTTGATCATAGAATTGGGAAGCACACAGTGGGAGGCAAATTTGGCACAAGCTTGGAGCAGTTCTGTTCACAGTCTCCTAGACCAAGGCAAATAGGTACAGTGTTTGCAGGAGTTGAGGTCACACATATGCATTTGTGCCTGGGGATAGATGTTTGCCACAGCTGACTTTCTTCATAGGAGCTTTGTCAGTCATTAACATGACTAGGCCACAACTTCTTTGCCAGCTCTTCTGTTGCACAGGTAGCAGCAATATTTTTGGTGAGGATAAAACCGAAAACTTTATTCTTACCTGAGGATCTGGCATTGGAGAGTGGCAACCACATGAGTCAAGCACCAAGTTAGGTAAAATTCTAAATTCCACTCTACTATATGGTTTCCCAGCAATGATCCACCTAAGTTACTATGAGCTTCAATGGAGCGAGTACTTGAAAAAGACCGTCTTCATCTCATCCTAATCCAGGTGAGGACACAAGAATGCAGTTGCTGTGAATATAGTAATTGGTTACTCCCTTTCCCATGCAGTCTTGGCTCCTACTCTATATAGATTTTCAGCTGTTTTTATTGTTGAATCACTTTCCTTTTTTAACAGTATGAGATTGGCTGCGTGATGATCCTAAAGGCTCAGCCTCCTTCTTAGACTCACTCCCCACTGCCTGGGAGTCTCCAAAGTGATTCCACTTCCAATTTCATTGCTATTTCTGAGGAAATTCCAGGCATGATAAGTCAAATGAGAAATTTGATTTGAGAACAGGGAGTAGAGGAGCCTCTTAAATTACATTTTATGGTCTGATTGTAACCTTGAAGAGTATTATACAGCTTGGGGGCAAAAGGAGCTGACCGTTATCTCTTTTCATACTTGATGAGGTCTCTGGCTAAGGTTTCCAGGAATTACACCTCCAAAGCTAGTGCTGCATGCTCTTATAATGGAGCAGAGGTACTTGTGTTTGGGACTTAATACTCAGTGCAAACTATTGACTCACTTTAGGACCATTGTGGACATTGTTCTTGGTAGAGACAGGGATTCTCAGCTGTCAAATTGGGATAAGTGGGATTTTAATTTTATTCAGTAGGGTACCATTCATTGCCATGTAAGCTCCTAGGGGCAAAAAATGAGTCTTGTTTTTACATAGCTATGGACTACCACAATAAGTCACATAAAGATATTCACATATTTATTATTTTTCTAACATGTTAAAGAGTTACCTATGATACCCAGCTAAAAAAATGCTGAAAGATTGATAGTATCTTTTCCTTGGAAATAGGTTGAATTTTTAAAAATCTGTCTATTTCCACATGTATATGTGAAAACAAAAATTAACATCTTTCATTTTGCTTTTGTTTACTTGCAAATTGCATTCTCAGCTGGGCATGGTGATCATGCCTGTAAACCAAGCACTTTGGGAGGCTGAGGTGGAATGATGGCTTGAGGCCAACAGTGGGAGACCAGGCTGGGCAACATAGCAAGACTCTTTCTCTACAAAAATTAAAAATATTAGCCAGTGATGGTGGTACATGCCTATAGTCTTAGCTACTCTGGAGGCTGAGGCCATAGGATCACTAAAGCCCAGGAGCTGAAGGCTTCAGTGAGCTATGATCGTGCCACTTGCACTTGAGCCTGGGTGACAGAGCAAGAATGTGTCTCTACCAAAAGAAAACAAAACAAAACGAAACAAAAAAGCTCTATATTCTCGTAGGTTTTGGTTCTTGTTCTACAGTGTGAGGTTCATTGAGTTTTCTGGTGGTTGATCTTATGTGCTTGTATTTGCTCAGAAAATAAAAACTACAAAATGTAACTGTCATTATTTGTGTAAAATTTAAATAAAGCAACAATCCATATTCACAGTTATTGAAATATTGTATATTGAACCAGTGTTAGCAATCCAGTATTGGCAACATTCTACTTTATTTATTTATAAGTTTTTGCAAATCAGTATAGTGAATAGAAATGCATGAAATTACAATACTTGGAGAACTTTTTATAATAGGGAAAGAAGCTATTATAAAAATGACAGAGGTGAGGATTTGTTCATGTATTACATGAAAATATTAATTTAATTGGTTTCCTTTAAAACTTTTGTATAAATGGCAGTGATAGTTATAGAACTAGGAAAGATAGTTCATGCTTAAAGAGATCTGGCCTTCTCTTTTGTTAATGAATGACTTTAAAGTTGAAATTTGCATTAAGAAAATTAATGTGATAATTTTCAAAGTACCCATTAGTCTAACACTTTTAGGATAACAAAACTAAATTCTTACGAAGTTGACACATGTGGAAGAACAGTGGTAGATATTAGGAAAAAAGTAATCTGATCACAATAAAAATATGCTTTTGCTCGAAAATCTGTCAAGATGAATTCCAAGTACTTCAAAAAATGCATGTTAAATATGCTTTACTACAGTTTTGAAATAGATTAAAATTATATGCAAATTAATGCAAATCATGTGGCTTCAAGATTAAGTTTTGAAGTGCTATCTTCGTTCCCTGGAGTAAATGGCTGCTGAATGAATAGATGCATAAATATCTGACTGGATGGCTGGCTGAATGAATGAATCAGTTTTTTACTTGGAAAGCTGTTCCATTCTATTCTTTGCCAGAAGCCCAATTTTATGATCTTATTCAAAATAGAATCTGGGAGGTGGGTGGTTATAACTGAAAGATTAGCCTAATCAATCCAGTTCAACCCAGGGGACACCATCTGCCTGTGGTCCAGTGTAGAATCCCTAAACTGTGGTGCATCTGATCCCCTGAGGAAGAATGCCATTTCCTCAGCACTCATTCATTGAACAGGTATCTACTGAGCACCTACTGGTAGCTGTACATTGTTTTTGATGCATCACAATTGACCTCTAAGCAGTAGTTGCTGTTATTTTTGCTATCCATTCTTTCTTGAAATTTCCTCTTCTCTTGAATTCTGCCATATTTCATTTTCTTCCCTTTCCTTCTACTTCTGTAAAATTTGCTTCCTTTCAATCTACTTTTCTGACCTTGTTCTGGGAGTTCCCTGAGGCTCAGTTTTTGCCCTGTATTCTTTCTCTGCTCCAGTGATTCTCAACCCTGGCTATGATCGCAACCTCTGGGGTGAGGCCCCAAGCATAGTCAAATATTAAAAGCTCCATAAGTAATTCTGATGCCTAGCTAGACTTGAGAGGCATTTTTATACCATAGTCCAGGGAATTGTTCATGTCTGAAAACTTCACTTATGTCTCTGCTGATTAGTGTCATGCCACTATCTCCTTTCACTTAAGTGCCTGCTGTATACCCTTGCCTAACCATGAAAATATTTCCATTTAGAAATATCATTTCCCTGGTTTATCTCCAAAATATCTTTACATCCTTGTTTTTAATTTATTCTTTAATTCTAATCTGAGGAATATTAATCTTTGATCTTTCTTTATTTCTTGATTCAATCTCTTGCATAGTATGACCAAATTAATACTAGCCTCATCAAAGAGTTAGCCACTCGTTTGCCCCAAATTCTGTTGGCTCTACATTGCCTGCAGGGTCAAATTAAAAATTGTTATCATGGAATATAAAACTTTAAAATCTAGACCCACAGATCAGCTTCCTCACAGAACATCTGCTTGAGACTTCTGTATAATATAAGGGCCTGTGCCTTTCAGCCTTCTGCATGAAGCTTTTCCTGACTTCAAGATCCATGGTCACCTGTTCCTTCTGACTCATATGGATAGTGCTATAAGATGTGTTGAATCCTATAACTGCTTTATTGAAGCTTGGCCACGACCTATAAGACAAAATCCTGACAGATCTTGCTCTGAAACATATCTGTGAATATGTACTTATTTTGAGAAATGAGCTATATGATATAGCAGCAATGTAAGGAATATTAAAAGTGGACATAGCCTGTTGTAAATTTTGTAAGTTCATAGTTAATCAACATTTACTGAATGACTTATGTGCTAGGAATGTGTTTATTCTTACTGTCTTATTTTTGTCTTCATGTAAAGTGGTATTACCCCAATTTTACATGAGAAGATTGAGGCCTAGCAACTTGAATCAGCTTTCTTCAATTTTAGGCATCACTGGGATTCCACTTTGATTTTCAAAATTCAAATCTTGTAACTTTGTCTCCTTAATTCAGTAAGCTCTTAGGGGAGAGGGCATTTTCTTTCCATCAAACACAATGAACATAAAAGGTAGCCATTGATATGTTAGTAAATGGAGTGAGAGAAGGATCACAGGATGATAGGGTTGGGCTTGTTGTAGCCACCTAAATCTCAGGTTGAATTGTAATCCCCAGTGTTGGGGGAGGGAGCTGGTAGGTTGTGATTGGATCAGAGGGTTGGATTTCCCCCTTGCTATTCTAGTGATAGTGAGTGAGTTCTCCCAAGATCTGGTTGTTTAAAAATGTGTAGCACTTCCCCCTTAGTGTTCTCTCTCTCCTGCCTCCATGTGAAGAAGTGTTTGCTTCCTTTTCATCTTTCCGCCATGATTGTAAGTTTCCTGAAGCCTTCCAAGCCATGCCAGCTGTGTAGCCTTTGGAACTGTAAGTCAGCTAAATCTTTTTTCTTTATGAATTACCTGGTCCCATGTAGTTCTTTATAGCAATGTGAGAAAGAACTAATATGTAGGGTAACTGGATTTACCAGATTCCTCTCCAAAAGTCCTTCTAGATTTGGTCCCAAGCAGAAGGTCTACCATCAGCCAAAAATCAGCTTTCAGTGTTGGATGGCTGTTAGAGTTGTTTAAGTAATACCTTGCTTATAGGGCTGATGCTGAAAATATTCTAAAATTATTTGTGCTATTTATATTAAGATCCCCTCAGTAATTCATTTGATGTGATCTTATAATTGTGGGAGAGGAGAAATGAGGAAAATTAGAATAATGTTTGTATAGTGAAGAAGATTAATGTATGGCTGCCTGGCATATACATTTTCTAAGAAACTATTTTAATGAACTGGAATTTGAAACCTGCCATTGTTACTTGAAGATTCAGACTAAGAAATGTTAGTAGACCATGCAGACCAAGTTTGTTTCCTTCAAAGGGAGAGAAGACTAGGAAACTCTCTGTTCTCTCTGATTACTGTCTCTGAAATTGGAATGATACAAGGTCCTAGGATAGCAGTTGTCCAGCTTGGAGGAAATTTCTGTTCCAGTGTTTGGGGCAAAGAAGACCATGGGTACTCTTTAGTTAGAAGGGAATTTAGCCCAAGGGAGGAGAACACTTATTTGGAAGATCGTTGTCCCATTAGGTCTCTGATATATGTGTAAAGCACATTTTCTGATTTAGATTTGATGAGCAAATGTGCATTAGAATAAATTAATCCCAACTATCAGTGCTGGAATGTACCTATTATACTATAAAATGATGTCTCCATTTATTATATAAATAACTGAATAAATTGAATGCTTATGTTTATAGTTTTATTAATTGAATAAATAATGGGTTTCAGCTATAAAAGTATATTCTGTTGTCTGAACTCTTCTTTATTTCTGAAGTTTAGCCTAACAGCTTTCTTTTCTTAGATAGTACGTTATTTAAAGTTTTTTGCTTGAACTTTTCTATGAATAGAAAAATTAGGAATAGGAAGCTGAACTTCAAAGGGAAATGTAATTTTACTCTTTTAGCTGTATTGCTGAGATCAGAAGCATTTGAGAGATGACCTAGGTGGCCATTACAAGTAATTGGAAAAGAAGTACAATTTCTTATTACTGCATGTAAAAATGAGGACAATATTCTTTAAATATCACGTTTATATGAAAACTTGCAGAAACTCAATCCACATGTCTTAATTAGAAGCCGCCATAAAGACATTTCATTGTTTTAATAACTTACATTCAGAAGTAAAACTGCTGTTACTTAAGCACTGCTTAGCAAAAACATTAAAATCAAGTCTGGGGAAAAAGTAGAAGATGGTAATGTTTTGAATATACATAAAAAGTGAGTTTGATTACAATTAGAGAGAAACAGAATCTTTTCCACTCCCAAACCAGATCTATTGAATTTACTTGGTTCATTTTTGTATATATTTGGCATCTAAAGAATGAGTTGCCTTTTAGACAAAACCTTTCTCATTGTAGTGGTTTATTTTGTATTAATAGTTCCTACTTTGCACTAATAGGATATGCTTATTTGAAAGGGAACTATTCCACTCAACAGGAATGTATGAGTTTTTTTTTAATAGAAGCGTCTAGATATTTTCTCTACAATGTAAATGAATTACTGAACAAGGCTTGTGACAGTGGGTATGTGACTCCTCAGTATATGTAGACGCTAACTTGGAGGGCCACAAGTAGATTGTCCAGTTATTTTATTCACCTTAAAAAATAGGTACCGTATTCTGGACTATCTGTATGATTTTTTTGAAGTGTACTCTCTCAAGATTTTAGCATCTATGCTTTCGTTTCTGTTTAAAATAATTTTATAGTA
Organism: Cebus imitator; assembly: GCF_001604975.1. Taxonomy (NCBI): domain Eukaryota; kingdom Metazoa; phylum Chordata; class Mammalia; order Primates; family Cebidae; genus Cebus; species Cebus imitator. The sequence goes on from NW_016107416.1 coordinate 4,448,010, forward strand.
GTTGATTTTTTTCAATATGCACAAGCATTAAATAATCATTGAAATACAGAAAAGTGAGGGAACATTGAATCATCGCATGGTGCATACCTTCTTGGTGTGTACATATTCATGTTTAAGCCACTGAACTTCACACTGGAAGAGGGTGCACATGCCACACTGAAAGAACAGCTGAATAAAAAAGCAAAAGCTATTCCCATACTTGGGATCAGTTGTGCAGAAGGAAGTGCAGTTGGTTTAAGAGAAGACTGGTGTGGGGGATGAGGTGAGCAGAATCTGCAAAAGTCAGTAGATCCTTGCTTGTGAAGGGTACACTGGGCTTGAGTAGTAAGGAACCGCTTAAGGTCTGAGACAGGGCTGTGGCAGAAGCATAGCTCCATCTGGAAGCTGTGTGAGTTTTTCTCCTCCTCAGTGTAGTAGTGCATTTCTAACTCAATGATACTGATAGGTATCAGTTGTCCTAAAGAGTAAAAAAACCGATAGATATTAGTTGTCTTAAAAAGTAAAAAAACAACTGCAGTTGTAACTTATATAGCACAGTATGCTGCGCACTATAAAGAGAAAATGAATGCCTGGTCCGTGTCATGAAAGAACAAATGTGCTTTGAAACTGAAGCTGTCCAGATGTAAGGTAGCATTGTTACTGTAGTAAAAGAAAAACCATTGTTCTAAGTAGGCAGTTAAACATGCAGAAGAAGATTTATAACACTGAAAATACCCTGAAACTCTAGTGTTACCTAACAATGATTTCATTTACTGTGAAAAATGGTGAATGCAAATTGCATGCCTTATTAGTGTTTCATCATCAGCAATTTCATCTTGCACAAATGGACACACTATAGATAAATCTTGGAGTCCAAGTATTCGGTATTTAAAGTGCTTGTCAGTATTCACTGGCATCTTTGAATGTCCTCTATAGGTGGAGAAACTTTAGATAACCCTGTGCTTTTCTCACACAGTTGAAAAAAGGTAAAGAGATATTAAAGAGTAGCCCCGTGTTACTTGACGGTTACAGCAGCAGAGCCAGAACACGTTGTAAAGACTCTGCTTCCCAGACCAATATTGGTGGTGGTTTAATTTAACTCAGATATCCCTTGACTCATGCCCCTTCTGACTGAAACCCTTTGATATGGTTTGGCTGTGTCCCCACTCAATTCTAATCTTGAATTGTAGCTCCCACAATTCCTACCCATTTCCTGGAAGGTACCCAGTAGGAGGTCATCAAATCATGGGGTGATTCTTTCCTGCACTACTCTTCTGATAGTGAATAAGTCTCAGGAGATCTGATGGCTTTCTAAAGGGGAGTTGGCCTGCACAGGTTCTTTCTTGTCTATCACCATGTAAGACATGCTTTTTGCCTTCCACCTTGATTGTGAGGCCTCCACAGCCACGTGGAACTGTGAGTCCATTAAACGTTTTTCTTTATAAACACCCAGCCTCGGGTATGTCTTTATTAGCAGCATGAGAACTGACTAGTACACCTTTTCAGTGTCTTACCATTTGCTTGAAATAAAGTCCATGGCCTTTAACATGACCCACAAGCCCTGAGTGTCCTGGCCCCACCTACATCTCCAAATTCATCCTTGCTCTTCGTCCCCTGTTTCCATGTCCCTATTGCAGAAGCTTGCTTTCACTTCTTCTGGCCCAACAAACTCCCATGGCAGGAATGTTGAAAGTACTTCAACCTGGTCCCCATTCTTCACCTGGGATGACAACTTTTTGCTCTCATATGCAGTAATTTTTTTTTAAGGAGCTACATCAGCATTTCTTGACCTTTCAAAGTAAATCACTGCTCTCTGCACTTACAATTTATAACATTTTTTTCCTTTGTGGTATCTTTGATTGTGTATATATATTCATTTGTGAGTATTTTCTTTATGTGTTTCCTCAGCCGGTCTGGTATCTTCATGAACAAATGTGCCAGTTTTGTTCCTTGCTGTACACATATCACCCAGCACAGAATACTGGCTCAATACATAAATACATACTTGTGTTTGGATGGAGGAGGAAGTAATAAGCGTATGATTCTGATAATCACTGGAAATAGAAGTAATTCTTCAATTTTACATAATTGAAGAATTGAAACAAATGTCTGCCAAAACAAGTTAGAATCCTGTAGAGGAGCTACATTATAATGGTATTGAGCAAAATATCTTTAGGTGAATGTAGTATTATATATATCTGGGCATTGCAAAAATATGAGCAGTAATACATTTTAAAATAATAAAATTTTTGGAGAAACATGTATATGTTTTTAGTTATCCTTGCTAGGAGATCAAAACTACTGATTAAGAGGAATACATTTCCACAATGGGAGAGGCATTTTGAGAATTAATAGACTGTAGCTGGCAAAACGAAAATAGGAAATGAGTTGAGGAAAGGGAGAGGAAATTTCTCCTACCCCTTTTCTCCCACAGTTCAGAAACAGAGAGTTTATTAAACTAAAAGTGATCAAATCACTTTTACTGTGTCAGCGATGGTCTGAAAAAGGCACCTGCATTTCGTGAATTGATGAGTAATTGTTTGCAGTCCTAATTCTAAGCACCCTGTTGATTGCAGTAGTTTGATGTGGTTGGAAAAGCACTAGGTTTAGAGCTAGAACACCTGGATTTGAGTCTTAGTGTCACCACTTACCTTGTTCATTATACCTGGGATAAGTCACTTAACCTCTCTGAGGGTGATTTTGTTTATGAAATGGTAACCTGCACCATTCTTGCATGTATCAAATCAGATAATTACAGGAAAGCTCTTGGAGAACTGCATGCATTGCTAAAATGAGCTCTTTGGAGTCATGTATTTATTTGTCTCTGAGTAATGCACTTTGTGCAGATGAGGAGCTACACCCAGTCCCCTAATCTGGACAAGCTTGCTTTCCACTGGGTAGATGAGATGCATGGTAAGACGTATGTTTTGGGAATTTATAGAAGTTGGTATGTTGACTCCTGACTGAGACATCACTGAGCATTTTTGGGAAGAAATAGCATTTAACCTGGACCTTGAAACATGAGTATGGTTTCTCTCTGACATTCCATTTCTTATTCTCTTGATCTCTCCCTGCCACTCTTTACCTCTCCTCTCTTCTCTTACCTACCTTTTCCTGACTTTATCCCTGCTGTGTTTGCCACTCCCTTCCCCAAACTTGTATTGGAAAAGCAGTTTGATGGTTGGAAAGGAAGGTTTATTGATCTAAGATAAGAGCACCAAGTTCAGTTTTGAAATAAAGTACAGATGGTCCCCAACTTAAAATGGTTCGACTTGAGATTTTTTGACTTATGATGGTGTGAAAGCAATACGTATTCAGTAGAAACTGTACTTCCAATTTTGAATTTTCATCTTTCCCCAGGCTGGCAATATGTGGCATGATATTCATACATGAATTGTTCAGGACTTCATTATAAAACACGCTTTGTGTTAGATAGTTTTGTCCAACTGCAGGCCTATGTAAGTGTTTTGGGCACATCTAGGCTAGGCCAAGCTATGGTGTATTCTGTGTTAGGTGTAGTAAATACATTTTGACTTAAGATAGATTTATCAAGACAGTAAGTCAAGTAGCATCTGTACTCCATTTATTAACCCATTTAAAAAAATTGTTAAAAACTATCAAACTATGAATATGAAGTGAAAGATACATGTCTCAATGTAGTCTGAAATTAGCTTTTAACATGAATTAAGTTTTAGGTTTCAGCTTCACCAGCAACTTTATATGATTTTCTTCGATTGATTCAAAAGTGTAGTCTTGCGCTTGTGTGGGATAATTAAGTGTATTGATACTATTGCATTATCAAGGGAGATAAAGTACATGGGCTCATTTTATAATTTTTAGAGTAGAATATTTTTATATCTCAGAAATAAAAATTTTACATCTCTGCAAGTAAATCAGAAATATAATTAGATGCATAAATTTATAAACATACAAAATAGGTAAAATGATTATATGTATTTCTAAAAATACCTTTAAATTGGTTGGGCTTGGTGGCTCACACTTGTAATCCTGGCACTTTGGGAGTCCAAGGTGGGTGAATTGCTGGAGCTCAGGAGTTTGACACCACCCTGGACAACATGGTGAAACCCCGTCTCTACTAGAAATACAAAAATTAGCTGGGTGTGATGGCACATGCCTATAATCCCAGCTACTCAGGAGGCTGAGGCAGAAGAATTGCCTGAACCTGGGAAGCGGAGGTTGCAGTGAGTTGAGATGGTGCCATTGCATTCCAGCATGGGTGACAGAGCAAGACTCCATCTCAGAAGATAATAATAAAAACTTTCAATTATACTATAGAGAAAAATAATCATATAGGTATGGATAAGTGAATATGTGTGTGAGTGTGTGTGTATACTTGCTTGTATGAAGAAGATAGGAAGAAAATACAGCAGGAGACTGTTATTTCTGAGAGGTAGGATTGTGGTTGACTTTTTTCCTTTATGATTGTTTTTATTTTAGAGATTTTCCACAGTGATCATGTATTTTATTATAAAAGTGTTATAAAAATGAGTTTTTACAGGTTACATAAAACTAGAAAACTTAAAAATGCAAAAACATTGTCTTTTGAAATATAAGACCTCTACAGAAACAGTATCCCTCCTGTTTAAAAAAATCACACTTTTGATACCCAATGAGATGTTTCACCTTCAGTAACATGAGGCATTTAATTAACATCCAGTGGTGTATGATTGGACCCCCTGATGTGTCATACTTCACATGAATTATTATCTTGCAATGTACATTCTAGTAATAACAATGATGTTATCTAGCAAGTTTTCATAATTACTAACACTGTATAAAAATCTTAGCTTTTCCTCTTTATCATTTAGATAGTATGTTGTTTAAAGTATACCTTTTACAAGAGGCTTCATCTTCTAAAAATCTAGGGACATGTTAGAGATTAATGCATTCAGTTTTTCATTTTTTAATAATTTAGTTTGATTTCATTGACTTAAAGGATCCAAGATTTTAAGTATTTAGATTTTATTCTATTAAAAAAAATAAAAGTTCCTTTTTTTTTTTTTAAGTTTATTTGAGATGAAGTCTTACTCTGTTGTCCAGGCTGGAATGGAGTGGCATGATTTTGGCTCACTGCAGCCTTCTCCTCCCAGGTTCAAGTGATTCTCTTGCCTCAGCTTCCAGAATAGCTGGGATAAAGGCATGTGTCACCACACCTGGACTGGTCTTTCTTAAAGAGGGCTTTCCCCGAGTGTATACATGCAGCCTTGTAAGTTGATGAATTTGATTCTCAGTAAGTTTGTAAAGAGGCCCTGGACGGATCCAAGATGGCCAATTAGGAGCAGCTCAGGATTGAAGCTCCCAGTGAAAGTGAGGAGGGTGAGTGGACGTGGCATTTCCAGATGGATTTTTATTGCCCACAGACCAGAAGATTCCCAGGCAGAGGAGCCCCACAGGTCACCAGTGCGGATGTGTTGGCTGGCACGGCTGTTTTGCTGGCGCCCTGGCGTGGCAGTTCTCCATACAAAATACATGGGTCCAGACGCCATTTTAGCTGGCAATTGGAGCACCTGGGAGACAGAGTCACCCATTCAACTGATAAAAAAAGGGACTGAAACAGGGATCCAGGCCAGGAGATTCCCGGGCAAAAAGGCGCCACGAATCTCAGCGCAGCTCTTTCAGGTCACTGCACGGGAAATCACACAGATCCTGGTGCCTTTTTTTTTTTTTTTTTTTTTTTTTTTTTTTTTTTTTTTTTTTTTTTTTTTTTTTTTTTTTTTTTGAGACGGAGTTTCACTCTTATTACCCAGGCTGGAGTGCAATGGTGGATCTTGGCTCACCGCAACCTCCGCCTCCTGGGTTCAGGCAATTCTCCTGCCTCAGCCTCCTGAGTAGCTGAGATTACAGGCATGCGCCACCATGCCCAGCTAATTTTTTGTAGTTTCAGTAGAGACGGGGTTTCACCATGTTGACCAGTGCCTTTTCAATAGGTGACTAGAACACCTGGGAGACAGAGTTGACCATTCAACTAAAGAAAAAAAAAGAAAAAAAAAAGGGCTCTGAGGCAGGGAGCCAGGTGATCAGGCTCAGCTGGTCCCACCCCCACAAAAAAAAAAACAGCAATCGGAAATGCTCTGGATTGGCAGTTTCACAGCAAGCATAGCTGAACGCAGGATGGTCCAGCTCTGTGGGGGAGGGGTGTCCACCATTACCGAGGCAGTCCATCACTGAGGAGGTAGCTTGCCATTGCTGAGGCAGCCTGCCACTGCCGAGGCAGCATGCCATTACAAGAAAAGTCTGCCGTTATAGAGGTGGGCCACCATTGCCGAGGCAGTTCTAACTATACCCGTATAAACAGGACTGCAGGGAGGTTCACATGGCAGCTGCGCGGAGCCCACAGCAGCTCAGCAAAGCCTCTGCAGGCAGACAGTGACTAGGCTACCTCCTCACAGGGCAGGACAGCCCTGAAAAAATGCAGCAGCACAACAGAAACTCACAAATAAAGCCCTAAATCCCCGGGACAGAGCACCTGGGGAAAAAAAGGGGTTTATGAGTTCTGCTGCAGCAGACTTAAACGTCCCTGCCCGGCAGCTCTGAATGAACAATGGAGCTCACAGCTCAGCACTTGAGCTCCTATAAAGGACAACCTATCTCCTCAAGCAGCTCCCTGACCCCCGTATATCCAAAGAGTCACCTCATAAAGGAGAGCTCAGACTGATATCTGGTGGGTATCCTTCTGGGACAAAGATAGCAGAAGAAGAAACTGGCAGGAACCTTTACAGTTCTGCAGCCACTGCAGGTGATCCCCAGGCAAGCAGGGCTTGGAGTGGACCTCATCAGTCCTATAGCAGAGGGGCCTGACTCTTAGAAGGAAAACTAGGAAACAGAAAGAAATAACTTCATCATCAACAAACTGGACGTCCAGTCAGAGACCCAATCTGAAAGTCAACAACTACAAAGATGACAGATGGCTAAATCCACAAAGATGGGAAGAACCAGCACCAAAAGGATGAAAACACCTGAAACCCAAATGCCTCGCCTCCTACAAGGGATTACAACTCCTCACCAGCAAGGGAACAAGGCTGGATGGAGAATGAGTCTGATGAATTGACAGAATCAGGCTTCAGAAGGTGGGCAATAAGAAAGTTCTGTGAAGAACATGTTCTAACCCAATGCAAAGAAACTAAGAACCTTGAAAAAAGATTTGACGAAATGCTAATGAGAATAAGCAACTTAGAGGGGAATATAAGTGAATTGATGGAGCTGAAAAACAGAACACGAGAACTTCGCAAAGCATAAAAAAGTTTCAACAGCCAAATTGACCAAGCAGAAGAAAGGATATCAGGGTGGAAGATCAACACAATGAAATAAAATGAGAAGGCAAGATTAGAGAAAAAAGGATAAAAAGAAATGAACAAAGTCTACAAGAAATATGGGACTGTGAGAAGACCTAATCTACGTTTGCTAGGTGTACCTGATATGACAGAGAGAATGAATCCAAGCTGGAAAATAATCTTCAGATGTTATTCAGGAAATTTTCCCCAACCTAGCAAGGCAGGCCAATATTCAAGTCCAGGAAATACAGAGAACACCACAGAGATATTCCTCAAGAGGAGCAACCCCAAGGCACATAATCATCAGATTCACCAGGGTTGAAATGAAGGAGAAAATGCTAAGGGCAGCCAGAGAAAAAGGTCAGGTTACCCACAAAGGGAAGCCCATCAGACTCACAGCAGATCTCTTCAGAAACCCTACAAGCCAGAAGAAAGTGGGGGCCAATATTCAACATCCTTAAAAACAAGAAGTCCTGACCTGGAGTTTCATATCCAGCCAAACTAAGCTTCATAAGTGAAGGAAAAATAAAATCCTTTACGAACAAGCAAGTACTCAGAGGTTTCATCACCACCAGGCCTGCTTTATAAGAGCTCCTGAATGAGGCACTAAACATAGAAAGGAACAACCAGTACCAGCCACCCCAAAAACATACCAATAGGTAAAGAGCATCAACACAGTGAAGAAACTGCATCAGCTAACGGGCAAAACAGCCAGCTAGTTTCAAAATGGCAGTATCAAATTCACACATAACAATATTAACCCTAAATGTAAATGGGCTAAATATCCTAATCAAAAGACACAGACTGACAAATTGGATAAAAAACCAAAGCCCATCAGTGTGCGGTATCCAGGAAACCAATATCACATGCAAAGATACACAAAGTCTCACAATAAAGGGACCAGGAAGATTTGCCAAACAAATGGCAAGCAAAAAAAGCAGGAGTTGCAGTTCTCGTATCTGATAAAATAGACTTTAAACCAACAAAGATTAAAAGAGACAAAGAAGGACATTACATAACGGTAAAAGGATCAATGCAACAAGAAGAGCTAATGATCATAAATATATACTCACCCAATACAGGAGCACCCAGATACATAAGGCAAGTTCTTAATGACTTACAAAGAGACTTAGACTCCCACACAATAATAGTGGGAGACTTTAACACCCATTGTCAATATTAGACAGATCAACCAGACAGAAAATTAACAAGGATATTCAGGACTTGAACTCAGACCTGGACCAAGCAAACCTAATAGACATTTACAGAACTCTCCACCCCAAATCCACAGAATATACATTCTTCTCAGCACCACATCACACCTACTCTAAAATTGACCACAGAATTGGAAGTAAATCACTCCTCAGCAAATGCAAAAGAATGGAAATCATAACAAACAGTCTCTCAGACTACAGGGCAATCAAGTTAGAACCCAAAATTGAGAAACTAGCTCAGAACCACACAGCTTCATGGAAACTGAACAACTGGCTCTTGACTGTTGACTGGATAAACAATGAAATGCAGGCAGAAATAAAGATGTTCTTCTAAACCAACGAGAACGAAGACACAATGTACCAGAATCTCTGGGACACATTTAAAGCAGTGTCTAGAGGAAAATATATAGCAATAAATGCCCACATAAGAAGCAAGGAAAGATCTAAAATCGACACCCTATCATCAAAATGGAAAGAGCTACAGGAGCAAGATCAAAAAAACCCAAAAGCTAGCAGAAGACAAGAAATAACTAAGATCAGAGCAGAAATGAAGTAGATAGAGACACAAAAAAACCCTTCAAAAAATCAATAAATCAAGGAGCTGGTTTTTTTTTTAAATATCAACAAAATAGACTGCTAGCCAGATTAATAAAAAAGAAAAGAGAGAATAATCAAATAGATGCAATAAAAAATGATAAAGGGTATATATGTCACCACAGATTCCACTGAAATGTAAACCATCATCAGAAATTATTACAAACAACTCTATGCACATAAAGTAGTAAACCTGGAAGAAATAGATAAATTCCGGGACACTTGCCACCTCCCAAGCCTAAACCAGGAAGAAGTCAAAACCCTGAATAGACCAATAACAAGGTCTGAAGTTGAGGCAGCAATTAAGAGCCTACCACTCAAAAAAAGCCCAGGTCCAGACGGGTTCACCGCCAAATTCTACCAGACATACAAAGAGGAGCTGGTACCATTCCTTCTGAAACTATTCCAAGCAATCCAAAAAGAGGCAATCCTTCCCAAATCATTTTATGAGACCAACATCATCATGATACCAAACCCGGCAGAGACTCAGCAAGAAAAGAAAACTTCAGGCCAATATCCATGATGAACATAGATGCAAAAATGTTCAATAAAATACTGGCAAACCGCTTGCAACAGCACATCAAAAAGCTTATCCACCATGATCAAGTAGGCTTCATTCCAGGGATGCAAGGCTGGTTCAACATATGTAAGTCTATAAACGTAATTCACCACATAAACAGAACCAAAGACAAAAACCACATGATTATCTCAATTGATGCAGAGAAGGCCTTTGACAAAATTCAACAGTCCTTTATGCTAAAAACCCTCAATAAACTAGGTATTGACGGAACATATCTCAAAATAATAAAAGCTATTTATGACAAACCAACAGCCAATATCATACTGAATGGGCAAAAACTGGAAGCATTCTCTTTGATATCCAGCACTAGACAAGGATGCCCTCTCTAATGACTCCTATTCAATATGGTATTGGAAGTTCTAGCCAGGGCAATCAGGCAAGAAAAAGAAATAAAGAATATTCAAATAGGAAAGGAAGAAGTCAGATTGTCTCTATTTGCAGACGACATGATTGTATATCTAGAAGACCCCATTGTCTCAGCCCAAAATCTCCTGAAACTGATAAGCAACTTCAGCAAAGTCTCAGGATACAAAATCAGTGTGCAAAAATCACAAGTTTTCCTGTACACCAAAAAGAAACAAGGAGTCAAATCATGAGCAAACTCCCATTCACGATTGCTACAAAGAGAATAAAATATCTAGGAATACAACTAACAAAGTATGTAAAGGATCTCTTTAAGGAGAACTACAAACCACTGCTGATGGAAATAAGAGAGGATACAACCAAATGGAGAAACATTCCATGCTAATGGTTAGGAAGAATCAATATTGTGAAAGTATAGCCATACTGCCCAAAGTAATTTATAGATTCAGTGCTATCCCCATCAAACTACCATTGACCTTCTTCACAGAACTGGAAAAAAACACCTTAAATTTCATATGGAACCAAAAAAGAGCCCACATAGCCAATACAATCCTAAGCAAAAAAGAGCAAAGCTGGAGGCATCACATTACCTGACTTCAAACTATACTACAAGGCTAAAGTAATCAAAACAGCATAGTACTGGTACAAAAACAGAGGTATAGACCAATGGTACAGAACAGAGGCCTCAAAAATAATGCCACACACCTACAACCATCTGATCTTTGACAAACCTGACAAAACAAGCAATGGGGAAAGGATTTTCTGTTTAATAAATGGTGTAGGGAAAACTGGCTAACCATGTGCAATAAGCTGAAACTGGACCCATTCCTTACACCTTATACAAAAATTAACTCCAGATGGATTAAGTATTTAAACATAAGACCTAACACCATAAAAACCCTAGAAGAAAACATAGGCTAATTAAACTTAAGAGCTTCTTCACAGCAAAAGAAACAATCATCAGAGTGAACCAGCAACCAACAGAATGGGAAAAAAATTTTTGTAATCTACCCATCTGACAAAGGACTAATATGCAGAATCTACAAAGAGCTAAAACGTATTTATAAGAAGAAAAAAACAACCCCATCTAAAAGTGAGCAATGGATATGAACAGGCACTTTTCAAAAGAAGACATTTATGCGGCCAACAAACATGAAAAAATGCTAATCATCACTGATCATTGGAGAAATGCAAATCAAAACCACATTGAGATACCATCTCATGCCAGTTAGAATGCAATCATTAAAAAATCTGGAGACAACAGATGCTGGAGAGGATGTGGAGAAATAGGAATGCTTTTATACTCTTGGTGGGAGTGTAAATTAGTGAAACCATTGTGGAAGACAGTGTGGTGATTCCTCAAGGATCTAGAAATAGAAATTCCATTTGACCCAGCAATCCCATTACTAGGTATATACCCAATGGATTATTAATTGTTCTATTATTAAGATGCAGGCACACGTATATTCACTGTGGAACTGTTTAAAATAGCAGAGACCTGGAACCAACCCAAATGCCCATCAAGGATAGACTGGATAAAGAAAATGTGACACATACACACCATGGAATACTATGCAGACATAAAAAAGAATGAGTTCACATGTTTTGCAGGGACATGGATGAATCTGGAAACCATTATTCTCAGCAAACTGACACAAGAGCAGAAAACCAAACACCACATGTTCTCACTTATAAGTAGGTGTTGAAAAATGAGAACACATGGATACAGGGAGGGGAACGTCACACACGGGTCTGTTGCAGGGTGGGGGGTAGGGGAGCAATAGCACAGTGTGGGGAGGTTGGGAGGGATAACATTAGGAGAAATACCTAATATAGTAAATGGGGTGATGGAGGCAGCAAACCACCGTGGCATGTGTATACCTGTGTAACAGTCCTGCACAATCTGCACATGTACTCCAGAACTTAAAGTATTAAAAGCTAAAGCAAAACTACCAGGTGTTAGAAAAAATAGAGCACATGTACAAGAACAAAGCAAAAAACTCCTGTTCCTCTAAGAGTGTGCCTTACTTTTCCTTTTAACTTTACTCATTTGCAAAGCAGGAAAATGCCACTCTTGTGTCTTGTTGAGTTACAAATCCAACAAGTAGCACTTTATGGTGGTGTGTTACTGTCAGTGCCTGTTTCTGGTCACTTTAATATATTGCTGTTTAACTGATTTTAGTTTTGAAGATGCAGGTCTTTAACATGTACAGATTTTTATAAGCTCACTGGAATACCAGCTTGCTTTTGTTTTGTGATGAGGGCACATTTTCTGTGGTTTATTTTTCCCAATTTCAGGTGAAAATAATATTCTCTTTTCCTCTTCTATGGAGAAGATGGCAGTTTCCTCAGTTAAACTTAAGATCTTGGTCTTTTTAAATACGCTATTGTATAAAATACAAATTATCAAAATTGTATCACAGTAATAATTAGCTAAGGTTTTTGTTGGGGTTTTTTGTTTGGTGTCAACACAAATCTAAAATAATGAGAGAAAACTTTTTAACATTGTGGGAATATGTGAAATTGAATACGAAACTCAATTTAGATGAGTTCACATAAATAACATGCTTCAGGTTAGTAATATTCCAGAAGGTTCAGCTGCCTCATAGAAAATTAAATCTCTAAAAAATTCCCTAATTAAAAATTATTTCAAAATTCTAGTTTTTTTCCTATTTATTTGGATTTTCTTACGTTAGAGTTCATTTCATGGCAGGATATTGAGTTTGTGTATATCCATGTGTGTGAATGTGTGCCGGTGTGTGCTCTTAATAGCAGTTATTTTTCAAAGTAATAGTCTTTGAAGCCTTTCTCTAATCTCTCCAGCATCTAAAATGAGTTGATATAAAACTCCCAGGTGGGTACTAAATATTAGATGTGTTGACACCAGCATGGGTGCATGAGTGGTAGTGGGAAGAAGAAAAATGATTGTCGAGAGTTTGTATGCTACAGAATTAAGGTAGTCTTGACTGCTTTCATATCCTTTAAAGAATAATATTGGTTTTTTGTTTTTTTTTTCAAATGAAGAGGATTAAGTAAGCACCTTAAAAAAAAACAGGAGCAATATATTGACAACATCTGGTATGAAGAGTTATTATGAAAGATAAGAGGATCTGTGCCAGAAAAAGAATGGAGAGGGAGAATCTCTCTAATAATTAAATTTCTTTTAAATGTGCCTAAAATCATTAAGTGGGTTTTTCCCATTTAAATTTATCTTTAAAAACTTCCTGGAGAAGGAGAATAGTTTCTGTTACAGCTGGTTAGAATTGCTGAGCAAATGTCTGGAAAAGATGATTTTGGAACAATGTATTTTTAAATGTTAAAACATTTTACAGTTTTGTTGAAACCTGACTTCTGAGGAAGACAAATGCTCTGTACGGCAGGGCTACGCTGTGGGCTCTTTTCTGCTTTCTCCAGAGCTGAGTCACTGAGGACTGCTACCTTAGCTCCTTAAAGCTGTTACATTTCTCGAAGGGAAGCTGAGTCACTAGGAGATGTACCAGAATAGGAGAAAGTAGGTCATTTTGCTAGACTTGGCAAAACTCTCATCAGCCAGATTCACAATATCTGCAGTTCTCAAACTCCAGGGTTAATCAGAATCTTCTGGAGGCTTATGTACATAGGTGTCTAGGTTGTCCTGCCACAGTTCCTGATTTAGTAGGTCTGAGTTGGTGTCCAAGGATCTGTATTTCTGACAGGTTCCTAGGTGAAGGCGATGCCACTAAACCTTGACCCATACTTTGAGAATTTAAAGCAATGAAAGCCTGGAGAGAGAAAAAAATGAGGTAAGCCTTTCTTAAAGGTTTGACAGTTAGCTTCATATTTGGGTGGAAGAGAGTACTACCATTTATTAATCACTAAACACTGTGCTGGTCTTCCGTCTTCCATCCAATTCTGTGATGTTTGTCATGGTACATCCATGCTGCAGAATCATCTCTACAGAACTCTCTTTTTTTTTTTTTTTCTTTCCTTTTTTGGAGATGGAGTCTCTCTCCATCACTCAGACTGAAGTGGAGTGGCCTGATCTTGGCTGACTGCAACGTCTACCTCTGGAGTTCATGTGATTCTCCTGCCTCAGCCTCCTGAGTAGCTGGGACTACAGGTTGCACAGCACCACGCCTGGCTAATTTTTGTATTTTTATTAGAGATGAGGTTTTGCCGTGTTAGCCAGATTCATCTCTAACTTGTGTCCTCAAGTGATCTGCTCACCTTAGCTTTGTAAAGTGCTGAGATTACAGGCGTGAGCCACCATGTACAGCCAAGAACTCAGTTTCCTTTATCAGCTTTCCCGGAGTTTAAAGCCAGAGAAGCAGGTGCATCTGAATTTCTGCCTTTGTCTCTTTGGATCTAAAGCTTCAGCTCTTTCCACCAAAACATACTTTTGTACTTGTTCTCAAAGTGTCTTTATTTCCTCTCTTTTTCATTCATACATGTTATTCAGAGAATCTCAAAATTCCCTGGAGTTTTACAATGGAAAAGTTCAATTTCCAAAATTTTATTGCAACCTGACAGCCCCCACTGTCAGGTAACACTAATTTATTTAATACTGATTTTGCTTAGAAGTAATAGCAATGCACAAACTTGATGAAAGCTGAAATTCTGTCAGATGGATTTAGCAAATTTGCATAGAGGAAATAGAAACTAGCAGTTTGTGAGAAACTACTCGTTTGTAAACTATGCCAAAAAGAATAGTCAGTGTCTTACCTAATCACAAAGAAGCCATTCCCAAAGGAGATGGTTACCTTTTAAGTATGTGCGCTTATGTTTGTTTTTATCCAAATTTGTGCCAACGAATGACATAATTATTATTACTTCTGTGCAAAAGTTATCATTCATTAATATCTGAGAGTAAATAATTTTAATACCACTACAAGTAAATTGTAGCCAGAAAAAAACTATGAAATAGACTTGTTCTAAGTTGTTGGTTGTAGCCATTTAAAGTTGATTAGCAATGTTAGTTTAGGAGATGTAAAACTGCAAAATTTTATTTCTTCATTTAATGTTTTATTTTGTAATCCTAATGAACTAGAAAGAAATGTTTATGGAAACTCAATTTGGTGAAATACAAAGAAATGTTCTCACAGATGACATTTTAGTTATATGATATTAATACACTAAATTCAAGTAAAAGTTTTGGTACTAACCTGTGAGCCCCTGGATGGCGAGGGCTAGGTGTTATGTATTTTTACCTCGAAGATGAAATCCTCCATAGTGACTTGCATGTGATAGGAGTCAGTAAGTATTGACCAAATGATAAAGCATTGCTTCAGCTGAGTTACAGTCCTAGTCTTTTTAGCTCAAATCAACCCATTAATTTATTTGTGAGAGAAAAATTTTCTAAAGTCTATTTTTCCAATAAGAACTTGAAAAAGTTGTGTTTTATTTGAAAATTTATTAATAACTTTTTATTATTGACTTTCCCCTTTCATATATTTTTAAATATGAAAAGGCTATTATCTGTTTATATGTGGTTATATTGCAATTTGGCCTCAATTGCTCTTACTCTCCTCCCCCACTGGGCCACATTTCTAGGTCAAATTATTCAAGAAAAAAAGATGCAAGATTTTGGAGATATAACCTCTCACAGAGTACATATCTTAAAATTGGAAAATGTATCATGCACGCTAAGGATTACCTATAGCTAAATGAGAGTTGAAAATAGAAGCATGTGTTAAACTGAAAGTCAATTTGGGAGAATGTAATAGAGTACAGTCTGACAGGTGTTAATGTTAAACTCAAAGGGAATAAACTAGAAGCTATAAAAAGTATATGTAGCCACCACTCATTATGATACATGATCTTCTTGCTGACTTCAAGTAGGGAGATGAAAATAACTACTTTGCCTAAAACTGCATATTCTGATAATTTAGGATTTAACTTTGTTTGGAACAACTTTTTCATGTGGAAAATCTTTTGTATAGGTATGATTTGTTATTTTTAATAATGCTTATAAAAGTTTTTTTAAATAAGCTCTATTGTAGAAATCATCAAATACCAACTAGAATTACATTGTAATATTTTATAGATTTTACTCATCGAGTAAAAATTACATTGTTAGATACGGAAGCGGGGGTAATAGTTTTTAAAAATCTTGATGGTCCTTGTTTGTTTTGTAGTTTATGAAAAACAGAGATCGTAAAGATTGCACATATGCATGAAACCTGATTTGCTCTTTTGTGCAATATAAGAGTATGACTGATGTCTTTGAATTCTGAGAACCTTACATAGGAGACCTCTACCTTTATATAGGTTACAAGTGAATAGACTCTGATTTCAGTTGATTTAATTTCATATGAAACTATAACCTTCACAACTACACATCAATCTCAAACTTCTTTGAATGGCTCACTGCTTAAAAGTCATTTTTCCCTAAACTGTATTTATAGATAGAAGTGATCTGAGAAATACTTTCAAGATTTTTTTGTTTTTCTCATCTATGTGAAGAATTGACCTGTATGCCTATGTAAAAGTGGAAAATATGTATGTGATAAAACACCACAAGAGCCACATTAGGAAAGAATATCTGAATATTTGGAACATAATAATTAATGGTCAAAGGATTAATAACTTGAATATGAAGAAAAGTTTCTATAAATCCAAAGAGGAAAAAAATGAAAAGGAAAAACATGTAAAGGCTTTGAATAGTAGATTTAGAGAGGAAAGGAATGGCAAATACTGACGGGATGCTCCTGCCCATCTAGGAATTGGTAATTAAAAGAAAATGCTTTCTTACGATTGGTAACATGGATCAGGAGTGATAAGATCCATTGTTGGCCATTGAGATACCATCTCACGCCAGTTAGAATGGCGATCATTAAAAAATCTGGAGACAACAGATGCTGGATAGGATGTGGAAAAATAGGAACACTTTTACACTGTTGGTGGGAGTGTAAATTAGTTCAACCATTGTGGAAGACAGTGTGGCGATTCCTCGAGGACCTAGAAATAGAAATTCCATTTGACCCAGCAATCCCATTACTGGCTATATATCCAAAGGATTATAAATCGTTCTACTATAAGGACACATGTACACGAATGTTCATTGCAGCACTGTTTACAATAGCAAAGACCTGGAACCAACCCAAATGCCCATCGATGATAGACTGGACAGGGAAAATGTGGCACATATACAGCATGGAATATTATGCAACCATCAAAAACGATGAGTTTGTGTCCTTTGTAGGGACTTGGATGAACCTGGAAACCCTAATTGTCAGCAAACTGACAGAAGAGCAGAAGATCAAACACCGCATGTTCTCACTCATAGGCGGGTGTTGAACAATGAGAACACATGGACACAGGGAGGGTAGCACTACACATTGGGGTCATTTGGGGGAAATAGGGGAGGGACGGTGGGGTGTGGGGAGCTGAGGAGAGATAGCAAGGGGAGAGATGCCAGATGTAGGGGATGGGGGGTAAGGCAGCAAATCACACTGCCACGTTTGTACCTATGCAACAATCTTGCATGTTCTTCACATGTACCCCAAAACCTAAAATGCAATAAAATAAATAAATGGGGGAAAAAAAAGATTCATTGTCGGCTTTCTCACACTGCTGTGGAAAGCCAGTCGCTCCTCATATTACCAATAGAGGGGATGGAAATTGCTAAAGCCTTTTTGGTAGAACAGTTTATAAAATAACTTTTGGAACTAAAAACAATGTGTAACTTTTGATCCAGCATTCAAATGGTAGGCATCTGTTCTAGAGAAATGCATAGGCATGCAACATGCAGATTTTTAATAGCTAAAATTAATCGCTAGTGATCATTGCTGTGGACAGATTGTTCCCCACACACAAAGTTCGTATGTTGAAGCATTAACCCTCAATGTGAGTAAGAGAAGTTAATTAAAGTAAAATAACTTTGTAAGACTGGGGCCTTAATGGGTTAGTGTCCTTACAAGAAGAGTTATCAGAGAGCTTGCAGTCTTTCTGTCTCTCTCTCTTTCCCCAACTATGTGTGTGCCTGTAAAAGTCCTGTGAGCACACCGTGAGATAGCCAGAAGGCTTCCTATACCTGATATTATTTCTTATGCCATTTTCTTCCATGTAGGGATGACACATTATCTCTTTGTTGGATGAATGCATTGTCTGCTTGTTCAGAAAAAGTAATTCTTATACCAGGAGATTCTGATGGCCTGAAATGTGATCAGTTCCCTGAACCACAGAGAACATGCCCAGTCCACCATTCTTTTCAAACGCATCCTCTGACTGTAGATTAAGGGAGGGAATTAGAGTCATAGACATTGGGCTTACTCTCATAAAATGTACTGCATATCTTAATATAGTCATATTTGAATCTTGTTAAATTTATTGTAATCTGTATATACACAGTTTCAAGTATAGTCATCACACAGATTAAGGAATAGATTATCACCACATATTTCTATATCCTGAAACTATATATTGTTCAGATATGTTTGTTTCTTGGGGGAAATGTGTAACAGCTATTTTTCTATAACTTTTTTTTTTTGCTTAGCATTGTTTATGTTTCAACTTTGTTGATAGGAGTAGCTGTTTTCCTCTATTGCTATTACTATAGAACAGTGATTTTCAATAGCTTTGACTAGAAGCTACCATAAGAAATATGCTTAAATGGCAAATCAGTGTGCATACACGTGCAGAATGGAAACAATAGAAATTTTAGAGTTACTTGTACAGATTTATGAAAAAACTAGAGAGTTTAACATGCATAATTAATAAGGTCCTAAATAGTAAATACAGTTGTCCCATTATGCACAGCTTCACTTGCAGTAGTTTTAATTATCTGTGGCCCTAAAATATTAAATGAAAAATTTCAGAAATACACAATTCATATGTTTTAAATTGCATTTAATTCTGAGGAGTGTGATGAAATATTGTACCATCTCACCTGGAGCGTGAATCATCCTTTTGTTCAGCATATTCACGGTGTGTAGGCTACCATCCATTAGCCACCTAGTGGCCTTGTAAGTTAGTAGTTCGATTATGGTGGTACTTCAGTGCTTGTGTTCCAGTAACTCTCATTTAAATTAATAATGCCCCTGAATCCCAAGTGTAGTGTTGTTGGCAATTTGGATATGCCGAAGAGTAGTTGTCAAGTGCTTTCTTTAGGTGAAAAGGTGACAACTTAATAAGGAAAGAAAAACGTCATATGCTGAAGTTGCTAAGATCTGTGGTAAGAAGGAATCTTCTATCAATGAAATTGTGGAGAAGGAAAAAGAAAACAGTGCTAGCTTTGCTGTTGCATCTGAAATTGCAAAGGTTATAGTCACAATCATTAATCTCACTTCATCTGATCACATAGGAATTCTATCATTTGATATCATCACAAAAATGAAGAGTACAGTGCAATAAGGTATTTTGAGAGAGGGACCACATTCACTTAAGTTGTATTACAGTGTATTGTTATATTTGTTCTATTTTGTTATTTTTATTAATCTCTTATTCTGCCTAAGGTTTATGAAGTTTATAAATTTTATCATAGGTGAGTATGTATAGGAATAAACATAGTATGGATCTGCAGTTTTAAGCATCCAATGGGGGTCTTGGAGCATATCTCCTGTGGATAAGAAGGGACCATTGTTTACTGTCTCTCATTTAAGTTCATTTAGTTCTGCTTTAGAAGTTAGTAAGTGTAGAGTTTTAATTTGACAATTATTATCAGCACATTGAAAAACATTGTTCCACTGTTTTCTGGCTTCCAGGATTGCTATCATAATATCAGCTGTCAGCCTGGGCAACATAGTGAGACCTTGTCTCTACAAAAATAAAAATAAAAAATAATTAGCTAAGTATGTGGTAAACACCTGTAGTTCCAGCTCCTTGGGAGGCTGAGGCAGGAGGCTCACTTGAGCTCAGGAGATTGAGGATATAGTGAGCTATGATTGTGCCATTGCACACTCCAGCCAGGGTGATAGAGTGAAACTCTGTCTGTCTATATCTATCTGTCTGTCAATCATCTATCTATAGCGCTCTCTCTCTCTCTCTACACACACACACACATACACACACACACACACACACACAGCATGTATTAAAAATAAAGTCTATATTCTCAAACTAAAAGCTGGCTTACTTGCTAACTTCCTGTATCTCTTTTAAGTTTTACCTTCTATAGCTTATTTATAGTCTTTAATTCATAACATTTTTCAAGTAAAAATTTATTTGACTTTCTCATTTAGAGTTACTTCTGTCTTGTTTGAGGTCAAAGTTTCTAGCTTATCATTAACGGTTTTTAAAATCAATCTTTAGGTTCCTTTTTAAACCTCTTGTTAAGATTCTTTAAGTTGTTTTCTAATTTCTCTTATGATTGTATCATTGTAGTTATTTGATTTAAAGGTTGCTTAGCTATATAAGTTGGCTATATGAAAATTCTCACAACACGTAGTTTTAGGGAGGAAAAATGTCACAAATGAGAAGTGGCTATTGGAAGAAGACATCCACTGAGATTTAAGAGTCAAATTTGGGGTCTGTTAATCTTGACAGAATAATTAGAGTGCTGTCATTTTTCAAGGAGATAGAAAAATGAATATTCCGTAGGACATACAGAATCTCCTGAGAATTATGATTATTTCGAATTCACAAATCACTATATGCATATTATTTAAAAATAGAAACTCTTTTGGTAAATATGTTTGTAATTAAGACTTTAACTCAGCTATTCAGCATTGCTGTTTCAACATATGAGTAGGCTGCATATTAACCTTCATGCAACCTTTTACATGTGTATAGTTTGAGGCACTGAATTCTAACTAATATGAGAAGAATCTTGGCACTTAGAGAATAGTGAAGTGCTGATGTCTTTGTAATCTAACTTCTGAACCTTTTCATGAAATTTAAATGTTAGAACAATGTT
Source organism: Cebus imitator (assembly GCF_001604975.1). NCBI lineage: Eukaryota > Metazoa > Chordata > Mammalia > Primates > Cebidae > Cebus > Cebus imitator. The sequence goes on from NW_016107416.1 coordinate 4,468,863, forward strand.
ATTATCCAAAAACACTGATTTGAAGAATCTTTAAGAGACTTTGTTTTCACACATTAGGCCTTCATGGGCACCTAATTAATGACAATTAGTGACACATTACTTAGCATTTATCAGAAAGGGACAAACCTCAAAAGAAAAAATCTTTTCTCAAAATGCCGTTCTTTCTTGCTAAATCTGTTAGTGTATACTTATTCATCACTAGAACTTAGGTTTAAATTAGCATTTTTTTTGTAGATTGCCTAGGTAATTATAAAAATTTGGAGTTAAATGAGTTATTTTATAGAAGGATAAGTAAATTGTCATTTAGTGTTTCTAGAAGCAATGGTGGTTTCTTGAAATTAGAAACCTAATTCTTGAGAATTAGTGCATAGTGAATGAAATAAATAAATTGGTATTTTTCTAAAAGCTGAAGAGTTAACATATTACATATGTGCACATATCTATGCATATGCCCATACATGTCTACAAGTCTTTTTGAGCTAGCACATGTTAATCCAGGTCTCCGATGGTAGTCAGTCCTGTCAAACAACTTGTATGGTTTGCCTTGGCAAAATTCCAGTATTTGATGCTTTCAGATTTGCTACTTGAAGCTTAGTTTATGTTTTGTCTCTGTTTTGTTTCATTGAAAACAGTATGTGATGTGAGATTTGGTGGTATGATATTCCTGTTTTGTTACTCTTCTTTTTCTGATACTTCTACTAAATAAACAAATGGGAAATGAGCACTTCATAATTGAATTCATTCTTCGAATAGAAAAGAAGTAATTGAAACCACTGTGTTGCCTTGATATTTTTGCAGAAAGTAAACCTTTCTGGGACAAGTAAACCTTTCTGGGACAGCTGAGATTGTCTATTTATTGTGACTGGGACTCATAGGCTTTTGAGAGGTAAACTTTCAAAAGTGAACTTTCTTAATCAGATATATATATATATATATATATATATATACACACACACACACACACACACACACACACGCTTGATTAATGGGGTGACAGTGATGAAAATATGTAAAGGCAGATGCAGTTACTGCATTTGGCCATCATAGCTCAGCAGGAAGTAGCTGATATATGTGTTGTATCATGAGCTCATTGTATTAATATTTGTTTCATGTTAGTGGGCAGTGCTGTGGGGTGGGGGTGTGGTTCTCAAAGCCCCTGACTCCTTTTGGAGGGTGTCACTCCTTTTCCTACATTGTCTCAGTAACCACTGACCAACTGCTGAAACATGTGACTGCATATGAGTTTGCATAGTTTGTAAACTAGGCAGGGACTGTGCTTAATGTATCTTTTATGTTTTTGCATAATGTCTTACAATGCTCCACACATGATATACGCCTGTTTTTGTATTGGTAGCTTGATCATTATGACTGTCTGGCAAATTGCACTGAGTGCTCTACAAGGAATCATATTGTTCCCATCTGGTGAAGTAAGACAAAGACAGTAGAAGTACTGTTGGTTTCCTGACTTCTACGCTAAAAGGTTTAATTAGGCTTGCATTTGGCTTATAGATTGTGCTTATGTTTTGGCAGAGTTTTTCGCAAAGTGGGGAGAATGCCTCTCAGGTCAGGAAACCTTGAATAATGTGAGCATTCCCAAATAGAATGTCAGTGTTCTAAGCCATTATAAAATGAAGCATAATGATTACCCTGGCTTATACCAGAGGTGCTGCATTATTTCCCATTTATTAATCTTGGTGAAACACTTCCCTTTCTGCTTTTCTTTCTCAGTCACCAAGAAAAATTGATAAACAAAAATAGAAAATATTCAGGTCCGCCTGCCTGTGGGATGTTGCCATTTGTAAACCCTGGAAAGGCGTGGTAGGCAGTAATCATCTCCCCCTCCCCACCCTCATGCTAACCAAAGTGACTTTTCTCAAGGCTTCTGATTGAACAGAATAGCAGAAGAATATTGGAATGAATAGCGTAGAGTTAAACGAACCAACCTGTTGCCAGAGTGAGTGGTAAGCACTGCACCAAACTTGGTTCTGAATTTAAATTTTTTTTACAGGATTTTATTCCAACATTAACTTTAAAATGAGATTCTGTGATAGTTATTGTTTTGCTGTGACTATCCAATTGTATTTGAGTTTGCCATTAAATATTTTATACAGGTTAAATAGATTAGAAATCTTGGACCTATGTCATTATTAATAAATGGACACATTGCAATGAAATGTGCTTTATCAACTGGCCAACAGAATGATATCAACAAGAAGAACAAAAACACATGGCTGGAGCATTTGACAGTCTTTGTTTTTTTGTTTTTGAGACTAAGTTTCGCTCCATTGCCCAGGCTGGAGTACATTGACACAGTCTTGGCTCACTGTAACCTCTGCCTCCCGGGTTCAAGTGATTCTCCTGCCTCAGCCTCCCAAGTAGCTGGGTGCCCACTACCGTGCCTGGCTAATTTAAATGTATTTTAGTAGAGACAGGGTTTCACCATATTGGCCAGGCTGGTCTCGAACTCCTGACCTCAGGCGATCTGCCCACCTCAGCCTTCCAAAGTGTTGGGATTACAGGCATGAGCCATTGTGCCCAGCTGACAGTCTTTTTTTAGCAGGTGACTTTGATGACACTGTTTGGGTATGAAATCACTACAATTCCCACAGTGTGATATAAGGAAGGTATTAGAAAGTAATGACAGTACTGTGTGACAAGTGACTGCCCTTTAACACATTCCAAATCTGTTTTAGTCTTTTAGGATTCTTGCCACAAGTTTTTGGTTTTTTTGGCAAACTCCACTAGTTTTGAGGCTTTCTTCAATAGTGTTTTAGGTGTTTATTTTACTTTTAAATTCCAGAGGAGTGCAGTGCTCTTTAATTTTCATTATTGTCCTGTGTGAAATACTGTATATGTATTTTTATGTACATATAAATGCATGTATGTTTGTATATAGGTGAGATTTCGGTTAAGGACTGTTACAACTTAGGGTAATACATAAAGGCAATTTCATAATAAAGCATATGACTGTGTATTATCTTTTGGCCAATAGTTTAAATGTTCATATTGTAAAAACAGAACTGTCATACTTATTCCAAATACAAATTGGAATAATTTTACAAATATAAAGTAAGAAATTTTTGAGTTGATATTTAAATACTGGAAAAAGATCTATACACAGCAAGCAGCTTTAAGCAGTGGATTTCTAGGGATTAGTATATTTCCCAGGAGGCTGAGGCGTTGTTCCTTTGGTCTCAGTCTTTTTTTTTTTCCCATTTATTTTATTGTATTTTAGGTTTTGGGGTACATGTGAAGAACATGAAAAATTGTTGCATAGGAACACACGTGGCAGTGTGATTTGCTGCCTTCCTCCCCATCACCTACATCTGGCATTTCTCCCCCTGCTATCCCCCCCCAGCTCCCCACCCCCCACCGTCCCTCCCCTATTTCCCCCCAACTGACCCCAGTGTGTAGTGCTCCCCTCCCTGTGTCCATGTGCTCTCATCGTTCAACACCCGCCTATGAGTGAGAACATGCGGTGTTTGATCTTCTGCTCCTCTGTCAGTTTGCTGAGAATGATGGTCTCAGTCTTAATGTGCTTGAGACATACAGTAAGTCTGCAGCAATGCAATGCTCCAGAGTGTCTTGTGTCTCAATTATAAAAGTGGTTCTAATTATTCCATTTTAAGTACTAACTTATTTAAGTTTTAAAGGCTCAATAACTCAGTTACAACTTCTTTAATTGAGATGGAATGGGGACTGTTGAATATTTAGTTGTCACTAATAGAATACAGTATATAATAAAGGGAAACCCACTATAATTTTTCTTCATAATAAAAGTTAACATTTTTGAAGTTCTTTCAGGTCCTAAGTCATTATATGGTATTTCTCAGTTCTTTGTCTGTATTTGTAATGTAATATGGAAACAATGCAATAGTAATGTCAAAAAGTTCATTGGATTATTTAATTAGTTATCAAAATATGCATAAATTTGCTAGAAAGTGTTTCTTACTTTCTGTTCATTGGCATTAGTTTTAATATTCTAATTTTCTTGTAACTATTTTTTAAATGATTACCATCATTGGCATCCAATTATTCATTGAATTTTATCAGGTATTACTATATTCTAGCCCTGATTTGAAAAACACATGCTCACTAGGAACTATTGAGTAAGTTATAGATTGTAGTACTGTGTGCAATATCCATGATAAAGAAATAAAAGGAGGATTTTGGAATTAAAACAGAGGACATCTTACTTAACTTAGGGAGTCGAGGAAGTCTCCTTGGATGTCCAATTTGGGCCAAATTTTGAATGACAGTTTTTTAGTGCTGGCTCGATAAAGCCTGGAGATGTGAAAGTTAAGACAGAAAGATACGCTGGGTTGTGGCATTTGAGACCAAGAGTTTAGCAAACTGCAGTAATCATTCGGTCTTCATTCAGTTCTCTCCTTGCATTATACAGAATAAGTCAGACGTAAAGAAGCTGGCAATGGGAGTCAGCATTGGAGCTTCTTATATACACAAGCTCAGCAAACTAAAGAATATGCTGACAACCATAACAAATAACTGAGTGATGAATGAACTTTAGAAATAAAAATAAAACAGAGGACATGTTCCATCTTTTTTCTCCCACAGATGTTAACTGAGCACTCTGTATGTGTTTAGCATGTTGCTAGAAGCTGAGGAGACAACATTGAACACAGTCAATGTGATCCTTGCCCACATAGGCCTCATTCTAGAAGGCGAAACACATTTTAATAAATAATACACATTTTATTAAGTAATTGTTCAAATAAGTGTATAATTACAAGTTGTGGTAAATGCTAGGTAGAAAAAGTATAGGGCTTAGAGAGCATAGAGGAGTTTTATATAAACAGAGTTAAGATCAAACTAACATGTCTGTGGGAGGAATGTTACACCAAGACATAAAAGAAGAGATGAAAATAATGAAAGGGCAAGGCATAGAACATTCTTGGTAGAGAGAAGAGCATTTGCAAAGATCCTGACTAAGAACGGAGCTTGGAGAGTTCAAAACGCTGAAAGAAACATTATGAGAATGAAGTAAAGCAGATGAGGGAACAAGTGATGTAAGATGAAGCTTGGAGGGGTAGGTGGAAAGGAACTCAGGAGGGTCAAGAAACTGGAGAGTAAATTGGGAGACATGTGAGGAGCCAGCTCTTTCAAAGTCTATATGGAAGTGGTGCTGTTCAGTAAGAAGTCAAGGGGATTTTTCCTTCTTGGATGCAGCAAGGAAGATGGATCGGTGAGGTAGAAGTGATGAGAGCATTCCATGCTAAAAGTATAGGTTAGAATAAAGACAAGGATTTTCCTGAGAAAAATGAAGGTATCTAGTTTGGAAGAAGAGGAGGTAAGAGAAAAAGGCAGTCCAGATAATCTGTTGAAACGTAATGATAATGAAGCAGAAAGCATGAGACCGTTGAAAGATAATGGTAATGAAGCAGGCGGTGATTAAATGTTCGAGAGGACTCTAGTAATGGGGCATTGTTTTCCCCAAGGGTGAATTGGTGAATATTCCATACTGAATGCACCATGCTGAGCATGTAGCAGATACTCAATAGCTTTCAGAATCATTGACATCCTTGGGACATAGGGCAAAATGTCTTCTGAACAGAGGATAGTCAATAGTTCTAGTCAAAAAGAACAACTATTAGCAAAATCTGAATATTAGTCTCATTATGATAAAGGTATGTACACTTCTGAAGCAGCTATGTTGTCTGGAGTATACACTCTGGGGTTCATCATTGTGCGCCAGGAAAATTTAGGTCATGGACACACACAAGGAGTTTAGGAGCGAAGGTTTTTAATAAGAAGAGAAGAGGAAAGGAAACAGCTCTCTCTCTAGAGAAGGGTCTCTGAGCAGAAAGGACCAGTGGGCAGGGGGATGCACCGAATTTTATAGTCAGGTTTAGGGAGGTGGCGTCTGATTTGCATAGGGCTCACAGATTGGTTGGATTAGGCATCACATTAATGTAGTATGCAGGGAAAGCTAGTGTCACCATATTGGCCCAGCCTGGGCAATATAGTGAGAACCTGTCTCAAAAGATGAGAAATACTATGCTCAAGCAGCTCTCCTGTCTCAGCCTCCCAAGTGGTTCGGATTACAGGCTCATGCCACAGTGCGCGACTCTAAAAAATGTATTTTACATGATCATATGTAACCTGAAAATATGCATATCCATTATGTATCAAAAAATAGCTTAGCAATTTAAAAATATGTAATAGATTATTCGTATGGTCACCACGCAGTACAGATCACTAAAAACTTATTCCTTCAGTCTAATGAAACTTTGTAACTTTTGATCAACATTTGCCTTTCCCCCATCCTTTCTCCCCATTGCCCCATATTCTGGTACTCACCTTTCTACTCTCTGCTTCTATGAGATTGACTTCCTTAGAGTCTTCATGTAAGTGAGATCATGTGGTATTTGTCTTTCTATGCCTGACTTATTTCACTTAGCATAAAATACTGTAGTTCCACCTGTGTTGTCCTAGAGGATAGAATTTTCCTCTTTTTAATGATTGTATAGTATTTCAATGTGTAAATGTACCACATTTTCTTCATTCATTTGTTAATTAATATTTAGGCTGCTTTCATATCTTGGCTATTTTAGAATAATGCTGAAAAAAACATGGGAGTGCAGATATCTCTTTGACATGTTGGTTTCTTTCGGATGTATATCCAGAAGTGTAATTACTGGATCATATGGTAATTTTTATGTTTTTGAGGAAACTCCATGCTATTTTCCAAAATGGTTGTACTGATTTACATTCCCACCAGTGCTGTACACAAAGGTTGCCTTTTCTCCATATCTTCACTAATACTTATCACTTATCTTTTTTGTAATAGTCAGTCTAACAGGCAGGAGGTGCTATCTCATTGTGGTTCTAATATACATTTCTCTGGCCATTAGAGATGTTGAGCATTATTTTCATATATCTTTTGGTCATTTGTATTTCTTCTGAGAAATGCCTGTTAAGATCCTTTCCCATTTTTAAATCAAGTTGTTTTCTTGTAGTTTAATTGTTGGAATTCCTTATATATTTTAAATATTAGCCCTTTACCAGATGGATAGTTTGAAAATATTTTCGCCCAGTCTAAGTTGTCTTCATTCTTTTGTTTCCTTTGTTGTGCAGAGGAAGCAATTTTTAGTTGGATGCAATACTATTTGTCTATTTTTGCTTTTGTTGCCTGTGCTTTTGGAATGCTATCCAATAAATCATTTCCCAGACTGCTGTCATGGAGCATTTCACTTGTTTTCTTACATTTATAGTTAGAGTCTTTTTTTCTTTTGAGTCAATTCTTGAATATAGTGTGGGATAAAAGTTCAGTTTCATTTTTGTTTGTGAATATCCAATTATCCCACCACCGTTTATTAAAGAGACTGTGCTTATTTCCACTTATGGCACCTGTTTGTCATAATTTACCACAAATACTTACATTTCTTTCTGTGATTTCTATCCTGTTCATTGGTTGATGTGTCTCTTTTATGCCATCCAGTACCATGCTGTTTTGATTATAAGAGGTTTAGGATTTTTTTTTTTAAATCAGAGTGTGTAATGCCTCCAGGTTTTTTGTTTGTTTTTGTTTGTTTGTTTGTTTGATTTTGCTCAAGATTGCTTTGGTGGTTATGGGTCTTTTCTTGTTCCATACTTGCTCCCACTTCCACTATTTAAAAAAGAATCTCCCACTTATTATCAGTTACTGCAGAAGCCAGCAAAATTCAAATTGTTATCTGTTTTTACCTTACTGTTTGAATGCTGCATTTCAATCCCTTGGTGAACTTTGAGCACCTTTTTTCAGCTTTCTTCAATTAATATTGTTTAGATTCTTCAGCATTTCATAAATTTGCAGCATACGTTTTAAGGGAGAGCCTTCATAAAAAATAACTTTTTTTTAAAAGCAAGTTTATTAAGAAATTAGAAGAATAAAAGAATGTCTACTCCATAGACAGAGCAGCCAAATCTTTCTAAAGAATAAAGTCTGTTTGTATCAGTCTCTCAAGCTGTTGATGCTTTTGTAAGTTGTCTTATGTGGAAGATAGTGAAGGGGAAGGAAAATTTGTTTTCTCACTCATCACTAGGTTCATGGCTGAGGGCCCTATGAGAAAAGACAGATGAATGAGAAAAAAAAAAAAAACATACAAATGTATTTAATATAAAATTTTACATGACACAGGACATTTTATAAGAAAATTAAGATGAAAAAAACAAAACAAAACAGAGACCTGTGTATTTTTATGCTAAGTTTGATTAAGAAGTTGATAATCATAGAGAAGTATGTTTGGACAAAGGGAGTATGATCTAATGCGATTAAGCTGGGGGGTAGAAGTTGAACAAGACCTATTTGTTTAGATTCTTCTCTGTGTTTTCAGAGATAAGAATGTTTCTTTCCCCCAGGCATAGGAAGAGCACTTCTAGAATAGGGGTCTGATGCCCTGATTTTGGGAAGAAGAAGGAGGGAAAGTCACAGTGACCTTCTTTAATTTTATAGCCTACTTTCGGGGAGAAGAGCCAAGAAAAGGTGAAAATGGCCTTCCTGCTTCTGTTGTATTCTCAAATGTCAAGATGATATAATTAGATATTCTGAACCCCATTAAGAGCTCATCTCAAGACAAAAGGAATGAGACAAACATATCCTTCTATGTTTGGTAATTTGGATTTGTCTTTCAAACTGTATCCTAATGGAATTTACTTGGGTTCACAATTCCAAACTTTAAATTATGGTATAAATGAATACAGTAATGTCTTCACAATATTGTAAATGGATTTCATAAGTTGAATGTATATAAACAGCATATTTAAACTTAAGGAAACTAGTTAATTGCTCATCTTATTAAATAAGTTGTTAATACTGTCAAATTAACCTTAGTTTTCATCAAGCGGTAAAATATTTTTCAAGTTAAAGTAACAGAGAAGATCAGCTCGATTGAAAACATGTTCACTGCAGCATTATATACTAGCCAAGATATATACAGTCAACCTAGGTATCTATCAATAAAGAAACCGTGGTATATATACACAATAGAATATACACCACAGAATATATTCAGCCCTTTTTAAAAAAAAAAAAAAAATGGTGATTCTGCTATATGCCATAGCATGGATAGGCCTGGAGTATTTTTGCTAAATGAAACAAGTCAGACACAGAATGGAAAATATTGCATGAACTAACTTATATGTGGAATCTAAAAAAAAGAAAATGAAAAATACGGAGAGAATAAAACAGTGGTTGCCAGAGTTGGAGTTGGGGAGATGTAAGTCAAAGGATACAAAGTAGCAAATGTATAGAGTGAACAGATCCAAAGATCTAATGTACAATATAAGGTACATTAATAATAGTGTACTGTTTTTTAAATTTTTGCTAAATGAATAGATTCTAGTTGTTCTTGCCATGGTGGGGGAAATGGCTGTGTGAGGTGATGGGTATATTAATTCATTCCACAACAGTAACAATTGTACTCTATATATGGGTATATATATCATATATGTATATATAATTATAAAACAGTAAAATACATATATATCATATAACATGTTATATACATTCAATATATACAATTTATTTTAAAACACATTATTTTAATTATAATTTTTAAAAACATTATGTTTCAATGTATTTATTGCTTTTAACCCTCACAAAATTATGCATCATTCTTATGTTTCCAGTATTCATATGGGTTTGTCTAAGTATTTGAGAAAGAGTAAAAGTTTTTAAGAACTTTTTTATTCTCAAATTTCAGTGCAATTAGACTGTAGAATCTTAGATGTGAAGTAAATACTTTTACATGATGTTTATTAAATATGATATGCGTCAAGGCAAAAAAAGTTTATGATATTGAAGAGCAAGATCTAATAGCCAATTTTTCTTTTCCTTGAGGTGAGCAGAATATGCATAATGATAGGTATGATGAAATTTTATTTGGTGGTATTCAGAAGTATTTGACGGTAACAAGTATGTGCTGTTCCATTGTGAATACAAATTCGGGAAATAAAAACTAGAAACTTTACTATGCACCTATTAGGAATTTAGAAGTCAGTTCTGATTTTAGAAGTGGATGAGAATAGCCATAAACCCCAACATCAAGATCTGTGGTCTGCAAAGCTAAAAGATGTAAAAGGAATGTGGAGGTTAATAAAATAAGAGCACCGTCCACTATTTATAAAGATCAGACATGCCTATTGTGTACATTGCCATCTGTAAAGATTAGAAAACTTCAAATGTTGCATCTTAAAATATATATGTTTTCTGACATTTGGGTAGAACAATATAATTTCTTATGAGTGAACTAGATTCCTGACATTCACTTAAATGTTAATTTAATTTTTGTGCTGGTATAGCAAAGGCTTCCACATTTCATGGTAGTTGAGTTATCCTGGGATTTTTGATGAGTGGGAATAAAAAGTGCCTCCCTTGAAGGCTGGGCAGTGATTGAGACATAATATAAATTCCTAGCAGTAACAAATCTAGAAGGAAAAGCCCTAGAGCATAATCCACAGCAGATCCTGAAACTCTCTTGCTTTAAGGAATTTCCTGGCTGCCTTAGGGAGGATATTAATGGAACTCTTTAGGCTTAACCTTGTTAAGGGACTGTTATGCAGCCCTTGTTGTTTTCTACTTTAAAGTCAAGAATTTTAAGCAGATTAGAATGAAGAACAGTGCAGTGCAGCATAAAGTTAACATTATACTGTTAATAACTTTCAACTGAATTATTAATTTCTGCCAGGAGTTGCTTTCAAAGTAATCAGGATTAACTGTAGAAATACAGATTGTTTTCTCCTTTTTGCTTTTTTATCTGAAGAATAATTTATTATAATTAAGAATACATTATAAAAACAAAAAGGAATCACAGCTATAAAAAATGTGTTATATCAATGACTGATTATATTAACATTCTATAGCTGTCTAATTTCTTAGGCTTAAAAAAAAAAAAAAAAGCAAAGGAAATTGTTAATTCAAATTGTTGAGCTTTTGTCCTCTTTAGCACCATTCGGCTAGAGGACAGTGTTTGGGATGATTACCAAGAATGGTTAAACCCAAAAGGTGTTGGTTTGCTCGCTCTCTTCTGGTGAGAGAGCCATTTGAAATAGCATACAGGCAACGTGGCCTGGACGCTGAAGCAGAGAGCCTGGCAGATGGTACCGCAGGATGGAGAAACTGCTGGCAGATGGCATGGACTATTTGAGCAACAAAGAGACTTTTGGCTACCAGTGCTAAGAGTTGGAAAGAAAGAAGATGACAACTTCTCCAGTGCTGCCAGCTCGTGTACAGAAAACGTTTTGGCAGAATGGAGACTGGTAAAAGATATTCAATTGTTAACTGCAAGGAAAGAGAAGAGTTGTTGTTATTAAGTTTCCTAAGTGGGCTCCCTCTGGTGTGATTGGAATGTAGTTTCCTATGGAAGAGCCCTTTAGAGATTATCTAAACCAACTATACGGACTGAATATTTGGACACATTCATCCTGTTTTTGCTACTGAAAATATATCTCTTGGAAATATTATTTATAGAAAGTGTAATCCAGGTTTCTTTTTGATAAGCTAAAAAAAAAATCTTTATTGATGACCTTATTTCCAAGGCTTCATATGTATAGATTCGCAGTGGTTCTTGTTTAGCAGTGGGCTAAAATAATATACAGTGAGGTTAGGTTTGGCCAATATGACACATAAATGTAAAGTTTTATCGGCAAAGGCTGTACATAATCGAATCATTGAATTACTTGGTGGGAAGGGGTTATAGTCATTACCATGCATCTCCAATTTGTTTTCTGGAGCCTCTGAAGCCACCTATTACAAATAGACATTTAATTCTTAATGATTTCATTGGAGTTTTTCATTTGTAGCTTTTTCACCTATTGGTACTGAATAGCTCTCTCTCCTGTGCTTCTTATTTGATACTTTGTTTCCAGAATTAATTAATTTAGATGACTTTCACCTGAAAACTTTTATCCACAAGTAGTACTTTAAATGGAAATATATAACTTGGTTTTTCTAAAATAATTAATTTAACATATCAAGAACAGTATTAAGAAAAATATTTAGGGATGTTTAAAATGAAATTTAATGTGGAAATGCATTGCTTGAAGTAGAAAAACCAATTCCATCTGTATTCTTAATAGTTATTTCTCCTAGCTCACTGAAGTTTAAATTTCTGGTATCTCAATTATTCAGAAAACTGCTGAGATTTCAGATGTAATTGAAAATGCTACTGAACTGAGATCAAAAGGGATAAGTAAGTTATATTCAGAGAAGTGTCACTGGAGATGCCTCTGAGCCACCAAAATTACCATCATAATGATTATTTAACTTTTGAGAAGTCCTCTTGGCTTTTGGACTTTTACCTTACATAATTTTCTGTCAGTCTTTGTGATCCAGGTTTTCTGAGCCTGTAGAAGCATCTGATTGGAATTAGAGGGCTGCAAGAGTGAAGCATGCAGATAAAATAGCACAGAAACAGCTTCAGATAAGAAGGGTCCCATAAAATTATTCAGTTACCAAAGAGTGAAACAATCAATGGCTTTAAGACTTCACTGGGAAAACTCATCTCAATTGATTCAATTAAGACAGTTAGAAGGAATTTCTATTAAAAAAAAAATGGCCAAAAGTTTTGTCACTTAAAGGGCAAATATTAATTTTTTGGAAAATTCATTTGTTTAGAAGCTTTCATTCCATGCTTATATTAGATAAAGAGGTATAAATCATGTATGATTGTTTTTTACCAATGAACAATTTTCATAAGTGGGAAATTATGCTTCAAATCTTTGCTTAGAGGAATATGCCTTTTTAGTCTATGTATGATATCCACTCCCAGTGACACTGGTCTTTTTCCTTGTCCTCGTTTTGACCATGAAGCTGGTCATGCTGAAAGTGCATTGGAAACCTCTTGGTCACACAAGCCAGGCAGCCGTCATTGTGACTTAGTCTTAGACAAGTCATGTCACTTTACCTCCCTGGACCTCTGTTATCTTACCTAGATAATAAGGGTGTTGGCTTTTAATGTCCCTCTTTTATTAATGCTGAAACTTTTCCTGTTATTCTAGGGTATAATTTATTAAAAGGAAAAATTTGTATTATTGATTAGCATATATGAATAAGTGTTTGATTACCAAGCACTTTATATCCGATTCCACATTTATAACTCAGGTCCTTTGCCTTTTAGTGCAGTTTCCTCCTCTGTAAAATGTTGAGAGTTGAATCAGGTAGATGGAATCTATGAGATTTATACTACATCAAAGACTGAGTGGGTTTTAGTTCAATTCATGATTACCTTTCTTTTTTTGTGTGTCCCCAAGACCCTCTCATTAGGACATTCACATCTGTTCTTGTCACCAGAGCCCCATTTTCCCAAACATCCCTTTTGCCTCTTCTGTTACAGAACTTCCCCCTCATTTCAGCTAAAACCAGGTTCTTGTCCCATGACGAGGAAAGATTACGCTTGCAGACACATAGAAGGGTGAGGAGCTGGATTTATTGGGTGAAAAGGAAAAAGGAAAAAATCACCCTCAGCAAAGTCAGAGAGAGAAACGTTAGCAGGTTTCTCACGTCACCACCCAGGAACTGAAGAGGAGTAGCCAGACTCCTTCCAACTGCAAATGGCAGGAACAGCGGAGGCTCCACCCCATCCTCCTAGTGCACAGGTGGGCATTTTTCAGAGAGAGTCAGTCAGGAAAGGGTGGGCTTCATCCAGGACCAGTAGTTTGGCTTTTCAGCCATTAGGCTGTTTTAGGCTTGAAGGCAAGGTTTTGCCAGGGATCCTTGGCTGTCTCCTGTCTCTATCACTACCTCTTGCCTCCCCTTCCACTGTGATAAAGTCTTTACACTGTGGGATGAGACACATGAGATTTTATTCATTGTTACATCTCTACCTTCCAGCCAGATGCTTGTTGAATGAATTAATGCAGATAACCTCTCATCATCCCTGACTTCCAGTGCCTCATCCCCCACTGGAGAAGCCATCCTTGCATCATCTTTCCCACTCTGGTGAGGATTCATCCCCTCAAGCCCTGTGGTTTGAGACTCCCATAACTCCTTCTGGTATCAGACACAGGTATCAGGGTGTGGGAACACCCCTCGTTCTCACTGTCAGACACTAGGCATTAGGAATGGGAATTTCAGCCTGTTTTCCCATAGAACCAATGTTTAAAATTGTTGCATCTTTTGATATTTCAATATAAATATAGTATGAGTTAGAACTTTGGTTGCCTGGCTAAGGAATCTAGCCATTATTTACAACACAATGTTGTTGCTTTGGAAATTTATATTCTGGGTCCTGAGTAACTGATCTGCAAATAAACTTTGGTAAGACCATCGATTTGTCATTTGAGAATGACTGTTAGGCCACATAGATAGAAAAGCATATTGGGATAAGTACGAATGTTGACATGCATGAAATTTGCAATGCCTCAAAGACAGATTTTTACTGTGTGACAAAAGACAGAGAGTATTCCCAAATAAGCCTCTGACTTTTCCCACAGACACCAGTTTTCATATTAAGTAAAACCTTTTCAGAACACATCTACAAAAGGAAGGTAAAGTTGAATTTTATGAAAATTGAATTTGAATAAGGGCTTTATTATTATAAACTTTGTCAGTCCCCACTGTTTATAATTCAAAAAAAATTTAAATGGATCATTTTCATTTAAACTGTCATCTGTGTTTTGATTTTCCATGGGGGTGTTCCTTTCATTTTGATAACGCTTCACTGGGGAGATTGTTAGATTGCCAATAGACTATTTCCTGTTCTGTTTTTATACTTTTACTTTTCTGTATCTTGAAGGGAGCATCGTCATTTGCCTGGAGGACTGGCATACTCCTAAGGCATTCCTCTGCTTCTGTCCTTGCCCTGCCCTGTGCCAGATTCACATATGAAAGTCAAAGGAAGCTTTATAGTGGGACCCATTTTTTTTTCCATGATAAAACCCTCTAGTCACAATTAATTGTCTTTAACTAAAATGTAATCTTCTTACCTGGGACTTGAAAGGCCCCACAAGATCTGGCCCTACTAACTTCTCTAATCCAGCATGAAGCACAGCCTTCATTTGACTCAGCATATCCCAGATAAAGCTGACTTCTTTTTATTGCTTGACTGCCCAGCATCCTTTCTTGATAGAACTAATGCACTGGCTGTTTCTCCTGTTTGATTCCCAGAATCCTTTTTAGAATTATAGTGTCCACACACAGTCCCCCTATTCAAAGAGAGCTTCTCTGATCATTTTATCTAATATTAGTCTAATATTAGACTTACCACTTTCACCTTTCTCCAATATGACAATATTAGATTGTTATCTTCCCGGCATTCATTACTATCTAAACTAATATTATTTATTTATAGGCTTAAGGTCTGTCTCCCACTTTTGAATGCAAACTTTGAGACAGAGGACATGGTCTGATTTTTTTTACCACCCTATACCCAGTGCTTAGAGGAGTGTCTGGCACTTTGCAGACACTCACATGCATAAATGAGTGCTTTGATTAATTCCCAGCTTCTATGCTTTATAACAGTCTTCTGATGTGACAATAAAAAAAAAAAAAAAAAACAACCATTTAGAA